>NW_011888878.1:4122577-4159138 GCF_000151845.1 Pteropus vampyrus
TATATATATATATTCCGTTGTGTATATATATACACAACGGAATATTGTTTACCCATAAAGATTGAAGTCTTACCATTTGTGAAAACGTAGATGGAACTCAAGGGCATTATGCTAAGTGAAATAAGTCAGATAGAGAAAAATAAGTATCATGCGATCTCTCTTTTAGGTAGAATCTAAAAAAATAAAAAGTAAATAAAAGCTAAAACTAAAAACAAATAAATAGATAAAGAGAACAGATTGGTGGTTGCTAGAGGTGGGATGTAGGGGTAAGAGAAAGGGTGAAGGCAGTGAAAAGGTTAATCAACAATCTGTTAAATGAATACATTGGCTGAACTGCAATCTGATTAATCTCTCATGAAAAAAAGAAATACAGAATTGACTTTGCTCATTCCACTCTCATTCAATAAATATTATTTAGTATTTTAGTGCAGCATTTTTATTATAACATATACATATAGACTATAAATGAATAAACATAAAGTTAAGCATATTGACATAAAATGATAACTTCCATTCTACATTTTTCCATTGAGGACAAGATCAGCTTTGATGCTCAGCAATTGAAATATCATCACTTTTTTTCAATTATCCCTTTTTATTGTTAAGAGAGTAACAGTAACCACTTAGTTATTGTAGAATTCTGTAAAAAAGCTGAAAAAATAAATGTATTACTGAAAAAATAAAATTAAATGAAAGGATGTCATAGTTTCAGAATTTATCTTTGAATCTCTTTACCAGATACCATAAGAAGACCAAGCAAATGTGTCCATATGGGATCTCAAGAGTTAAGAGAAATGATATTGAATATATTGTGTTTGTCATGATCCATATAGCATCAGAAATATTATCTATCAAATAATTCAATAAAGTTTAAAACTTGGTATATATATCAATTATTAAAATAGAAGAACAATGCTTCTACTCTAGTTTCTGGAGATTTCTGACATCCTGTCAGTCAGATTGACATATATGCAACAAACTCAATTTTCTACTCTAGCTTAATAAGCAAAAATATAGAAAAATAGTTTTTAGATTAAGTGAATGGATTGGGGATGGGTAAGCCAGCCAACATGCTAAAGGGGTTTAGCTTTGTTCCATGCATTAATTCAATAAATTCATTAAAATATTAATGTATGTTGATTTAGTCTGGGAATAAACTACCTTGCATTTTGGAATATTAGCTTATATTGGTACAGTAAATTATTTAAACAAATGAGCGAGGTGTCAAAATAAGCTACTAAAGAATGCCAAATGGCCCTGACTCATCTTCTAGTTAATGTTTTTCAGTAAGAAGAAAGATGAGTTGAATGAAATAAATTATTCCCCTTTAAAAGAAAACTTATCCAGCATGAAAAATAAACATAGATTCAGTGTTTATTGTGCCCAAATGTAGTTCTTGGCAAAGAAAAAACAATTTCATTCATATATATAACCATAGTGGTAAGAGAGACATATGTTCATATTTAGATGTGTTGGTGTAAGTTTCACATTAAAATATTTCATTACATTAAATGTTAAAACATACAAAGAAGAGTTGTTTGTTTTTTAATAAGAAATTTTGTAAGATATCAACTGAAAAACATAAGGTTTCCTAAAATCTCAATTGGGTCCATTACTTCAGCTTGCATAAATTCTATGAATTCATTAATAAAAGGCAAAGCAATAAAAATCATTCCTTACATTGCAAACTGTGTTTCAAACAAGAATGTCTTAATGGAGTCATGGCAAGTAAAAAAGATGTTTCTCTAGAGTGTTTAGAAACAATCTTTTCACTAAATTTCTACCTCAAAAATTTTATTTTTCAGATGGTGTGAATGTCCCTTTCTATTTCTATTAAAGGTAATTCTGAAGAGTATAATGTAAAGTCTTATTGACTGGGATTGATGACACATGGCTTGTAGGCCTCCCTGTGCAAGAGAAGCAATATATCTTTGGGCAAGACTTTAAATGTTCTGAAGTTTTTCTTTTAGGAAAATATAGAATAATAATTTTGTCATGTCTATATCATTAGCCCATTCTTATAATTAAATAAAGTGACTGATATAAAAGAACTTTGTATTATAAACAAAACTATACAGTTTTTAATGAAGACATTTTATAACCTCCATTGAAGTACATCAAAAGAGAGTTGAATAATATATACCACGTTCATTTATGAAAGGACTAAATATGAAGAGTCAGTTATCTAAACACTATACATTCAAGAAAATCCCAATTAAATAAAATTATTTTTTTTTCAAGAATCTGACCATCTTTTAAATAATTGTTTCAAAAGCTAAAGATGCACTAATAGCTAAATCATTTTAAAGAAGAGGATACACTATATGAGATATTGCTAGATCACTGGAACACAAGAGAGTTTGGAAACAGAGCAGTATATACACAGAAACTTTGATACGATAAAGGTGGCCATATAAGTCAATAGTACATGGTGCTGTGAGAATGACTATCTAGGTAAGAAAAAGGAAGTTGAATCCCTAGATAATATAGATCCCTGATAGATTAAAGACATGAATGTAAGCAGTAAAACCATAAAGTCAAAGAAGAAAATTCGAGACAAAATCACTGCTAGTTAGTGTGGGAAGAGAATTCTTGATAGGTTACCAAAAAAGCACTCACTATACGGCAGAACACTGACCTGACTACTTCTTGTAGGAGTTTAGCTAAGCTACTTAATGATATTGTTGCCTCGGCATCCATTTTGTTTGGTCAAGCAATTTGCAGTAATCTTAAACTGACACTACCCCCCTCATACAAGTGCAAGCCCTAAATAACAGTCCACATAGTTATAAGTTTCTGATGTGATTTCTTCAACAACACTGTGATCAACAGTTTCCCCAACTCCATAATATGCCACTAAATAAGTACTCCATAGGGCTTACCAAAGCCCTCTTCTTTTGGTTTGAATTGACAAATATGGCCTCACCTGGGAACTCTAAAGCAATCTACCCAAGAACCCTGATAAAGACATGTGCCTCAGGTCCTGCTTCTCTCTGTCTGCACTCTCCCTTGATCTTTCTGTTTGACCTCTCTAGGCATGCTAGGTACTGTGAATAATAAACTTCTCTATTTCAATTTCTCTTGTGGTCTGTTCTCGCATGTAGCTCATTATCTGGCATGCTCAGCTCCACTTAATAAGTCTTAATTTGACAAATTCATAAGAAGATACATTTTTTTTAATTTAATGAAAAATGACCACAGATGCAGGCAACAGACTTGAATACAGTCTGGGAAAAAATATTTAAGATACTAAAACCAATAAGACACTATACAGAAGAAAATACTGCAAATAAACAAAACCATGATGAGAAATAGGTTTAAAATGACAAAGAAACATGATTAGAATTTTCACAGAATAGATACTTCGAATTATTGTTCAACCTCATTAGAAATTAAAAACTATAAAATAAACTAAATTTAATTATTAAATTAAATAAAATGACAGTAAGATATATGTATATACCTATAAGCATAGTACAAAAATAATCATAGCTAATAACATGTTTGAGATGAGAAAATCACTCATGTCATCGTGAAAGTGGAAATGTGTAGCCATTTTGGAAAAATATGTAAATATAATTAATAAAATTATTCACGATTATACTCTATATTACTGTAATCCAAGCTAAATAATAGTGTAAAACTATTATGTAGTAGTTTAAAGTTATCCCTAATTTCAGATGTAGATTTATTCTACACATCTACTTTCTATAGAAAAATGTACCTATTTTGTGCCTCAGTTCCTTCTTTTGAAGAAAAAGGATAGAAGTAGTATTTGACTCACAAAAGTGTTTTAAGGATAAAGAGACTGTGTTGATGCAATATGTTTAGAGAGATATAGCACATTATAACTACAAAAGAAAATATGAACTAGGAAACAGGTATGAGTATGTCCATGAGGTGTTTTTGTTGGATCAGGGTGTTGGAAGCATTTTAGATAGCATTGTTAAGGGAATGAAAAAGCAGTATGTAGTTGGTGCATAGCATAAAATATTAGGTAGTTGATGAGATTAATATTCTTGATCAACAAGAGTAGGTATTAAATTTAGAGTAAATTCATTTTAGTTAAAAGAAATGTCAGACTTTCTGTTTCAGGTAAGACATGTAAAAACCTTGGAAATCATCACTTTTGTTGTCAAAACAAGAAGAAAAAAGCTGAATAAACTGAAAATCGACAATTCTTTTTACACCCATTAGAAAATTCAGGTCATATGGCAAGTGTTTGCTACTAAAATTAGAGAGTAAATCATAGTTTCCTGGGAGTGGAAGCCTCCACTGGAGCCAATATTGATAAGATTATCATCCAAAATATAAAAATAACTCTTAAAACTCAACACTAACAAGATAAACAACTCAAATAAAAAGTGGACAAGATATCAGAACAAAAACTTTACCAAAGAAGATATACAGAAGACAAGTAAGTGTATAAAAAGACGGTTAACATCATATATCATTAGAAAATGCAAATTTAAACAACACTGAGATACCACTACACATGTACTAGAATGGCCAAAACACTGACAACATGAAATGCTTAAGAGGATATGGGACAACAGACTCATTCATTGTTGGTGGGAATACAACATGGCACAGCCATTCTGAAAGACAATTTAACAGTTTCTTACAAAACTAAATGTACGATTACCATTTGATTTAGTGATCATGTTTCTTAGTCTTCAACCCAAGGAGTTGAAAACTTATATTCACATGAAAATTTGCATATGGATATTTATAGCAGCTTTTCTCATAATTGTTCAAACTTGGAAGCAACTAAAATGTCCTTCAGCAAACTCTGTATACATCCAGACAATTAAATATTATTTAACAATTTAAAAAAGAATGAGCTATCCCCAGGAATAAACCCTCACTTATATGGTCTACTAATTTATGATGAAGGAGGTAAAAATATAAACTGTAGAAATGACAGTCTCTTCAACAAGTGGTGTTGGGAAAACTGACAGATATGTGCAAAAAATGAAATTGGACCTCTCTCTTACATAATATAAAAAAATAAACTCGAAATGGGTTAAAAACTTAAACGTAAGGCTCTAAACCAAAAAACTCCTAAAAGAAATCATAGGAAATAAATAAACTATTTTACATCAGCCTGAGTAATATCTTTTTGGATACATTCCCTTGAGCAAGGGAAACAAAAGCAAAAATAAACAAATAGGACTACATCAAACTAAAAAAGCGAAAGAAACCAACAAAATAAAAAGGCAACCTACTAAATGGGAGACTATATTCACAAATAATATCTCTGATAAGAGGTTGATATCCAAAATAGATAACTCTATAACAAAAAAATCTGATTAAAAAATGGGCAGAGGGCATGAAAAGACATTTTTTTCTAAAGAAGACATACAGATGGCCAACAGACATATGAAAAAAATGCTCAACGTTATTAGAAGAGTATGGAGATTCCTTGAAAAACTAAAAATAGGTATACCATATGACCAGCAATTCCACTTCTGGGCATTTATCCAAAGAAAATAAAAACACTAATTTGAAAAGATATGTGCACTCCTGTGTTCATTACAATATTATTTACAATAGTCAAGATATGGAAGCAACCTACGTGTCCATTGATAGATAAATAGATAAAGATTGTGAAGTACACACACACACACACACACACACACACACACACACACACACTGAAATATTATGCCACAATAAAAAAGACTGAAATCTTGCCATTTGTGACAACATGGGTGGATCTAGAGAGTATTATGCTAAGTGAAATAAGCCAGGTGAAGAAAGACAAATACCAAATGGTTTCACTTATACGTGAAATCTAAAACAAAACAAAACAAAAACAATCTCATAGAAACAGTGATCAAAGGGATATCTACCAGAAGGGAGGGGGTAGGGGGATAGCTGAAAAGGTGAAGAGAATTATAGTTAATAATATTGTGATAAGTTTACATGGTGACAGATGATTACTAGAATTAGTTAGGCGATCATATTGTAAGGTATAAAAATGTCGAATCACTATATTGTACACTTGAAACTAATATGACCAATATAAGATTGTAAACTGACTATACTTAAATTAAAATAATTAATAATAATAATAATAAAAGAATGAGTTCTCGAGGCACTAAAACACATGGAGAAAACTTAAATGCATATTATTACATAAGATAAACAAATCTCGAAAGGATACAAACAGCATTATTTAAAGATTATAGCATTCTGGAAAAGCCAAAACTGTAAGACAGAAAAAAGATCTATGTTTGCCAGGGGTTGAGGAAAAAAAGGGAAAAGGACGAATCACTGGAGCACAGGGAATTTTTAGGGTGGTAAAACTATTCTGTATCATATTGCGATGGCGTATAGCTCACTATATGCATCGGTTAAAACTTACAGAACTATACAACCCAAAGAGTGAATCCTAATGTAAACTATGGACTTCAGTTAATGATAATGTGCCAATATTCATTTATTAATTGTACCACACTAATGCAAGATTTTAATAATAAGAAAAACTGGTGGCAGGTGTATGTGAACTCTGTATTTTCTGCTCAATTTTTTTGTAAAATAAAACTGCTCTAAAAATAAAGTTTATTAATTAAAAAAAGCAATGGAGCAAAACCTATATTACAGACATATTCATTATAAGGACATGTATCAAACTTACTAGACTGGATATATAAGAGAGAAAATAAGAGTCAAGAACAAAGATCAGAAAGAAAATGAGATGAGTTTTTAGTGACAACAAGTAGCATAATAAAAGCTGAGGAACAGGGCAGAGAAAAAAAATGGCGTAGATGATAGAGGCTCTGTTCATCCTTCTGGCAACCAAATCACAGTTGTGACAGAAACAAGGAGCAAACAGGAAGGAAAATTGCCTGGGATCTAGATGAACAAGACATACAACTAGGAAAAGAACTAAGAAATCACCCTGCAACGGGAGGAGGTAGGATGGGGTGAGGACACAAGGCTGCCCGGCCTTGAGTGGCTGAGTGAGATAGAAGCTACAGCAGCAGTAGCTGTAGATGCCTCTTAAAAGGGCCGTGTTTGCAAGCAGACTTTCGCAATGATAGACTTGCTTGCTCTGAGCACCATCCCCAGGTTGGCTGTGCAGGGTGCACAAGGGACTTACGAGAGAACATTGAGTCGTCAGAGTGAGGGCTGGAGGCAAGACATGTTCTGTACAGAAGTGCCGGCGGTATCCATTGTTCCTCTGTTGAGCCTTCCCCACTCCCAGTGTGCTGATGCAGTGCCACCATAGCTGAGACAACATCAAACTGGGTAACGGAGTTCACTCAGAGGATTCTCTGAAATCCTGCCTCCCTCAACTTATGGCCCCACCCACGCCATATCCAAATGTGTCCTTGGCGAGTCAGGTAGCCTTTGCTGAGCAGTGCCTAGACTCACACTGGTGGCAGCTGAGTGATTTCTGACGAAGCCTCTTGAAGCAACTATAATCACATCATCTCTGGTTTGCTTGCTGAATCTTAACAGGTAGACTTAGCAGGACAGAAGCTGGGGCAAAATTTGGCCTACAGCTGAACTTCTCTCAGGACTATGCTACTGGACACCTACTTTACACTAATAAGATTGGGAGACTTAGAGCTTTGCTTAGTACACAGAAACAGACACAAAAAGGCAGCCAAATGGGAGACAAAGAAGCAGAAACCATCTTCGAGAACAGAACAGAGATCCAGAAATAATGGAATCAAGCAATCTCACAGATGCAGAGTTCACAACACTGGTTATAAAAATGCTCAATGAACTTAGGGGAAGTGTAGATGAATTCAGTAAGAACTTTAACAAAGAGATAAAAAACATAAAACTGGAAATGGAAATTATAAAAGGGACCAGTCAGAAATGAAGAACACATTATCTGAGATGAAAAGTATATTAAATGGAATAAACAGAGTGAATAAGAAGAGAATTGAATGACCTATATAGAGGATAGGGAAGCCAAGGACACTCAATCAGAATGGCAGAAAAAAAGAAGCCAAGACTATAATAATAATTTAAGGAGCCTATGGTCTCCTTACATTTTTACAGTTGAATGTAAATTTATTCGTGTCATAAGGGTACCATAAAAAAAAAAAAGACTTTGAAAAGCTATTTGAAAAAAATGATTAAAAAACTTCCCTAGTCTGGTGAAGGAAATAGATATAAAACCCCAGGAAGCTCAGAGAGTCCCAAAAAACCAGGAATCCAAAGAGGCCCACACCAAGACACATCATAATTAAAATGCCAAAGGTTAAATACAAAGAGAGAATCTTAAAAGCAGCAAGAGAAAAGCAGTTAGTTACCTATAAGGGAGAACTCATAAGACTGGCAGCTGATAAAAAGACACATGCAGACTAAAAAGAAGGGGATGGAAAAATATATTGCCTTGATGGACCTAGAGGGCATAGCACTGAATAAAATGGATCAGATAAAGACAAATATCACATGATTTCATGGACATCTGGAGTCTAAAGAACAAATAAAAAACAACAACAAAAGCAGAAATAAACTCATAGATATAGAGAATATTTTGAGGGCTACTAGATGGGAGGGTGGGTTAGGGGACATGAAAAAAAGGCAAAGGGATTAAGAGGTGAAAATGGATAGTTGCAGAATAGACATGGAGATGTAGAGTGTAGCATGGAGAAAATGGTTAATAATGTAATAAAAATGTAAGGGGACGAGGGGTACTAGATTTTGTGTGGTGATCACTTTGCAAGTTATGTGAATCTCTATTTGCTACGCTATACAGCTGAAACTGGTATATTATTGTATGCCAACTATAATTATAAAAAACTCACTGAATTGTACAATGTAGATACAAGCAACTAATTATATATTATATTTCAATAAAGGTGGAAAAAAAACTGAGGAACATGTTAATAACATTTCTCTCAAAAAGAACACGTAAAGAATAAAAGCACTAACGATTCACCTTTTTAAAAATCTATTTCTTTATTTTTTATTTTTAATTACAGTTGACATTCAACATTATTTTATATTCGTTTCAGTTTTACAGCATAGTGATTAGACATTTATGTAATTTATGAAGCATAGTGATTAGGCATTTATGTAATTTATCCCCCTGATAAGTTGAGTACCCACCTGGCAACATATTTATTACATTTACTTTTATACTTACAGTACTGCCAACTTGATCAATTCTTTAAAAAAAAATTAACTACAGTTTGAAAAGTAACGTGATAAATAGCAAGGTAAGAAGATAAAGAGTGGAGCAGGAGGAAAGGGGCCAAGACCATCCTCTATATTAGCTACATTTTCTGATGTAGCTAAGCTGATAGAGCACTACTGGCTTTAGCAACTGACTAACCAGCAACATGGGGATGACATAACATTGTCAGTCATTGTGTCTGGACGTTCTTTTAAATCACTATAGTATTGATGTTATGATATATATGTCAATTCTTTTCATCTTTTACTTTCAGAGATAGTTAGAGTAATAAAGAATTTATAGTCCATGCCACCCTAATAATTATAATTAAAATAATAATTTAAAAAGAATGTATAATCCAAGAATGCTCATCTGTCAAGGTACCAAGAATGCACTCTCCAAGAGGTTATCTGATATTATATAGGGGAGTGTCATGCTCCAGAGGTAGATGATAAAAGCCTTTTTGAAATCCCTGTCTTAATCAACAACTAATGTTATGAAAATTCATACACAATGATAAAAGTGACTTCTTAATTATTATGATGAACATAGGAAATGGGCTCTTATTAATAAAATCAAAGGTACTCAATAAACATAGATAAGCTGAAATAATTTAGAGACTATCCCCGCCCCCGCCCCGCCCACTTTGACTAGATGTAAGTACCTAACAATTCTCTTTAGGACTGGCTTTAACCCAAAATGTAACAGAATTAAGGAGTTGTGCTACTCTGTGTCCTGGGATTGGTTTTTATTTCTTACTGCATGCTGCTGATAAAAAGGCACAGGATTGTCATTCTGGAATACGTGTATCTGCCTCATAAAGTTGTGATCAAATAACCTGAAAGGACAAAGAGCTGAGAGTTTTCTGTCACCAAGACAGGTGTATGAATTGTTTTGTGCTCGCTTTGCTCATAGATATTTTTTAATAAGTATCTATATGTGTGGCAGAATTTGACCTGAGGTGTTGCACCTCACAACCTCACAGAAAGGTTGTAGAAGAATATTGAATTGATAGTATTTAAATGGACAACTATGAAAAAATACCTCACACTAGAAAGTTTAATATAAACTTAGTGTTCTTTGGATTTAGTCACAGGAGAGTACCAGTGCTGTTGTCAAAGGAATTTCATAGTTGTGAGAAACTGAAATTGAATGTAAGAAAATGGCAATAGCAAACTGGTTATTCTTGCAGAAAGTATAGGTTTTCCTATCCTGGGTGTTCACTCTGTATTGCTTAGATAAAATGGCACATGGGGCCCTCTTCTATCCCTTTCTGCCAGTGGGAGAGACTGCATTCCAGTTGAGCTTCCCATAGAAGCAGTGGTTTCCTTTTTATAGCAGGGGAAGTCCCTTATGCCCTCAAGGACTCCAGGTGCTACACAGCTGACATTCCCACACAACTCCTATTAATAGACTAGCATCTAAATCTACATTGCCTGATGCCAAACAATTTGCTTCCAAACTGACAAAGTACTTACACCTGTGTGATAAAGATCAAAACAGGCCCAAACATACATATCTGGTATTATGGGAGAAGGAGAGATATACTCTTTCTTTTTCTTGTGAACCCTAGCCATGTAAAATTTTTCTTTCAAATAAAATCTATACATCATCTAAGACCATGTTGTGAAATGGTGCCAGCATTCTGATGTACCATAGGTGACAATGGGTAATGTTGCAGAGATCATCTCATGGCTGTGAGAGTATTATATGAGCAGTGTAAGATGAAAATTGAGTCAAAGGAGATTTAATAGTTGAGAGTAGTTTGTTGTTTTATAAAGTGAAATCAACTGAAAATATTTGAATACTAGTGGAAGGTGATGAAGAGAGTGGAAGATGTTAAAGATCTTAAGAGGCAGAGGATAATCAAGAGAGAAAAGTCCCTAAGAAAGGCACAGGGCATACTATCCAGGGCAGAAGTGAGAAGAGACTCAATCATCATTTGAACAGCTCTCGTACTACATCAAGAGGTGAGGCTGGCTGCTGATACTGGTAGTTTATAAGATTTCTTTATCTTCCATTCTCATACATTCTCAGACAATTTTTACTGTTCTTTCTATTTGGGCCAGATTAAGCCATATGTTTCTCCAAAACCTAATTATTGTGGTTAAGGAACATGCCCTTCTCTGTTTAACTTAGGCTTGACTTCCATATCTATCCTTTGATCAATCCCTCTGGCAATGGGTATGAGAGAATACTTACATTAGGCAGGGCAACACTAGCTGCTATAATAAACATCGTTCACAAAAAAATAGACATTTATTTCGAGGTTTGAAAGATTCCAAGATGAGCCTTCTGTATTGTTGGGTCTCTCTCCTCTGAATAATGATTTAGGGATTCTAGCTCTTCTATTTTGTAGTTTCACTATCTTCAATAGATGGCTTGTAAGATTGCCTTGCATAGGTAAATCAAACTGGTAAAAAGAGAAAGAAAAGTCAAAATTATAGCAAAAGACAAAGAAGGCCACTATGCAAGGATACAGAGGTTGATTCATTGAGAGGCTATAACAATTATAATTATATATGTATCCAACATCAGAGTGCTTAAATAGACCAAGCAATATAACAGACTCGAAGGGGAAACTAATCCAATAATAGCAGAGGACTTCAATACCTCATGTTCAACAATGAATACATCATCCACACAAAAAATATCAATAAACATTGGACTTAAATGATGCCTTATATCAAATGGACCTAACAGACATATTTATACCATTTCATCCAACACTAACAGAATATACATTCTCATCGAGTGCATGTAGAGTGTCCTCCAGGATAGGTCATATGTTAGATCACAAAATAAGCCTCAGCAAAGATAAGAAGAATGCCATTATACAAAGTATCTTTAAAAACACAATGTTATGAAATTAGAAAACAATAACAGGAGGAAAATTGGAAAATTAACAAGCATATGCAAACGAAACAGCACTCTTGAACAACCAATGGGGCAAAGAAGATATCAAAAGGGAAATGAAAAAAAAATATCTTGACACAAAAGAGAATAGAAACACAACATAATCCAAATCTATGGGATGCCGTGAAAGCAGTTCTAAAAGGGAGGTTAATAGTGATAAACACCTATATTAAGAAATAAGAAAAATGTCAAATAAATAACTTCATTTTATATCTGAGAAAAGAACTATGAACAGCAGAACAAATTAAGCCAAAGTTGGCAGGAGAAAAGAAATAATAAAGATTAGAGTAAAAATGAATGAAATAGAGATGAAAAAAAACAATAGAAAAAATCAACAAAACTAAGAGCTGTTTTTTGAAAAGATGAACAAAATTAAAAAAACTTTAGTTAGGATAATAAAGAAAAAAATAGGAAAACCTCTAATAAAATCAGAACTGAAAGAGGAGACATTACAACTGATACCACAGAAATACAAAGGACCATTAAGAGACTTCTAAAAACAATTATATAGCAACTAATGGGATAATCTAAAATATATTAATAAATTTCAAGAAATATATGACCTATCAAGATTGAATCATAAAGAAGTAGAAACTTTAAACAGATCAAAAATGTGTGTGGAGATTGAATAATTAATAAAAAAAACCTTCCAACACAGAAAACCCAAGATTAGATGGTTTCACTGTTGAATTCTATCAAACACTAAACAATAATAATAATGCTGATTATTCTCAAACTTTTTCAAAAAATAGAAGAGGAGGGAAAAATTTCAAATTCATTTTATGAGGACAGCATTATCCTCATACAAAAATTAGGTAAGGACACTACAAGAAAACAAAACTACAGATTTTTACCCCTGATGAATATAGCTGCAAAAATTCTCAACAAGATACTAGCAAACTGACTGAAAAGCACATTAAAAGGACCATGCACTCATGATCAAGCAGGATTTATCCCTGGGATGGAAGAATGATTTCATATATGCAAATTAACAAATAAGATACACCACCCTAACAGAATAAAACATAATTATATGATCATCTCAATGGAGGCAGAAAAATCACTTGACAAAATTCATCATTTTTAATGATAAAAACTCTAAACAAATTGGATATAGAAGGAACATACCTAAACATAATAAAGGCCATATATAACAGGCGTACACTAACATCATATTCAATGGTAAAAGACTGAAATCTTTCATGCCAAGATCAAGAACATGATAAAGTGCCCACTCTCATAATTCCTATTCAACATACTACTGAAAGTTCTAGCCAGAGAAATTAGGTGAGAAAAAATAAATAAATAAAGAGCATCCAAATCAGGAAGGAAGAACATCGTCCTTATTTGATCTTATATGTAGAAAATCCTTTAAAAATCCACCAAAAAACTTTTAGAATAAACAAATTCAGGAAAGTTGCAGCCTACATAATTAACATACAAAACTCCCTAACATTTCTATACACTAATAAAAAAAATTATTTAAATACAAAATAAATGAAACAATACCATTTAAAATAGCGTCAATAAATACTTAGGAATAAATTTAACCAAGAAGATGAAAGATCCACAGAGTAAAAACTGTAGGACATTAATCAAAGAAATCGAAGAAGACACATATAAACAGAAAGACATCTTGTGTTTAGGATAAACACAGACATGTTCATTTCTGTGCATACTATACAAAGACATTTATAGATTCAATGCAATCTCTATTACAATTGCAATGGCATTTTTTACAGAAGTAGAAAAAACAATCCTAAAATTTATATGGAACTGCAGAAGACCCTGAATAGCCAAAACAGTCCTGAGACAGAACAAGGTGGGAAGCATCACACTTCCTGATTTCAAGTTATATTATAAGGCTATAGTAATCAAGATATCATAACATTAGCATAAAAACAGACACAGATCAATGGAACAGAATCGAGAGCTCAGAAATAAACCCATGTATATGCATATCCAGTCAACTACTATTTGAAAATAAAGTCAAGAGTACTCAATGGAGAAATAGTACTGGAAAAATTGCATATTCATGTGTAAAGGCATGAAAGTAGACCCCTATCTTATATCACTCACAGAAGTCAAACAAAAATGGACATAAGGCTTATAAGGCTGAAAACTATTAAACTGCTACAATAAAACACAGAAAAAACCTCCTAGACATTGGTCTTAGCAATGACTTTTTCAACATTTTTATACTTTAAATAAGAGTTAAATAAGAGATAGTTAAAACTGAGGTAAGTAGGTTAAAATTACTGCAGTAAATAGTTTTCACTGGAAGATATGAACAATTTAAACATGTAGCCTCCCTGAGGATACTTTGACCTTAACCCGAGTGATATGGACTAGGAGATATTTGAAAATAAGAAATAAGAAAGAGCTATCATCATTGTCATTGTAGTCATCATCGTTGTCATCATCATCATCATCATCAATAGAAAAGAATAGTCCTGACTAATTTCAGCCCAGAAGAAAATATTCATTTTTCTTAAGCCTAAATTTTTATGGAACCCCTACCACATGAGAATACAAGGCACTGACAAAGCATTTTTTTATAAAGTTTTGTAAAGAATGCAGTCTAATGCATAAAATTTATATATACAATAAATCTGTGTTACACACATTTTTACAAATTGAATCCTGAAATAATATAGCTAGAGTAATATAAACAGCAGCAAATTGTAACCTTTGAGCAATTGCAGAAATAAGTTTTGGTGATTACAATGAGCGCATAGGCAAGAAGTGACCGATCCACTATAGGTATGGGCAAAATGTGGACAGCAATTTCTGGTGACCTGAGAAGATAATAGAGAAACAGAGCATGACTGACAAAGGAAACACTTTAGCAGCCTCTGGATAAAGGCTTAAAATATCCAATGAATAGGAATTTATCATTCCCATGAAACTAAATTTTATTTATGCTAAATATTTACCTTAGCATATATTTGTATTTTCTTCTGTCTTTATACAAACTAGCTCAAAAACAGCTTTACTAACTTGATTCCTAGACTTGTTGAAAACATTTTGTAATAGACATTGAATCTTTTAATGTCCAATTATATTTTAATATAAATTATCTCTAATATTTAATATTGGGAGCAGTTATTTTATTCTGAGGAATCAAAAATATTTTTTTAGGTAATTCCTTCTTCACCGTAACTTCTAAAACTATTCCAATTCAAATTTAATATTTGGCCACTTGTATTTTCTCTACCAATATATTTTCATCTTTCCCAATATTTTATTTTGCTTTTTTTCCCTTAAAATGAAAAATTTCCTCATTCTACTTTTTATGTGAGAAATGAATAAATACTCGGAGCTAAGGCTAACTGGTAATTTGTATATACTTTATTATTGTTCAGTTATTAAAAATAAATCCCTGTTTTTCTTCTAAAACCCTCTATTCAGTCTTTCTCATTCAGTTAATGGCAATTCTGTCCTACTAGTTACTTAAGTCGATGACCTTGTAGTTAGCCTTAATTTACACATACTTTCTACAAAATCCAACAAATCCTATCAGTCTTACCTTAAGATATATTCAGAATTGAAATATGCCCATCTTTACCACTCATGACCAACCCACCATCCTCTTTTGCTTGGACAAAGTCTGTTAACTGGTTTCTCTGTTTCAAACCCTTGCATTATAGTCTATTGACAGCAAGGTCTATTCTGAGCAAAAAAATCACAGTAATCCTGTTAAAAACTCTGATTATGTTCAGAATCCCCTAATAGCTTCCCATTTCAGTCAAAGTGAATGTCAATATGCTTACAACAAATGGATTACAAGACCCTACAATATCTGTCCCTCTTTTTGTTCTCTGACTTCACCTACCATTCTCACATCTGCCATTCTGCCTTTAGGCCAACTGGATTCTTTGTTGCTCTTTGAAGAAGACATATCTGTTACATCTCAATGTTTCCATTTCCTGCTCTTTTTAAGAAATGGACATACAGTTGTCCACAGTGGTTGTACAATTTAACTTTCTCATTACCAATATTTAAGGATTTCAGTACCTCCATATTGTTACCAACATTTAATATGCCAGTCTTTTAATTTCAGCCATTTAATAGGTAAGTAGTGGGATAATATTGATTTAATTTGAATTTCCCTAATGATTGATGATGCCAGTCATTTTTTATTCTCTTCACTGATATCTATTTATCATCTTTGGTTAAGTGTCTGTTCAAATATTTTATTTTTAATTAGTGGCTTTTGAAAAGTTCTTTGTATTTTCAAGATGTAGAGATTAGAGATATATATCTATATATGATTTGCAAATACTTTCATGTCTTTTGTGAAAAAAGACAGTCTAACTTTGTTCTAACCTGGATGCCTTTTATTTATTTATTTTTTCTTGCCTGATTGCACTTACTGAGTGTTTTTGAGAGAAATAGATTTTGTCACATGATTTGTTTTAAGTCGATATGAAAACTGTCCTCCATTACCTGATGTCAATTGTCTTGAAAAACACTGTTCTTCTTTGTTTGCTTGCTTGCTTGTTCAGGCAGTAGGTCAAATCTGGTCATTGTTATTCCATGATGACCAGAAGCATAAGTCTTGTCTGACCTTTCCGATAACCTAAAAAGTTTCATGTCATTTTTCTGTATAAAATCTTCTAATAACTTTCTATTGGTATCAGAATAAAGTTCGGATACCTCACTATGGTCTATATATACCTACCTCTTCAACTTTATTTCCACCTACTTTCTAGATCATTTTATCTGGTCATTTTCATCTTTTTTATGTCTCTGGGAAACATAAAAGCCTTTACAATGCTATAGTTTTTTAATTTGTTCCCTCTGTCTAGAGAGTCAATCTTTGAATTCTTCACATAACCCACTAAGTCTCTTCTTCCAGGTTTGGATCAAATGCCATCTCCTTTGAAGTGGCTCTCCTAAGTCACTACATCACATTGGTCTGTTTTATGTGTTCTTTTCCTAATAGTATTTATCAATTTGAAGATAACTTTTTAATTTGATTTATTATTTTCTGATTTTTTTTTTCTATTTCTTATGGGATTTAAATTTTATGAGGGCAGCGGTTTTGTCCTGTGTACATCTGTAAGTGTAGCACATAGAACTGTGTGAAGCACCTGCAAGAAGGTGAACAAATATCTATTAAATAACATGAAACCAATATTTTTAATTAGAATCCTGAAGTTAATTACTTACTTCCATATTCCATTATCACTCAAGTGAGAACATTTGATTCTATTATTTTACATTTGATTTGTAAATTGTCTGCTACTCTGAAAGACTGCAGATCATAGGTTCTTCTAAGAAGGGGGGCGATTTTTTTTTTTCAGTTTCTTAATATGCATTTCTTATTGTTATACTTATTGCATTATACAGTATGAAATAATAGAAAGAAACAGGCTCTGGGGCCAAATAGTTTGCCTGCTTTCTAGATATGTATTATTTACATAAATTAGTTAATATTTTGGCACTTCAGTTTCCCAATTACTTAAGAGGGATAACTACCAGAGTTGTAAAATTTAATTGAGAGCATATACATAAGAGATCCAGCATTTAATAAGAGTGTAGAATTAGTTGCTAATTTGCCTTCAATTTTAATTTAATATCTAGATTTTATCTGTTTTACATTAGGGTTGGTGTGATTGTTTACAGGTTTTATTCTGGTTTATTCTGGGATTCTGGTTTATTCTGGGATAGCTTAGTCTATGCATAATAAGGCACATGGGAACAATAACTATGATGTAGCAAAGTAAATAGTTGTAGAAAGAAGGACAGCTACAATAAGCACAATTGTCATTAATTAAATAATTTGGAATAAAAAATAAGTATAGAAAATTGTGTTTGTGTTCATAAAGCTTGTATGATTATAATTATAAACACAGACATATCTAATAAAAATATGTGATTCACGAATACTAATACTTAAATGCTCCTACAAGAAAATATTCATTTAATATTGTCTTACTTTTAGAAACAGGAACTATGAATTTACTGTAGAACTGCCTGTGAAGAGAAATGTATATCTATTTTCTCTAGAATTAGGACAGTAGAACTTTATTCTAGGATATAAACCCAGCAAATAATTACTTTCATTTATTAGTATCTATAATGTCCCACTCCTATGATTTTTTAAGCTGATTCCAATAGGAGATTATTGATGTTTACTATAAGAACAGCTATAATAACAAGTTAATGTGATATTTTCCAAGATACTCCAGGCCTTTGAACATTTTTAACATTTAATTACATATTACCAATGAGCAATGAATTTTCTGCAGTTATCTGGGCAAATCTGACAGAATAAAAGGTTAATTTTAATTTAATATCTATAACACTACCTTTAGTAATTTATACAAGGTATTTACTTTACATTTCAATATTCCAGAAGCAAATACTTGGATAGAAGAAGATCAATTTATTATTAATTTATATACTATAATGTTATCTAATTTACTTTATCTGTGCTTTAAATGAAAAGCCATACTACTTGGAATGATGCCTTACACAAAGAATATGCACTGAATGTACCAAGATGAACAAGTGCAATCACGCTACACAGAATATTTCACCTAACACAAAGGACTTATTTCTAAAATTTGATTCATACAATGATTTAGTTAAGTTCTTACATGTAATCTTTTGTAGATAGTATATGCCTTATCTTTATTTAAATTTTTTATATTTAATTTTAATAGTACCTATCAAATACAGTACTCCCCCTTATCTGCATTTTTGCTTGCCACAGTTTTAACTACACACAGTCAACCACAGTCCAAAAATATTATATAGAAAATTTCTGAAATAAACAATTCAAGTGTCAAGGACCCCCAACCATCAACATAATCTGCTCCTGAGATCCAACCATTGCCATCCTCACGGTTCAATGACCCAGGATCACCTGACCAGATAATTCTTTTTCTAATATCTTCAAGAAGGTTAATAATAGCCTAATGCTATGTCATAATTGCATACATCATTCACCTCACTTCATCTCATCATATAGGCATTTTAACATCTCATAAAGAGGAAGGTTGAATACAGCACAATAAGATACTTGAGAGAGAGAAAGAGACTATACATATATAAATTTTCTTATAGTATATTATGTGTTCTATTTTATTATTAGCTGTGTTTGTTAATCTCTTACTATACCTAATTATAAATTAAGCTTTATCATAGGTATTGATAAATAAGAAAAAAATAAAAACACAGTATATATGGGGTTTGCTACTATCTGTAGTTTCAGGCATCCACTGTGGTCTTTGAACATATTCCCCGTAGATAAGTGGGAGACTACTGTACTGTATTTTTTGACATACAAAAACAATTTGTCTTAAAAGAAAGCGATAGATAGTATATTTTAAAATAAAAAAAAGCAAGCATTTAATCATTCAAATGACTACAATCTTATTTATTACATGTTTGCATTTTTATTTATAGCTTTCTCTTTTTATCAAGATATCAATATCTATAACTATTTAGAAGGTAAGACTGTCCTGCCTATACATAAATGTTCTCTGTATCATTCAATTACTCACTAGGAATTAATCTTAAAAATTAATATTAACTTAAATTTTATATACATCTATATATCTACATGCATATGTATTCTGTTTTGGAATTAAAAAGTACTTTTACAACATTTTATTATTTGCTGCTTTCTATACGAATAAAAACTTTACCAATTGGAGCAGATGAAGCACTTTTAGTGCTCAAGAGAGAGGGTGTTTAGCATATTGCTAGGAGACTACATTCACATCCTCCATAATAACAGCAGTAATTATGTGCTTCCTGGTGCAGGGCATTAGAAGCACTGTCAGTTATGTCTCAGCATGCCACAAATTAACTCATACAATCTTCATCATTTATTTCAAGCAGCTCATCTGCCAAGCTGACCTATGCTGTAATCAAACTAAATTGTACACTTTTGCTACATTTGCATATTTCTAATTTTCATACACACATTTTTCATTCATTCTTTGAAATAGTTTTGTTGTAAGAAAGGCTGGCTAAATGAATTTTCTCTCAATTTGCTTCAATAAAAAAATAAAATTTCTGAAAACGTTTCAATATATTTCATACATTTTTATTTTTTTTTATATTTCAGTAAAATATATCTTTTATAACCTATACTCCCTAAAGATAAGGCCATCTAACCTATTTCCTTAGTATTTACATTATTTGAAAGAACAGTACATTTTACAATCAAGATCAAGCTCTCTAATTATTTTTAATAATACATTTCAGTGTTAGAGAGTATACAGATTAGCATTTTGAGGTATTAAACGTGCTTTTAATTAATGTGCAAGGTTATTGTCTTGGAGGCATAGCATTCCCATTTTATTTTATAAAAATATTCAAACTTTATCTTATTGTCCTTATTTGAAAATAAACATAATACTATGTAGGGTTGTTAAAAGCGATAATTTGATAAATGTTTGTGAACTACTTAGGATAGTGTCTAGCAACATGTAAGTAGTGTATAAATGGCCATTATTATAATTATTATTTTTTTTTCTGTTGAGGATCACCCTATATATTTTATTTTTCCAACTCTTACCAGCCAGTGGATTTAAAATAAAATCCTGCCTTTTGAAAGTTAGTGTGAGTATGTATGTGTGAAAATTATATGTATATGTAGAATTTATAATAAAAGATTGCTGCTTATTCATAGCTATATATTTCCTTATAACTGACATATGTTGAGTTTTTTAGGGATATCTTTTGAAATTTGCAAGGAGTTTTTAGAACAGTTCTGGCTCTCATGTTAAAAATAAGCCTCCTTACTGTGGCTGACTTTAATCTCCCTAAACAGCATACTAGGCTCTTTTACTAGGGAGGCTAATATAATTGCAGAAATGTTTCCTTTGAATAATCCCTGGGATCAGGTCCTCTGAAGTGAAATGCCCTAAATAAATAATATAGCTATACTGTAGCTGGTGCTTTTTTGACCCTAAACATGTTATTGCAGAGGCTGTTTCTTGCCTATTTCAATACCTGGTCTCTTTTCTCGTGTCTGGATATCTGGATTACAGTTTATCCTGAAATAATAACTGCAAATCCCAGTCTTCTTTGCAGTAAGTGAGGTCTGGTTACTGAGTTCTGGCCATTTAGATATAAATGAATGTACTTTGCATCAGCTTTAGACAATTTCATAAACGTCGTTTTCTCCCTTTCCTCTCTTCTTCCTACCTGTTGCTTGGAAAGAACTAATAAATGGAGCTTCTTCTACCATTTTGAACATTTAACCATGATGTTATAGAGATAAAAACAGAGAAAAGAAGCAAAAGAACAAAGAATACTAAGTTCTCGTGTCTTGTAGAACCAACATATACTCTTGGTCTACTTGTATCTTGACTTCTTTTTTGTAATTAAAAAATAATCCATATCTGTACTTATGCTGCTTGTTATAAATATGATTGGGTGCTTCGTCCACTTAACTAGGTTGAGGCAGAGTAATTAATATATAATACATGGTAACATTAGCAATATATCCCCACAAAATAAGCAAATAATGAAAAACGTATATATTACCTTAAGGTCACCCTTTCCGATGAGAGTTCCAGTGTAGGTATGTGGAAGTATGGGGGGAAAAGAGAAGTGCGATCCAAGGGCTTTTAAATAAAATGGCATTGATAGTATCCCCTCATCACAACCTTCTTTCCAATTATCTTAGAGGTTTGTTGGTTGTGAAGAATTATAAATCTGAATTAGGTACCTTTTAGTGAGTTTCAAAAAAACACGAAAATATTGTCCCTAAAGAGAATATAATTATATTTTCTTAGTGGTTTAATTCGCGATTTCCTTATTTAATTCGAGTTTTACCTTATTATTTATTACTATGAGAATGTAACATTCTAATGTACTTGTAAACATAAGTGTGTGGAGGAAGAAAGATGGCTGTGGTCAAGATGGCTGTGGTCAAGCTCCCTCCCTATACTCTTAGCAGCTAACCCGAGCGGAAGTGACTCAGTGCTTCTCCCCTTATGTACCCATATGGCCCGTGCGCATGCATGGGCTCCTATAACTTGGCGGTGTGCCACTATTGTTTAACCTGTGAATAAAAGGCACCGCCACCGCCACCCTGTGTGTTTAGCTATGCCCTTGCTGAACTAAAGAGCTATGTTGCAGTTTCCTAGGGCTCCCTGCATTTTCTTCCAACTGTCTGAGCCTCCTACTCCTTACCTCGGAACCTTGAATTCGCAGCAATATACTTAATGTAATCACGATGCCTGTGTGTGTGTGTGTGAAAGAGAGAGAGAGAGAGAGAGAGAGAGAGAGAGAGAGAGAGAGAGAACAGATTATCTAGAGTATTTAAGTCACTTTGTGATTTATCCCTGCACTTCTTGAGGTTTAATAATTCTTCATCTCTCATAATTTGTGAGCCAACAAAAGCCTTGATTTTTAACCTAAGCTAAAAAGTTGAGTTTCTGCTACTTGCAAAGAAAAAAACAAAAATAAAAACGAATATTTCTATTATGTCTATGACATATGAACTTGGAGAATACCTAAATTTAACTACTCAGTTTTTACAGGTGTCTGAGACAGGGACATCTCTGAAATCTCATTCTCTGCATCTATAATTTGGGAATAATTTTATCTGCTTCATGGTACTGTGTTTTGTCAAAATAAGGCACTTTTATTACACAATTTCTACTAATAGTAATTTTCAATCACTCTTTTTTCTAGTTACTTACATGTGTATAGCCAGGGAACTATTATTTTTATGTGGTGGCGGGGAGGTGAAGACTGCAATACTGAGTTAACAGAGCAAAACCTACTGAGCTAATTAATTCAAGGTTATGACTCAGGATCTCCTGGGTTCTAATTTTGGCTTCATTGTGTTATTGTGAGATCACAAGTAGTTCAACATTTCTATTATCCCATTAATAAAGCTCAATTTGATCTTTTCATTAATATAAAATACCTCATAAATGTTTAAACTAGTTTATTCATATTTATTATTTCTTTGGTTAAATGTAAAATACTAAATTCAGAGTATTAAATATACTTGCAATTATTTCCCATTAAAATAGTATAAAATATTTTCTCCTGATTTAACAGGTTTTTCTTATTTTTTCATATTCTTGGCTTTTTTATAGGTAGGAATGAATGCCAAAATTTGCTAGTAATTCAAGATGAAATGAGATTATTATAAAAGAGAGTATCACCTTTTTATGAAAGATACACATAGATATTTCTATGGTCTTTCAAAATAAGTACGAGATATATTCAGTCTTGCTTTCCTAATGTAATCCATATAGTCGGTTGCTCCCAGGTAATTAATATGAAGCTATTCTAGTTAGAGTATTATAAAAGAAACACACATTTGACAGCTTGCATTTTTCAGTTCAACTACTAATTTAAAAAAAAAGGAAAAGGGAAAGCCCAGCATTTATTTGAGAATAAATGTCACTAATATCTGACAAGATATATATAGTCATCCATAGCACCAAAAATAAAATACAAGGTGACATATGCATTATACAAACTCACTATCATCCTTAGAGATTAAGATTTTAAGATAACATGGCTATTCTGGAGACAGAGCTTGGTACAGGGAAAAGATAGATACTGGACCATGATACCATACCTGATATTAATTTTGGTTTTGGCAACTTCAAAAACTATAAGAACTATCATTTCACTTATCTAGATATGAGCTTCCGAATCTTTAAATCAAGGAATTTTGGGTAAATTATTTTTAATATCCCCCTTTGAGTAATACATGTTTAGAATTCTAATTTTAGGTATCTTGACTAGGATTTAGGTAATCAAGATACCTAAAATTAGATAATCTTGACTATAAAAGGTTTATATGTTTACAAATATCAAATGGAACAAAATATAGTTAATTTTTAACTTTGCAGAGCATAATGTAATCTTTCAATTAATGTTACTAATGGATAAATAATACAATTAGTTAAAAATTACAAATAACTTAAATATATAAAAAATAGCTCAACTTCCTTAATTTTCATAAACAATGTATATGCGCTTTTTAATTATTTCAAATAGAATAAACATTTACTTTGTTATGATACAAATTCTCTCTCAGGTATTTACTGGTGGCATCTCATTGAATATAGTATTGCTTAAGGAACGTTTTACTCTATACTGTTCATATCCTTGAATTACAATCCTAAGAATTTATCTTAAGGAAAATTCAGATTTGTTACAACAATTTATGAACAGGATATTTATCACTGAATCATTGTGAAGTAAAACAAAAATTTGCAAAGTTGGAAATTGAAGAACATTTTTTTCTCCCCAAAACATCCACTTCTCTCCTTAAGAAGTTGCAACTTATTTTGTTTGCCTATCACTTTAGAAATGGTCCACCTGCTTACTTATCTTACAACATATTTTCTGTTCTTACAAAAAGGATCATATCGTTTATGTTGTATTACAAATTTACATGTCACATATACAATGAAATTTACTTCAATAGTCTTAATAACTTTATAAAATCTCACTGTTGACTTAAAAACTATCAGTGGTTTCCAATGGTAGACATTTTAAGTTTCCAGTTTTATGATGTTATAAGGAATGCTTCAATTTTTGAGGATGTACCTATACGAACTTACTTTCAAATACTTGTTATATATTATATTTCACAGTTCATATGAAAAATTACAATTAAAATTTTTGAATTACTAGCCATCAATAAATAGGATAGAATTAGAAAAAATGTACATACTATAAGAATTTCGTACCAAAATTCCACTGATTTAAGAAGATTAATTTTAAGTCAGAGGAAATAAAATATAACAATTTAAAATTTAAAAATATATTCTTCTTAAAGGTCTTCTCCTTGTTGGAGCCATAGAAATAAAGAATTTGAACTTAAGACATGTTTGTGCTAATAAGTTTTTGATGCAAAGCATTAACACTTAAGAACGTTATATATCCTTTAATTCTTTTGCAGAGTGAGAGATTTTACAAACAGCAATTGAAAAACTAGGTTTTCTTATTTTCTCTCCATATTAAATGATTTTTACTCAAAGATCAGCTTAATAACATTGAAATGTTAACAAGATATTGACAAACAACTTAACAAGGTATTTCTCTACTTTGTTTATCGAAGAGCTACTGGCAGTTTCAGAGAAATATTTGATTCAAAGAAAACTTTGATTCCATGTAAAAATAAATCCTTATTGTCCCCACAAACAACTTTGCATTAAATTGTCATATTTCGTCTCATGAAGTAAATTTTTGACTGATTATACAGATCTTGGTAAGCTTACCTTTTTCCACTCAGTAGATGAAAGCGTGGACTCCGAAGCATGAATCAGAGCTTCAACTGTAACTCATGGGCGAATGATTGGCTCTTCGAGCTTTCCTTGTTTCATGGGTAAACCGAATACTAAAATTGTTTACAAAAAACGTCATATGGATTGAATATGATTATGCATGTATAAGACTTAATACAGTTCCTGACAAAACACTATGCTCAATAATATTTTAACATACAGTTGGCCCTCCATATCCACATGTTCGGTATTTGTGGATTCAACCAACCACGAATAGAAAATATTCAGAAAACAGTATGTTGCATTGTCACTAAAGTGTACTACGTAGTTAGGTCTATGATGGCTACATCTGTACTGAACATTTAGAGACATTTTTTCTTGTCATTATTCCCTATACAGTACAGTATAACAACTATTTATCTAGCATTTATATTGTATTAAGCATTATAAGTAATCTAGAAATGAGTTTAAGTATAGGGATATGTGCCTGGGTTATATGCAAATATTATACCATTTTATATAAGGAACTTGAGCATCTGCAGATGTGGGTATCTGTGGGGGTTCTGGAATTAATCACCCAGGGATATCGAGTGGTGACTGTGATTATAGTTTTCCTTTAACCATTTTATCATTTAGAAAAAAAAAAAAAGTGCAGCTCTCTGCCAGTGTTAATTTAACATCCCATATAGGAATGTTACATTTTCTAGGATTTGACATTTTCAGCTGAGAATTACTATATCTGTTAAATGGAAATGCAACTACTAAAAACAGAATGCTGTGAATAGAATGATGTCATTTGTTTCCAAAGCCTATTGATATACTATAGTGATGTGAAAATAATAAAAGCAACATATTTCGAAGCCAACTTTGGGGGTAAGGTTAGGACGGTAATCCATGAGTTATCTAGTGGTAAATGCTGCAGCCGTAAACGCCGCCAGTGAGTGTTCTTGAGGCAAATAGGAAATGAGTTAAATTATTATATCATTGAATCTATGTTCTAAATATATTATAAATATAAACAAATCATTCACAAGCTTTTTAATTCCATTACTATTAGTTATGTATCATATGTAACATACCTCCCAATCAAACGAAACACACTAATATACTATGACATCTTCCAATGCAAATGTATAAATTCCAGAACCAAAACTTAGACCAAAATACAGGTATCCTAATTCCTAGGCCAGGGCTTATATTGCATTATCTCTTTAATGGTTTTCTTCTTGTACTCAAAAGTTTTATGGCATTCGTGAGCAGTTTCCAGGTAAACTCCATAAGCAGACATCTAGGATAGTTCTCCTCAAAGTGTAGCTTCTGGATCAGCAGTATCAGTATCACCTGGGAACGTGTTGGAATGTGTTAATATTTTGGCCCCAATTCAGACCAACTTAATAGGAACTCTAGAGGTGGGGTCCAACAATTTGTTTTGAACAAGCCCTTCAGATGATTTGGATGCACATTCCAGTTTGAAAGCCTCAGGTCTAGGCTGGATATTAGGGCATTGTTGGCCAGAAAACCCCCAAATCTGGAAAAAAGTGTTTGTGAATGGTCAGCTCCTAGGACAACCCCAGGCCTCAGTATCCTCACAAATAGGAAGAACATCACATTTTAAGCACACCAGCAGAGGGAACCACTGACTTCCAGTAAGGAATGACACAGAGGAAAAGTAGAGAAGGAAAACATTATTCTCAGGATTAACACCAAACCAAATAAACAAACAAAATAACAAAACAATAAAAACAAAACAAATAAACAAAAAAACAACAAACGAGTTAGCCAAATTGACTGACAAGAAACATACTTCATTGCTAGAAAGATGAGTCAACAAACACTTCACATTTTTAGACTCCCTTCCATCAAATAAAATAATTTTGAGGGACAGTATTTTGAAGAAATATTATAAACTAATAAACTATTTTTTTTAAAGAAATTTGTTTTTAAGTTACAAAAAACCAAGTTTACTTGGTTTACAAAGTCCTAGCAAATGAATAGTGTTGTGAAATCCTGTGCTGTCCGATATGGTATCTACTAGCCATGTGTAGTAGCTAGCTATTAAAATAAAATGTTAAAAACACTTAACATTAAATAAAATTTAAAATTTACTTTCCCATTCACAGTAATGACATTTCAAGTACTCAATAGCTGTATGTGCCTGGTGTCTATCCTGAACAATCCATGTATGAAACATTTCCATCATCATTGAAAATTTTGCTGAATATCATGGATTCAACAAACAAATGTCATGATTCATACTTTGTGTAACTGCTTCAGATGACAGGCCCTTTGGTCATTTATTTCTTGGCCTAATTACTCAATTATTTATTTCCACTCTGCTTTGTTTTGTAAGTAATTTAACACAGATAAAATATGAATAAGCACCCGAATTGAGTGATGAAAAACTATGTAATTGTAAAATAGACAGGAAACATAAGATGAAATTAGATAAAAATCCATGCCTCCTGTTCATTTTCTACAGGTAAAAATAGAATTTATGATTTCTAGCAGCATTTCCAAGAAAAAGGCAGAAAAAAAAATGTTAAAAGGTTTGAGAAGCTTACAGAAAAGAAACTAACAAATACCCTATGCCCCAAGAAGAAGCAGTTATTCAAGTTCTAAGATTTACCAGATATTTATTTTGTGGTTTCTCATAAAAAAAGCATGTATTAAGTAGAAAAACATGGTCTTAACATAAATTTCATCAAGCTGTTTTATACAATGTCCCTCTGTGATATCAACTGGAATCACACCAATCAGAAAAATAAATTCTATGAGATAATAAATTAATGGTAGCATTTAGCAATCTAATAGAGGATCTAAATTAAGAAAACTATTTTAGAATAATTAGTCTTACAGAGCCTTTTATGTTATTTGTTGCATATATGACTTTGAGAATCTTATTATAGGTATGGTTACTCTAATCAAAAATGAATATTCACATAAATTTTCATACAATTTAGGGGTTTCATATAACTTACACTTATGTGTTTGCACTTCAATTCTTTATTATCTAAGTAATGGAGGCTGTTAAGAATTTGTATATTGTTTAGAATATACACCTCAGAGAGTAATTCTTACTCACTTAATATTTGGATAGATGTAATATATCAAAGATTACAAGATTAGGTTCTTTAAAAAGTCCAAGAACATTGTTTTTCTATTTTTGGTTAAAGATGACATTATACACTTTACATGTCAATCAAGAGAGAGGTTGTATTGACCTCTTATTTTAAAACTTGATGAGATTAAAAATTATGTGTAACTGCATAGAAAATCAGCCTACCTCTCATTATCAGTAAGTTGAAGGAATGATCATGAACTGAAATCTTTGCAAACACTCACTACTTGTTCACTATCATCAGCAACATCACTAGCAACCAGGAGTCTGGTTGACAACTTGGGTTTAAAGAGAGTTAATGATGGTACAATGTCAGGCTGAATGAAAGTGTCTTGGGGCATGCCAAAAAACTCTGCTTTGACCTTTTCCATTTCAAAGGAAAATAACTTCAACGCATTTGCAGAGGACACAAATATAAGAGAGAGAGTGGCTAAGTGACTGACAATTTAAATTTTAAAAAAATGTATGAGATAAAATCATCCAAATGTGTTTTATTTGTTAATATTTAGTATGTATAATGGTGTTATTATACATTAAATATTAAACTTAACTAAATATATTTTGTTTATAGTAACTCTGGTATGGATTTTGTTTGAATGGAAATTTTTTATGAGCCATAAGTGATATGAAGGGCTACAAAATGAAATACCATGTTTTGCTATAATAAAAGAAGTCTAATGTAAAGTTAAAGGAAGCGGTAAAAAATTGTCCCTGGGCTCTACACTGGTATTTTGTTTGGTATTGAGCAGCACGTTTAAAAACAAACACTGACAAGTTACTGATGTCTGAAAACGTATGCTAAGATTGATGCAAGTTCTGTAAACTGCCACCTGGTAACACTTTAACAATAAAATTAACATCAAAATCAGAACTGCTGGAGAAAAATCAATCTGGCCAGGAGAAATGTTATTTGGGAATGATGAAACAACAGTGGAATTGTCAAGAGATGGCAAGGTCCCATTCCTGTAGGGATTGTTTTTGAGAGTGGTTAGTAGTTTTCTGAAGTAGATGCTCAGGAAGACCATAATAAGGATTATGGAACAACTGGATATTTAATACTAGGAAGAAATCTGCAATTTAAAACAAGTGCAAAGGAAGAGCTAAATTAATATTATTGAGGATAAATATATGAACTACTTAAGTCATTTCTATTTATGTTTAGATAGTGATTTATATCTTTTATAGTAGTTAAGTGGCTGCTGAACCACAATTCTACCTTTCTGCATCCTTGGCAGAAACTCTTACATACTCACAATGCTCTTATTCACTGAAGAAGCATGTGACCTCAAAATTATTTTACTTTTAAAACATGACTTCAGGTCAACACTACATTCAGAAGAATTAGCATGTAAGATGAAACTGGGTAGATTAGGTTCAAAAAAGGCTGTAAAGATTAGAAACAACAATATAGATTGTAATGGGAAGAAAATCCATGTAGCGTATTCTCATTATTGAAGAGAATTCTCATCAAGCATTCATGAAAATGAGAGAGTAAATATTGTCATTAAGAGCCTGGACTCTAGAACCAGCTTGAATCCTGGCTTCATCAATTACTACCTGCCTTAACTTAGCAAATTGCTCAGCCTCTCTATACCATTCATTATCTGTAAAATAACAAGGATACTATGAGAAGTAATGAGTTAATACATTTGAATCAATAATAGCATTGCCTGGCACAAAGTAAAAGCTCTAGAAATAACAGCTATTATGATTATAAATCTTTAAATATATTTTAAAATATTTTTGTAAGGCAAGATAGTAAAGTATCATGTCTGGAGTAACATTGAGCTTCATTTGAATTTTGGCTCTGCCATTTATTAGTGGGGTGATTTTAGTCAATTTAAGCATTAGCCACTTCACTTATACATAATTATTATGTGCACTGTCAGCTCTGACTCCTAGTGACCATATGAAAGAGTGATGTCTGGAATGTCTTGTCCTCAACAACTCTGCTCAGCCCCTGTTGATTCATGCCTATAGCTTATTTTATGGAGTCAATTTATCTCATATTCACTTTCTCTCTTTCTCTTCTGCCTTTTTTTATTCCCAGAATTATTGTCTTTTCCAAAGGACTCTGCTTTCTCATTATGTGCCTGAATTAGATCAGCTTCAGTTTTGTTATTTTTGCCTCAGGAATGCTTTAGACTTAATTTGTTCCAGGACCCAATTGTTCACCTTTCTGGCAGTCCAGGGTATCCATAGAGCTTTCCTCTAACATCATATTTCAAATGAATCATTTTTTTTTCTATTAGCCTTCCTCAGTGTCCAATATTCACATTTGTACATAGTAATTGGGAATATGAGAATGTAGAGGAGCCTTGGTCTCTTATGTTACATCTTTGCTCCTGATGATCTTTCCTAATTGTCCCATTGCTGCTCTTCTGAGGCTCAGGCTTCTCTTGATTTCTTGGCTGCAGTCTCCATTTGAATTGGTGACTGAAACAAGTTAAGCAAAATCTTTTACATTAACAATGTTTATATTGTTTATATTAAGATTTTCTATTTATTCCGTAGTCATAATTTTTGTCTTCTTGATTTTTAATTTTTATGTTGGTGTTACAGAGAAGAAAAAATACTACTTGCTTCTTAATTAGATGTGAGCTATAAGTACAATAAACACACACATACATATATAAATAATTTATCATTGAGAATTTGAAACGAAGCAGAATCTTTTATAATTAAATTTATTTGGATAACATTGGTTATTAACACTATAAATTTAAGATGTACAAATTTATAATGTGACATCTACGTACCCTATTGTGTGCTCAGAATCTTGATAAATGAGAGGTATTAGGACCAATGCCATTAATTCAGGTTATGAACTTCAGTCAACTCACTGTTTCATTGTTACATAACAAATCAACTATAATCTGAACAATGGCAGCCCAGAATATATATACATATATGTTATGACGATAAATAAAAATTGAATTTTGAAATGTCCAAACAGCAGTTTTAAATACTTATAGGAGGTTTATTATTTCTATTTAGGGCTATCTTCTCAAATATATCTAAAACCTTTGGCTTTTAAAATTTTCCAGTGTAATATCCAAAGCTAAAAATAAGTGACTAGATCATGATCAAAAGAGTACTTTTAATTGCATTGCTTTGACTTTAATAACTTGAAGCATGGAATTTAATAACCCCAAGCACTGGAGAAGTCTATCAAAATGTCAATGAAATGCCTGTTAAAACAGAGATAAACAAAGCACAGATACTAGAGTATGTGTAGCCTGATCCTGCTAAGTGGTAATAAAAATTTAACTGAATACATTTATATTGAATTTTATCTAAAAATCTCAGTGATTTTTGTAATGCTAAATTAGTCCCAGATTATTGTTTTGAGGATGTTTTGAAAGAATCGGGATATCTTTTCCTCTAAAACAAAACAACAGTGAAAAATAAAAACTGCTTATACATCGAACATGTTGTCTGGGGAAAAAAACAATAAAGGCTAGACAAATCCAGAAATTATCAAAGGAAAAAATAGAATTTTGCCTGAAGATTTATAGAATAGATCCTGAAATATATATCAGTCTGCTTAGAAATTTGATATGTGATTTTACTTATAAAGGGTATTAAAATGATTAAAAAAAACAAAGTGGTGACTCATATGAGATATAATTCTGAAGCCTCAATAGCTACTTTGAGGTCCTTTGGAACAACAGCTATGTAACTTCCATAGAAAAAATGCAGGGATTTTCTCCAGGAGTTGTGACATGAAATTTGTTCTATGATTTCCCTTTTAATAAGTCTTTCTCCTCTACCTCCAAATACATTCTTTAGGAGTTCTTACCTTCCACACACCCTTTCTTGTACAAGTTTTCCAAGCTATTCTCTGCATGCACAATTAGATGATAATATGAAAGAAATCTGGTGTAAATAATGGAACCATGACCTAGTTTTCAGAAAACTTGGGGTTTTATTATGCTTTTTTTATTGTGGATAACCTTGGGCAAATCTCTTAACTTCACTTATCTTTGTAAAATAAAGAGCTTGGGTAAAAGTTTTCTGAATTTATTGTTATTTCGATAAGATTATATTGATGAACATAAACATGCAAGTGCCTATCATCTTGACTTAAAGACTATTCAAGAAAAAGTTGTATGATTTTCAGATAGTGTAAAATATTGGTGTGGCAAATTTTAATCAGTAAAGAGAAATTTTTATTTTCTTTAATAGAAGGAATTTTTTTATATATATATTCTGTAGACAGTACCTACTCAATAATTATGTAGGTATCCATCTCCATCTTTCTATTTATAATAGCCAGGACAAGTTAAAGTTTTCTACTATAAGATTTGGGCTTAGTAGCTTCAACAAAAAAGGTTTATTTCTTATTTATTCTACAGAGCTTCTCCTGGTTGACAGGGGAGGCCTCTGCTCATTGCTGTAACTCACAAAACCAAGCTGTTTGGGGGCTTCATTCCAAGACATGCTTCATAATTACTGCAGTACGAAAGAGAGGGTCATTAAATTAACCATCAAACATGAAATATTTGGCCCAGAAGTGACACACATTTTTCTCTACTCACACATCACTGGCCAGAAATAATCACATGGCTATATGTACTACCTCAGTGGATGGGAAAGTATATTTTTAACGGAGTGTTAAATTATAATTAGCAAGTTGATTATGTAAAAATGTATCCAGTTGTACATCAATCTGTTAATTTTTCTTTGCACAATGCATTGCATTGAATATCTTTTTCTTTGAATATCTATAGCAACTTTGATAGCATTCTGTAAACCTGGACTCAACCAACACTTGAGAGACTAAAACGTCAAAATGCATTACAAGGATCATTGAACAAAGGAGAATTTTGAGTGTGAAGCTGGCGTTTCATTTTGAAAACTTCAGAACTTGCCAATAGGACCCTGGGGTACTAAAATTCACAATCCGTGCCTTAGAATTTTATGCCTATTGAACCAGAACTCAACAATAAAAAGAGATCTAATTGCTCACACTAGAGATGTTTTCTAATTCTTTAAGATCAATCATTCATGAGCTGAGATTTATTCAAATACACCCGTGGCAGGAAGGAGTCCGTGGTACTTCCTAAATATAAGATGCTATAACTCAAAAACAAAAATTGAAATGGACACTCCTTTCTTCTTCATAATTAACTTACAAATAAAATAAAAAAGTTTATACTTTTACTTTGTAATTATATTTTAAATACATCAGATTAAATCTGAAGCGGCTACTAAAATTGTGTTTCCTTTCTCATTTAAATATTATTTTAAAGAAGATTATAATGAATAAAGACTTTTATTTTATATGGTATGTCTGAGTTACAAAGTAAACCCATGGCTTTGTTATTGCAGTTTTGAATTCTAGTACATGTAAGCTGTCATTTATTTTGCCACAACAGCAACCCACACTAAACATATTATCCTGAGAGAAGAACTGTCTCAATATTTCAGGAGATTTATCATGCTTCACAACACAGATTAAACCATTTCGGAAATATAAAGAAAGAGTCATCTCTTGCTTTCAAGAAAAGCAATATTTATTTTAGTTAGGTGAAAAACTCCTGGTTTATAGACAGGTTTTGTTATAAAATTTTATTTATAGGTCTGTTAGCTGGGATTCTAAAATGTTTTCTCAAAGGTGCAATACAAAGATATGTCTAGTAGTTGCTTCCCACAAAATTCCATTTAACCTATATTGTATTTGAGCTAAATTACTGATATAGCTCCTCTGAATCCTGGATCTAATATAAAACTTACCAAAAGATGCATGCGGGAGAAGAAAGAGAAATAGAGACTTTTAACTATTTAAATAACGAATGTTTGTCTTCAGCTTCTTCCTACATAGTTTATTCTGCACCATTCCAATCTCTACGTATTTCTTTTCCCTGTGCCAGGAAGCCATGTCACATCCCTGTGTCACCTTAGCCTTCTGGAATAGATCATGATGTTTCAGAATTAGTACATTAAGCAGAAATATAAAAGTTAATACAAATAACTTTCCACATTTCTGTGATCATAGATTTCACAGAGATAAAATATATTAAAATAATTTTAATTAACATATTTATGACTAGTAAATGTAAAATATCTCAACAAGAGGCTTTATAGATTGTTCTAAAAAGAGAAATAGAGAATTTGAGGATCTTTTAGAAAAAAAATTGTGTTAATAACCTTAGTACTCATGGAGCAGTTTGAGGAGTCTATATTTTCCCTCGGTTCTATGAATTGTTTGTTTTTAATAGCTTTATTGCTTTATCTATATATTAATCTACAGATTATTTAAAAATTACATGCATTTCATAATTACAAATTTATTTGGGGAGTTACCTTTATAACCTCTGTATATCTTAAGTTAACAATCTAGAATTAACGCTGCGGATATTATAATTATAAAATATAATTATAGATTTATAAACATTTCAACATTTATTTTTATAATTTATTTTATAGTCTTATCGGCATAGATAATTAAATCAAATGATAAAATTTTATTTTTTTAAAAGTTTCACTTCGTAAACTCAAGAAGCTCTCTAATTAAAATCATTCATAACCTTGATAGTAAAATAATAGTAAACTTAAACTTATAAATTGAACCATGCAAATATCTTATAGTGCCTACAAATCTATATTATATTTAAAATTTCAAAAAAGAAGTACATTAAATTTACAGTAAGCACTAAAATTCTATACCCTGTGATATAATGGTGATGACACGTATTGTACCTTTTCACTGAACAATAATCCAAGCCATGAGTATGTACCTTGCGCAGGCCCCCCAAAAAAGTGAAAATAAAAGACAAAATCTGAGAAAAGATATTAACAATACATAGAAGTGACAAGAATTGATATTCAGTTTAATAAAGGACTATAAATAAGTAAAGGACAATAAGAAAAAATATACTATGTATCAACATAGAAAAATTAAACACCATAAAGGACACCAGATAATTCCTTTAGTTTTTATAGTAGCTTGCAAACTTTTTTAGACTTTGAACCTTAAAAATGAAATCATTTTGCCTATTACTTCCATTTGGCAAACATTGCTTTTTTTCCCCAAAGGAGATTTCCCAGGTAGCTTTCTAATCTATCAGGACTGAGTGCTGTTCACCGCCTAATGAGCTAATATAAATAGCAAATGGCATGGGTGTAAGATCAAAGAAGCAGGAATAAACTGGGAGAGAGTGCATACCCTGCGGCAGTTCTAACATCTGTAAAAGAAGAGCAGAGAGGAAGGAAGATTGGGTAGGAAGTTTCTTAGACTGCAGCACAGTACTAAGAAAGCATTAGCTAGACCAATGGAAATCCTCTAGTCGAAGTACCTTGTTATAGGAATCCAATATTCCACATAAATGGATCCGAACAGTTATGAGCTTGGAGTTATCCAGGAAAACATGGCCTTAGGATGATCATGATGGTACATCTAGAAGAGGTGGCAGTGGGGTCTGTTGACAAACTATGCTCCTGGAATAAGAAATCTGAAGAATACATTTTTAAGGCTGCCACAATCTATATTATGAATTGATAATTACTAATAAGCTCAATATCCACCTATAATAACAGCTTTTTTTCAATTAACTATTTACATTTAATTATTTTATATATTTTTCATGAAGAAAAAGACATATTCATTACATTACTAGATGATTTTTAAATGAGGAAAATAGAATAAACAAATTAATTACAAGTAATATCATAATTTCAAATAAAATATAAAGTTTCAAAATTTAATTTATTTTTATAAATAAGAAAACATAGCAAATGAAATATAATCTGGTTGAAATTTTAGAAAAGGAATTTGCTATAGAATAGTCAATGATTTGTCAGAATTTGAAACTGTATTTGTGATTTGTTAGAATTACAGCATAATTAGAACCATAGAAGCATTTTATATAGTATTTAAGGAAGTATATTCTATGTAGACATATTTCAATGGGTAACAATAAGACCATAACTTAATTAGAAATCACAAATTATTAAAATATGAAGCAATAAATTGTCTGCTTTCTCCAAGTCAAACCCATGGGATGATATTTAAAATTCTTATTCAGTATACCTTAACATAAAAATTATTTGTTGAGTTCCAAAAATTTTAGAGATAGAAAGAGGATTAGCAGTTGCATTAGGCACTTCGGGTTTGTGTGAAAGTGCCCAACTCTTTTCTCCAACAT
>NW_011888878.1:4159188-4195177 GCF_000151845.1 Pteropus vampyrus
ATGATGGTACATCTAGAAGAGGTGGCAGTGGGGTCTGTTGACAAACTATGCTCCTGGAATAAGAAATCTGAAGAATACATTTTTAAGGCTGCCACAATCTATATTATGAATTGATAATTACTAATAAGCTCAATATCCACCTATAATAACAGCTTTTTTTCAATTAACTATTTACATTTAATTATTTTATATATTTTTCATGAAGAAAAAGACATATTCATTACATTACTAGATGATTTTTAAATGAGGAAAATAGAATAAACAAATTAATTACAAGTAATATCATAATTTCAAATAAAATATAAAGTTTCAAAATTTAATTTATTTTTATAAATAAGAAAACATAGCAAATGAAATATAATCTGGTTGAAATTTTAGAAAAGGAATTTGCTATAGAATAGTCAATGATTTGTCAGAATTTGAAACTGTATTTGTGATTTGTTAGAGTTACAGCATAATTAGAACCATAGAAGCATTTTATATAGTATTTAAGGAAGTATATTCTATGTAGACATATTTCAATGGGTAACAATAAGACCATAACTTAATTAGAAATCACAAATTATTAAAATATGAAGCAATAAATTGTCTGCTTTCTCCAAGTCAAACCCATGGGATGATATTTAAAATTCTTATTCAGTATACCTTAACATAAAAATTATTTGTTGAGTTCCAAAAATTTTAGAGATAGAAAGAGGATTAGCAGTTGCATTAGGCACTTCGGGTTTGTGTGAAAGTGCCCAACTCTTTTCTCCAACATGTATTTTCAAAATAAGTTATATTTCATCACCAGAAGTCTTTTGAAAACCACACAAAGTTTGGAAACAGATCTGGCAATGATTGAATAAATGAACAAAGTAAGAAAGTATCAGGAAAATGTTACCTTAAAAATATAGGCTTAAGGAAAATTTTACTTTATCTAATGTCTTTAATTGCCTGAAAACACAATAAACATGCCCTCAAGTACTAAACATCTTTTTTCCCTTTTTATAAACAGTGGCATCTCAATGAGTACTCAGGCCATAATTCAAACCTATCACAGGTTTGATTTTAGGGTAACAAATTCTGAAACAAAGGTTAACACACAGGAAGTTTATTAGTTTGTACTCTTCTTATCAATATATATAAAAAGGTAAGAAAATAAGACTAAGTGGACTCAGATAATGTTGAGATTCAGTGGATTCTCAACAAAGGCCTTACACACAGCCTCAGTGAAGTTTGTCTACAGTTGCACTTCAGAGTTATCCTGAGTTAGGCAAAGGGCTCTGCCTTATTATCTCCACTATGCTAATCATTCATTATGTGTGCGCTACCTCAGGAAAAGGCCATATCCTTGTGTAAAGTCACTCACTTCATCGGCCAACTCTAAAGAAGTCTGACAGCTGAAGGCTATCTCCTAGCTCTACTCCAAGCAGCTCTAGGAATTTTTTTTTTCCACCCTAAAATAGTTTCAGCATTGTATGTCACAACTTCCACTATACCTGCAAAAAGAAATCTTTAACTGGAGACTAAAAAGAATTACACACCCATATGAATATAATCAACTGATTTTTGATAAAGGAACATAGGCAATGCAATGAAGAAAAGGTAGTATTTTCAACAAATGATGTTGGAACAACTGGACATTCATATATATAAAAATGAATCTAGCCACAGACCTTGCACCCTTCACAAATATATATATACTATTGAATTATACACCTGAAATTTGCTGGATTTCATTAATCAATGTCACCATAATAAAAATAAAAAAAAAATAAATTGATCATAGATCTAAAAGTTAAATGCAAAACTATAAAACTCCTAGAAGATAAAACAGACAAAAATCTAGATGACCTTGGGTGATAGCTTTTTAGATATAATATCAAAAGCACAATCCATGAAAGAAATTGATAAGCTGGACTCCAAGGAAATTTAAAACTTCTGCTCTGCAAAAGACACTGTCAAGAGAATGAAAATATAAGCCAGAGCCTGGGAGAAAATATTTGCAAAAGATATATCTGGTAAAGGACTGTTATCTAAAATATACAAAAAAATGTAAAAACTTAACAGTAAGAAAATGAACAATCCAATTTAAAAATGGCAAAAGATCTGAAAAGATATTGCATCAAAAATATGTATGGATGGCAGATAAAAATTGCTCAACATCATATGTCATCAGGGAAAAGCAAATTAAAACAACAATGAAATATCACTACACACCTTTTAGAACAGCTAAAACACAAAACATTGACAATACAAAATGCTGGTTAGGATGTGGAACAACAGGGACTCTCATTTATTATTACTGCAAACTTGTACATCCCAATAGAGAGATGGTTTGGCAGTTCCTTATAAAACTAAACATAGTCTTTCCACATAATCCAGTAGTCACAGTTCTTGTATTTACCAAATGAGTTAAAAACTTATGTCTATGCAAATACCTATACGAGGATGTTTATAGCAGCTTTATACATAGTTGCCAAAACTTGGAAGCAACCAAGATATTCTTTAGTAGGTAAATAGATAATGAAACTATAATACAACCATACAATAAAAATGAAATATTATTCACTTCTTAAAAAAATGAGTTATCAAGCTATGAAAAAAATATGGAGGGAACTTAAATGCATATTACTAAGTGAAAGAAGTCAATCTGATAAGGCTACATACTATATAATTCCAACTATGTGACATTCTGGATGAGACAAAGTATGAAAACAATAAAAGGATCAGTGCCAGGAGTTAGGGGAAAAGGAAGAATGAATAGGCAGAGCACCAAGGATTTTTAGTAGAGTGAAACTACTTGTTATAGTAGGACACTATAATGGTAGATCCAAGTCATTATACATATGTCAAAACACATGGAATACACAACTCCAAGAGTAAACCCTAATGTGAACTATGAATTTTAGGTAATAATGATGTGTCATTGTAGGTTCATTGATTATAACAAATGTATCACTGTGGTGCAGAATGTTTATAGTTGAGGAAGCTGTGGTGTGGGGTAAGGAGTATATGGGAAGTCTCTGTACGTTCTGCTCAATTTTGCTGGGAACACAAAATTACCCTAAAAATAGTGTATTTAAAAATGCATAGAAGCAGATGGAGTGCTCTTAGGATGGAGTTCAGAGGTAAAGAAAGGATAGGTGGACATTGAAAAGTATGGTTGATCGTCTAGTTAGATCCACACCAGAGAATATTCATTTTGATAAAATAATCTTTTTCCAGAATCTGTTTCTCACATTTATAGTCTGAAGCTCAATATTTTCTCTGTCAAAAATTAATGAAATGTTATAAATCATTTGTGAGCCTGATATACAGATATCTATAAGTAGATATTTCATGAAGACCAAAATATTGCATTGATCTGAAGAAAGCATTGCCTACTTATAGGCAAACTTCCCAAGACATCAAATTATCCAAACAATTCATGATTGTCAGGAAATTTAAACAATAACAAAAAAAAGTCGGATGGTTTCTATGCTTTTCTTTACAATGTGAAACACTGACGTAAAACATACTTGTGTTTGCTGTAATAGACAGCTACATATTGTCAGGTACTGGTAAAGCTTTTTTTGGTGATATCACGTATTCTATTTTTCTAAGGCTGACCTGTCACACTTCCAAATGACACTATGTTGTGGTTTACACATTAATATCTCCAATCAATTTACTGTAAAGTCTTTTATAGGACTAAACCATTCTGTCTACTCCAGTTCTGATCAATTATTTATTGATGTTTCATATTTTATTTCTTTCAGTAAGAGCAATTCACTTCTCACAGAACTTTGCTACTGCCTGCATGTGTCACATATGTTTATTAACTTACGAAATACTTATACTGATTATGTGCATGTATATACGTATACGTATGTATGTATGTGTACACACATGCACACACATATGCATTCCTTGTAGCTACTAGTAACTCATCATGATTAGTTGGTGAGCGTGTTATATGATAGAATCATAAATACAGATGAACGAGGTAGTTATATTTGGTCATTTCCTTTGATCTACAAGGCACATTCATTAATTCAGTGTATTTTTATGGAGCACTTACACAGTGCCAAAAACTTTGCTTAGCCCCAGGGAAATAATAGTGAACCAAATTTGATGTGATTCTTCATAGAGAGCACTTCCTGATGAGCTATTTACCACTCATTCGATCCATAGAAGAAAATCAAGCATATATGACAATTTCTTCTTTATCAAAACAAGCTAGTTTTACTCAAGTTTACTATTTTAATTGATTTTTTAAAACTAAGTAATTTGCCCTGTAATGTTAAGAACAAGATCTATTCTTTTCAACCTCATTTATTTAAAAGATGAATAATTGTATGTGTTAGCTTAATTACTGCTTTAATTTATTATGATTTTAATTTGGTTCTTATTGGTGGAATGAATTAATTAGTATTTGTGTCAAGAAATATTGTCTTTTCTTTTATTAGTTTATTTGACAAAACAAAAAGGACTATAGCAATACTCACAATTGGTCTGATAGATAATTTTCCTGTTATTCTGAAACTTAACAATTCGGCTACAACACAACTTATTATTTGGTACTTTGTAAAATATAAGATTTTATGAACATTTTTAAAATTTAAAACATGCTATTAAGATCCTTGATTTGTTCACATTGCTTAGTCTTATATAAGTTATATGAACTTTGATGAATCATGACCATTATTATATGATTCAAATTATAATCTGAATTATTAGCAGGAGAGCAAGAATTATTGCAAAATAATTCTTAAGAGCATTCAAAAGTATATCAGTTGGGAAGTCACTAGGTAGTTTTATGCAATCATAAATAATTTGTCAAATAAATTTATACAATCTTATGATTAAACAAAGTGAACAGATTTCTCTCCTAAGCAATTTCTCTGAAATTTTATTTTGCTAATGTGCAATTTAAAATTTTTAGACAAGACTTTATTCTATAGCTGATTATTATTATTATTACTTTTATTATTGTTATTATTGCATGATGTTAAAAAAAAAAAGCCATGGGATACATTTTAGAAGTATTTTTTTTTAAATAAAGCCTATTACCAATGTTAATACATCAAATTTGTTCTGGCTTATATTTACAACACTTTTAGAATTAAAAATCTAACAATGTTATTATATTTAAATACTGAAAGATAAAGGTATGAAGTTTATTTCTAACTCATTGTTCTCATTTTTAAAAAAACGAGTAAGGTAAAACTGGGTATTGCACCAAGGAGAGAACCGTGGTGTTTTAGGTATAATCCATACCTTGAAAAATATCTGGGCTGCCTAAGGTTAGGAAAAAAAAAAAAACAATAACCAACCAACCAATCAAACAAACAAATAAAAACTGGTGTGAACAAATCAGAAAAAGGGCCAAAGTATAGGAATTGATAAAGTTAAGGAGAAAATGGCTAGAGGCAGTATGTGTGACAAAAACAATGAGAGAGACAAAAGCATAATTAAAAATTCTTGAATATAATTTTAAAAATAAGTAGAAATCATTGAGGTATGAACAGACAGGATCCTGAATTTCGTCTAATACCGAGAGTTGAATTGTAGAGGTAAGGTTCATGATCTAATGTAAATAATTTAATTGAACAATTAAATCTTTCTGACCATCTCACCAGTTTTTATAGTGATAATTGCTTCAGGATGTATAAAGGTCTCTGTAAAACTTGCATATCTTACTATCTCAATATATACATAAAATAAATATTTTAAATTATAATAAATTTCCTTAAGATGCAGTAGGCAATCATTACTTGAAAAACATTTCTCTTGTTATAGAATTATTAAAATATTTCTTAAGTTGAAAGTTATAGTTATTTGCATATATGAGTACTCTTAATTGCATTTATATATACATTATAATTCAACTTGCATATAAATTGAATGATTGGATTATACTATTTGAATACTTTAGAGGAGGTGCAAAATTATGGCAGCGTTTTGCAGAAAACCATATTTAACCAACCTGTGCATATAAGGAATATTTTGAGAATAAAAGAAGAATCACAAAATAAATACTCTTGAGTCAGTGTACAGATGGGTAAATAAAATATTACCAGATTCTTTGATGTCCTCAAAATAGCTTCATCCAAATGCATCTCTATTCCTTCAGAAAATGTGAACTACTAACTTAAATTTCTTATCCATTTTAATTATGAAATAATTACACATAGAAAATACACACAAATAGAAAAGTGAATAAAACAAAAATGTAAATCTCAATAATTTATCATAAAGCAGAACCCACATAATTTCCAATTAGATTAAAATAAATATATATATTATAAAATAAATATATATATTATATATATATACATACACATTAAGTACTATCAAAGCTCCTCTCGTGCATGTTTGCATGTTCTCATTGTGTCCCCCTACTAAAATTAACAGTACGCTAACTTTTATGGTAATATGTTCATACATTTCATTAGAGTTTTACCATCTCAGTAGGCATCCTTTAAGACTTTGGTTTAGTTTTGATGAATTTTGAACTTCATATAAATTAAAACAACATAATATATGCTCTTTTTTTGACCTGGATTTTTTGGTTCAATATTATGCTTCTTAAATTTATTCATGTTATTGTGTGTAGTTATATTTCATTTATTTTAATAAGTAACTCAGCTATGGCTATTTTTTTACATATTACTTAGTGCACATACATAATGAGTTCTAAGGTCATATGGCATATGTACCAGTACTAGAAGATGGTAGAAATCTGCTCTCTAAAGTGATTGTACAAATTATCACTAATCAGGGAAAAGAGTCGTCAGGAATATATAAGATTTCTTATCCACATCCTTACTGACATGAGAATTGTGTTTTAAAATTACATTTAAATTTAATAAATTTTATGAGATACTATATAGTACTATATCTTGTTTAAACTATATCTTTTATCTATGATCTTTAATTTAACATTTTTGTACTGTTGTTTTTTATAGTTTTAAAAAAAGTCTTCTATACATATAAATAAGCATACAGCTCAATGAACATTTACAAACTAACACATTTATGAAAACAAAAGTCAGATCATGGAACAGAATATTTTCAACATCTCAGAAGAAGTCTATATCCTTCCATTCATTTCCTCTGGTAACCATTATATCAACATCTAACTTCAAAGGTTAATTTTGCCTGAAAGCACCAATGTTTCACTTTTCCTTTATCCACATTCTTATCTGGTAATTTTTCAGTACCTTTTCACTGTATATCTTGCTTGGCTATGAGACCTATTATGGGATGGTAAAAAAAAAAAAATGATTTAAACAGAAAACTTGAAAAGTACTCGCCTTTGTTTTGGCTCTCAGCCATTGACATGAAAAACTTCCACAGGTTGCCAGGGGGAAAATGTGATACACATGAAGAAGAGCAGAGTTACCAGCTGAGGTCATCTATTTCAGTGATATTTTGTCTTGTTTTGTTCTTTTTTTTCTTTTTACTATTTTTGAGTTTAATTTCTCTTCTTTTTCAAGGTTCTTGAAGTGAATGTTTAGATTAATGTTTTTCAAATAGTCTTCTCCACTAATATATGCATGTTAGGAAAGAAACTTTCTAAATACTGCTGAGATGCACCCTTAGTGTTGACATATCTTAATTTAATGTTAATTAACTCAAAATGGTTTTAAATTTCCCTGTGACTTTTTTCTTTACCCATGAGCTATTTTTTTTCCATTAGTTAGGAGTTTTCTATTTGTCATTTTGTTAGTGATTTCTATTTAATTTCACTCTAATCAAATAAAATACTTTGGATAATTTAATAAAATTGAGATTAAGTTTATTTTATGACTCAGTATATGGGGCAATATTTAAATTTTTTTTCATTTATTGAAAAAATCTTATAGTCTATCATTGTTGAAGACAATGTTCTATAATTTCTAGTAGATTGTGTTACCAAACTAAAGTAGTTTGTTTGACTGAGAACATTAAAGCCAAACGAGACATTGACAGGAGTTTGCAGCAAAGAAAGTAAAAATTTATTTAAGGAAATGGCATCAAGCCTAGAGACATAGGTGAACTAATGCTCAAAGACCTGGCTCCCTGATGAAGTATGGGTTACAGATTACATAGGGCATAATCACAAAACACAGTGGGTTAAGGATTCTGATTGTGCTGAGAACTCAATGGTCAGAGGTGAGATAAAGGTAATGAATAATTTCTTTTGGTCTTGAGGACAGTTCTGAGTTCTTGTCTGGAGTCCTTCTGTACAGTCTCATGGGATAGTAGCCAGTAGGTCATCCTATCTTAGGGCTGAGGAACTGAAACATAACTTAGGCCAAGATTGTGTGACCATTAGTCAGGGCCTGGCTACTATCTTCTGCTGCCTTAGAGCTTGTTGATTATCTGGGGGAAAAGGCTAGGCTTCTGGGAGGTATGGGGAGGGGGGCGGGATATGATTTCTAGAGCTAGGATTTAAAACTAAATTTAATCAAAGTCAGAAGGACCCTCAATTTCAATTGCTCCCTTTCTTTTGATCATTTCTCAATCTTGAGGAAAAAAGAGTGACAACTGCTTTGGCTGCTTCCTGCTTAAAAGGGGCAGAGTTCAGGACTAGAGGAATAAAAGTTTCTTACATTCAGTTGAAAATATTCTTTAGTTCTTGATTTACTATGAATATTATGTATTATCATAATGTTTGCTTTTTCACTAGGAATGCTGCTTGTAGTACTAAAGATGAGATATTTAGTAAAAAACACACAGCCTCTAACAGAAGACATAATTTGGTAAAGTTATCAATATAATTCATCCTTATAGTAACCCACAAAAGAGATCTCTCATTCCAGACAGTAGCCAGGAAATGATTTCCTAATGAGTCTTTCTTTCTCATATCTTGTAATTAAGCAGCCTTCTGCATGATTCTATTTATCTGAGTTTCTCATGAGATATCACAGCGTAAAATATGTTTTCATGGAATTGCATGCCTAAGTCTATGCCACTTTTGAGGTCTAAAACACATTTAATAGTGAATTCGATTTAAAGTGTTTCTGTGCCTTTGCATGTCTAGCAGAAATAGATATGAATCCTCTCTGGTCATAAAGTATTCACAGGGAAACATTTTAAGGGCAATAAGCATATGACAGGCAACTTAACACATTATTTGAGAGAGCTAGGAACTTGGGGTTAGAACCATGAGCGGAAATAATAAAAAAAAACAGGACCAGACTTTTTAAGATGTCACACACTATCACACATTTTGAGACATGAAATACTAAATAACTGCGTTGATGTATTTAAATCAATGAGCAAAACTTTAAAAATAAGATACAAGAGAGTATAAATAAATGCCATATATTTTTTTAAAAATTTTAGAATAACTACAGTTGAATAAAATTTAGTAAACTGCAATTAGACCTTATTAAACTAATTCATAATCCAGTTAAGAAACAAATAAATAGAAAAAATAAAAGAAGGGGATCAAAAACATGGATAGTAAGGTGGGAAGCTTTAAGTACATCTACTTATATCTAAAGATATAAAATAAAATGTAGAAGGGACAACATGTGAACAGGTAATAAAAACAAAAATCAAATCAAAACTGTGGGAAAAACAGGTTCAAAATAAAATACTGGACAATACAAACAAGAATTGATTAAATTTCTTATATACTGATCAGGGAAAGAATAATGATGTATATTAAAATAGGATTGTACTGAAAGGTTAGAGAGAGTATATTACATTCATACAAGTAGAGGCAGAGAAAAGTCAATTAATTTAAAACAAAGAAGACATGACTAGCTCTCAAGAAGAGACTAACCATCAAGAAATGTAATCAGAATATAAAAGTCTTACAATGAAAATCTCAGTACTAGATGTGTTTACTAGTGTACTCCAACAAATAGTCTATAAAAATTCCCAATAATATTGTTTTAAAAGAGAGAGAAATCCTCAGATTCATTAGATGAGGCTTGTATTAGCATGGTACGGAAACCCAGACAGTTCCAATGACACAACTGAGTATAGATCCAAAAATAATGAATCAATTACTAGTAAATCAAAGGTGAAATTATTTGTTAATTGATATGTTGTGATTAATTTAGGTCCTAAACTGGGAAGTATGGATAACGTCAGAAAAGCTAACAAGCACTTAATATGTTAATTATGTAAAAGAGAGAAATCATAAGTATCTTTGATAAAGGTTTAAAAAATTTTAATTATTTTAATTAAAAAAACCTTCTCAGAAGTATAATAGAAAAAAAGTCCTTAAGCTGGTAATGATTATATTCTCAAATCTTAAACCAACTGCCATAATTATAAGGAAAACTTTAGATGATTTTCTTTTGATATGAAATAAAAATGGATGCCAACTATTATCCTATTATTTAACATAGTCCTCACATACCTGGTGGATAGATTCAAGATATGAAAAAAAAAAAGTTGTAATCATTGTAATTGAAGAAATAAAGCTGTCCTTATTTAAATATAATTACTAATGTGTAGAAAAATAAAAATATAGCAAATTATTTGAGCTTATACAAGGTTGTTAATTACAAACCTTTCTGTATATCAATGATATCTATTTAGATAATGTAATAAGAAAAAAGATATCATTTGTATACTGACAAAACTTAATAAAGTGTTTAGACATTTACTAAGATAACATAAGTCTACTCTGGAATAAAAAAAGAATTGTAAAGACTCATTAAAAGACAATGTAACTTATCTAAATTAAAAGAATAATACTCTTTGAGTATTTTAGAATTATAATGATGTGAATTACCCTCAAATTAGTCAATAAAGTACTTTTTTTATGAGTCCATTCACACACTTTAGAATGGTTGAAATAAAGAAAAAAAAAACCACTAACAAATGATACTGAGGATATAAAATAAATGAAATTTCCATAAACTCTTATAAAGTTGTAATATACCTACCCTATGACCTAGAAATTTTACTACTATGTTTTTAACCAAAAAAAAACACTTGACCAAGAATTTTTTAATATTCTTTTTTCATAATAGCTCAAAACTGTAAAGATGCAAATATCCCTTTTACAAAGGAACACACTGTTGATAAGTATAATAGCATGAAAGAATCTCAAGAGCTCTATTTTGACACAATTAAAGTACATAGTTTTTAATATGAAATCCTAGGACACTCAAAACTAATCAATGCTATTAGAAAAAAAGAATAGCAGTTCTCTCTGTCTCTGGGAAGGATTGGCCAGCTCTTAAGGATTGACTGAGAAAGGACACACATAAATTTTGTCTGTATTGGTGAAAATATTCTATATTTTAATAGGATTCTCCCTGGTACATACTTGTCTACTGTCCATGTAATAATCTATCATATCATTCTCTCATCTTCATCCCCTTAGCTCCACCTCTATTAATTTTCTCTCACTGTTGCAGCAAACTACCACAAATGTAATAGTTTAAAAAAAAAAAAAAATGTTCTCTCACAGTTCTGGTGTCCAGAATGCCATAATAAAGGTATCGTCGGGGCTGTGCTCTCCCTACAACTTCTGGGAAAAAATTCTTCCTCACTTCTTTTGGCCAGGGGCTGTTAGCATTCCTTGGCTTTCTCGACTTGGCAGTCACACTGCTCCACTCTCTGTCTTCATATTCTCACTGCCTTCTCTGCCTTCTCAGTGTCTTCTCCTTTTCTTTCTCCTGTACGAACACTTATCATTGGATTTAAGGCACATTTGAATAATCCAGGATGGTATCATCTTAAATTCTTAACTTAATTACAGTTACAAAGATTTTTTTATTTTTCAAAAAAGATAACATTCACAAATTCTGGAGATTAAGATGTGGGCATATCTTTTGGGGCTCCATCACTGAACTCATTACACCACCCTTCTTTCATGCATTGCATTCTATATAAGCATGGAGAACTGCAGGAAATTAGGAAAGTTAGAAAAATTGTAAAATAAAATAGAAAAGTAACTTCCTTTTCTCTACCAACTCAGCATTAGTATACGATGAAGAATAAACCATTCTACCATCCCAAAATATTGTTAAATAATATGCCACTGTCAATTTCAATTAATCTGTGTCTTTCTATGAATCCCCCATATCCATCAGTTTACTGATGTTTTAGATTGCAAGGCTTCTCTGATTCATGAGGCAGAGTGTCAGTAGAGTATAACTAAAAAAATAAAATAAAATAAAAAACAGTTAATACATCATAAAAATTGTTCCCAGATTCTTAAAAGACATTATCTATCACTCTGAATTTTGTGTCATGAATTTTTATCTTCGATACTTTCTTTGCTGGTATCTTAGTAAAAAATTAGGAGAAGACACACCAGGAACTGTCAACTAGAAACTACTTTCATGAAATAGTTGAATCAAACTTTCATAACTAGGTGAGTGGGTGATTTTTATTTATTATAAATGCTTTATTCTATATCATTAGTAATTTTAGATAATAAATTAATTATTGATGAATTTAAATAAAGCAATAATTAACAATAAAGAGAAGGCAGAAAAGTTTAAGCAACTATCCAAGGTTCATTTTTCTGCCTTTTTACAAGTTTAATTATAAAATTTAAATTATTCTAGATTTTTTCTATAGTAGATTGTAAATATTAAGTAGTATTTTTATTTCATTAAGCAATTTTTCTGGAAACCATGAATTATATCTAAATTTATATGCATAGACAATGCAACAGCTTGATTCAATTATCATTAAACATGTGTCTATTTTCCCGTACAACCTGTGTAATTTCTTTGCCATAAAGTACAATGCTTGGCAAAATAAAACAGCACACATTTTTATTTTATTTTCTAATTGAGAACTATACATGGCTAATGTCCCTGGGTTTTGAATACATTCATTTTTTTCCATTTTCTCTGGGTCATAAAGTTGATTAAGATATATCATGCTATCAAAAGAAAACAGGCATATAGTCATGCAGAATTGAATACTGTTCATCTCCAATGCTTTGATACCATTTTATATCTATATCTTTATTAATATTTTAGATATTATATTGAAAATGCAACTGCATATCCTAATATATCAAGTTTATGATTAGGCTACCTCTATCAAAATCTTTCTATGGTTGATGCTATTAGACGTTCATTCTGTATTTTCAAACTGCCAAAGAATAGACTATTAAGTAAATTATTTTTGTGCACATTTAGGGCATTATCTGAAATCAATCTTTGTTTATTATAGTGCTTACAGCTGCCATGGGAGTGTTTCTGATACTTATTATGCCACCATAAAAATACAAAGAGATTTTGACTCAAACTGCATAAAAATAAATTAAACAATCTGATTTATTTCCACAAGAAGAAAGAGAAAAAGTAGTTCAGGTTATAGTGTCTCATTACATTGGATGATACTCACTAAAAAACTCTTAATACACTGAGTAAATAATTGAAGAAAATGATATTTCCAGAAAATGCATGTTTTCAGAGATGCTAAGAGCAGTTTCAAGTACAAAGGAAATTCCTGAAGAAATGCAGAGGATGCCATAAATATGACCCTTATTGTTTCTTGTAGCACACATCACTAGTTTGACATTCCCAGTTCTGCTGCCTCTTTATTACTGTGTGGGAAATCAGGTCTCTTTGGTCATAAATGGGTCCCTGAGAGAATGTTAGGTACTTTATATTTCTGATACTATGCAATTCAAAAAAAATGGAACTCTAGGATCACAAAAAAACCAATGCATCTACAAGCGGTCTTTAACTTACTCCTCAATCTTTGGTGTTCCGGAAAAGTCCAGCCTAATATTCATCAAATATCATGGACTATCTTAACTTTTACTATGTATCATAAAGACTCCCTTAAAGGATGACAACAATACCTTTGTTATCACTAAGCTTTGAGTAATGAAGTGGCTTTATGAATACATACTTCTCTATTCTAATTCAATTTCTCTTCTGCTTTTCTCTAGTTATATTATCTCTCTGTATATTCAAGTTGTCCATATCACTATACAAGATTGATCAGGCTGTTGTCTTGCAAAATATCACACTATATAGGGTCTCTGAGACCTAAAAATTAATCTGATAAGTTTAGTATGGGATTATATCAGTCTGGAATAAATGCATATAATTTATACACCAAAAACATATCTAAAAGAAGCTCTGCCACAATAAGTATATTATTTAAAAGTTTGTGTCTAAATTATGAAAACATGCTTATAGTATAAATCTTTCTTTAGAATATGATCCCATGTCACTCAATAATGTTGACTGAATTTCAACAAATAAATAAAGTATTATATACTAAATATGGGTTTTGAATTATGGTAAGATCTCATGGAAATATTAAAAAAGTGTTGAAAAAAATTTCCTTTCCTTAAGAAGCTGGAGAAAGCATTTTAAAGTGGTCTTATCTTTTTATTTCACTGGGATTGGTTTAAAAAGTCATCGAGTTTTTTGTTTGACAGTTAATTTAATTATTATATTTAAAAAATTCACTGTTTTAGTTTGAGTACGAAAACTGATGGGAGCGAAACACTTTAAAAACTCAATGTCTTAACAATTACAGTTTAATGTGGTGGATGGTAGACTCTGCTCCATTGTTGTCTGGGGCCCTTGATCCTTCTATCTTGAGCTTTTAGCATCTTTTAGCTTTTTTCAGTTCTTTGCCTCTTCTTCCCATGGTGATGCAGCCTAAAAGTTTTATTGATGTCCTTGACACTTCTCTTGTTTTTACTTCCCTCATTAATCTGGTGTTTTCTTCTTAAGAAAATCATTCACAGAAAATTTGCAAATTTTGATCCTCCCAAATATTCTTACTTCATACAATAATTTATTTTATAGTAATAATCATTTTTAATTATAGAGATGTATCATTATTTATTCTATACACATATAATGTAAACAAGATGAATCCAAAGAGGCCCACACCTAAATTATAATTAAAATAATAAAAGTTAAAGATTAAATAAAGAATTTTAAAAGAAGCAATAGACAAACATCTAGTTACATACAAGGGATTCCCTCATATGATTATAAGCTGGTTGCATTTTTATATACAAATGATGACCTATTAGGAAAAGAAATTAAGAAAACAATTCCATTTATAATTATATCAAAAAACAAACAAACAAACAAGAAATCAATTTAACCAAAAAGATAAAAGATCTATAGCTGAAAAATTATGTCATCGATGAAAGAAATTGAAGAAAAATACAAATAAATGGAAGCATATACTGTGCTCATGGATAGGAAGAATTAACATTAATAAAATGTCCTTACTATCCAAAGTAATCTATAGATTACTTTTCTAATTCATAGAATTAGAAAATCTAAAGAAAAAATAAACAAAGAACACAGAAACAGACTCAGATATGGAAAACAAACTGATGGTTGCCAGATGGGAAGAGGATTGGTGGGCTGGGCGAAAAATATGAAGAGGTTAAGAAGTACAAATTGATTGTTACAAAATAGGTATGGAGATATGACATACAGCATAGGCAATATGGTCAACATATTATAGTAATTAAGTATATTGTCAGGTGGGTACTGATCAAGGGGAACACTTTATAAATTATATAAATGTCTAACCATTGTGCTATACACCTGAAATTAATATAAAATAATATTGAATATCAACTCTAACTGAAAATAAAAAATTTAAAAAGATTCACACACACTCAAAAAAAATTGAATTAGTAATCAAAAAACTCACAACAAACAAGTCTAGAATCATACAGATTCATGGGTGAATTCTACTCTCCATTCAGAGAAGAATTAACACTTATCTTTCTCAAATTATTTCAAAAAATTGAAGACAAGTAAAAGCTTTCAAACTCATTCTATAAGGCCAGAATTATGCTGATACCAAAATTAGACAAAAATACTACTAGAGAGAGAGAGAGAGAGAGAGAAAGAAAGAAAGAAAGAAAGAAAGTTAATTACAGACCAATTTTCCTGATGAATAAAGATGCAAAAATTCTTAACAAAATATTAGCCAGCTGATTTCAGCAGTACATTAACAAGATTATACACTATGATCAAGTGTGAGATTTATTGCAAGGGTATTAGTATGATTTAATATCTACTAATCAATCAATGTGATATACCACAAACAAAGTAAAGGATAGAAAATACCATATGATCATCTTAATACATGCAGAAAAAGCATTTGACAAAACACAACATCCATTTATCATAAAAACTCTCAATAAGGTAGGTATAGAAGAAACATATCGCAACATAATAAAGGCCATACATGACAAACCTACAGCTAACATTATACTAGGCAAAAAGCTGAAAACTTTCTAAGATCAGGAACAAGACAAGGATGCCCACTCTCATCGTTCTTATTCAATATAGTATTAAAAGATCTAGCCACAGTAATTGGACAAAAATAAATAAATAAAAGGTATCCAAACTGGAAAGGAAGAAGTAAAATTTTCACTATTTGGAGATGACATGGTAACGTAGATAGAAAGCCCTAAAGACTCCACCAAAAGAACTATTAAAACTAATAAATTTAGTAAAGTTGCAAGATACAAAATTAATATTTGAAATCTATTGCATTCCTGTATACAAATAAACTAGTAATTGTAAAATTTTTATTTTAAATATGAATTTTTTTATATAACACATTATTCTAAAACCTTTAGTGCAGTGACTTTACAAATCTTATCCAGTATATATTTTATTTACTTATTTTTAAGATTTACATTATTTTTAGTCTTTATAAATAGATTTTTTTCTAGGTCCTTTCTACAAAGTCAAAAGCATTTATAAAGTGAGTTTCAATTTCATTTTGGATACGCTACATACTCAAATGGTCAAAGACAAAAAAATACATAAAGAGTACATAGTCAAAAGATTTCCTCTCATCTTGTTCCTTATTCACTTATTTCTAACACCAACCTTTCACTTAAGACATAAGAATCGTTGTTATTTTCTTATTTATGATTCCTCTTTCTTAAGCATAATCAAGCAAATACAAATATATATCTATATTTCCCTCAATTTACACAAAATACAGTATATTATATACACTGTACTGCATTTTTTTACTGTGTATATCTTATATATCTTTCCATGTCAGTATATAGAGAACTGTGTCATTCTTTTGATAGTATTCCATTGAAGGTTGTACTTGTAATCGTTTAAAGTGTTCCCTATTAACGAGCATTTAGGGTGTTCCTAATCTTTTGTCATTATATACAATTCTGTCAGACCTTTCCTCAGGTATGTAATTTTATTTGCAGGATAAATATCTGGGTCTATGGATATATGTATTTTTATTTTGTTAGACAACACCAAATTTCTCTAGAGAGGTTGTATCAATTTATACTTTCTCTGGTAATATAAGAGTTACTATTTCTTATCAACCTCATGAACATAGACTGTTATTAATATTTTGGATTTGTCCAATCATCAAAATAGAAAACATTATTTCAGTATTTTTTTTTTATTACAATATAGTGGCTTACCTTCTCATATGTGTTAGAGCCTTTGGTATTTTTTTCTGAGAATTATGCATGGACATTCTTCAATAATTTTTTTATTATGTTATTGGTCTTTTCCTTACTGCTTGTTCTGAACTAAATATTTTTGTCCCTCGAAAATTCATATGTTGAACCAGTAAAAATTAATGGCATGGCATTTGGAGATGAGTCCTTTGGGAGGTATTTAGACTCAGATGAAGTAATGAGAGTGTTAACTCATGATGGGATTAGTGCCCTTATAAGAGAGGCATGAGAGAGCTTGCTCACTCTCTCCACTAAAATGCATCAAGAAAGGCCGTATGAGCTCGCAGAGTAAGTAGCCGTCTACAAATCACTAATAGAACTCTCATCAGCAACAGAAACCTGCCAAATCTTTATTTTGGACTCCCCAGCTAGCAGAATTGTGAGAGAATAAACTTTGTTGTGTAAGCCACCTAGTCTATGACATTTTGTTGTGGGAGCCCAAGATGACTAAGGTAGATTTTGTTACTGAGAAGTGGGATGCTGCTGTAATAAATAACTAAAAAATTGGAAACAGTTTTAGAACTGGATGGTGAAAGTCTGAAAGAGTTTTGAGCTGCAAGCTAGAAATAGAAGTGTTAAAGGTGATTCTGGTGAAAAGCTAGGAGAAAAAAAGAAGAAAGCTGGAGAGATACCTTCCATTTTCTTAGAGTATACAGAAATACTATTGAAGAGAAAGTTGGTAGAAATATGGATGTTAAAAGCTACTGTGGTTAAGTTTCAGACAGGAATGAGGAAATGTCTAGAAAATATAGGAAATGCAATCTTTGTTATAAAGTGGCAAAGAAACTGGCTGCACTGTATCCATGTTTTAGTTTTTTTTGTGAAAGGTAAACTTACAAATGAAATTGAAAATTTAGCTGAGGGTATTTTTAAGCGAAATGTTGAGAGAGCGGCTTAGTTTCTCCTGACTGTTTATGCCAAAATGCGAGGAGAGAAATGAATTGGAGAAGGAATTGTTAAACAAAAAGGAACTAGAACTTAAAGGTTTGGAAACTTCTCAGCTTGTTCATATTACAAAAAATAATGAAGTATATTAAGAAGAGAGCACCAGTGTGTGACTGGGCTATAGATTTATATAGAAATTATGGGCTTACATAAGCAGAAACATTGACAGTTTGAAGTGAAGGAGATGAAGATCGAAAATGAAAAAATGCTGTTGGACTTCTTAGATCCTATAGGAACTCATTATAGAGTTATTTAACTGCAAACATACACAAGGAAAGAATAACCCCAAAGAGTTGCCTCTTCACTTTCAAAGAGTGGGTGGGCATCACCTTGATTTTAACAAGCCCAATGATAGCTACCTAGAGCCTTGTGCAGATACTAATTTATTCTATTCAAAAATAAAATTAATATATTTTTAAATCCTGCAGGACTTCTAAAACTGGCTCTAACACTAGAGGCCATAATTAATGAAAATCCTTAAGCACTTTTAAGAGAAAATATCAATATGTTCAAATTATAAATTCAATATTATCAGCACAAGAAACTTGTTACTTTCTTCTACAGAGAATTGCAGCTTTTGTTTCATTGGTCCACTACTTTAGCAATGCTTGAGAAGTTTCTTATTGTATATTGTCATTGCTTTTTCTTAGAAAAAGAGAAATGGAAACAGAGTTTGTTTCACTTTGGAGCATTGTTCTAAGAAAATAAATTAGTGATTATTTTATACGATTACCAAAATTAATTTGATGCTTACACTAAAATGCTGGGAGAATACAAAATGACATATAATGATTGACAATTTGTTCTAGTCATCTGTATAAATAAACAGTCTCAAGAGAAGATAAATAGGTTAAAGTTGGTCCTTTATGGGTGGAGAGGAGTTCTGTTAGGAGATGAATGTCTCCTGGTCATTTATGACTTTCTCAGTTAGAGTTCATTTACTTGTGTACAGTATAACATTTCTTGTCTTGAATTTTTCACCTTTTGTGACAATAAGAAATGACTAAAAATATTGTTTGTCATTAAGTTCTCAATAGTGTAATTCTAATTTTGATTGATTTTTTATATACCACTAATTGTATTTTAATGAAAGTTTACAAAATTAATTAAATCTTGTCTCTAACTCCCTCTGACAACCAAGCAAAATACCACTTAGAAGTTAATACAGAGCACTGCTCTCTACGCTACTGTTTCTGATGAAATAATTATGAGGAGAAAAATCTTCATGTCTAGGGAAACATAATGTAAAAGAAAGGGGGATGCTGTAAGACAACTTAGGAATGATTATTGGGTGAAGATGGTGCCCAAGAGCTTTTGTGGGGACACAGTACAGCCAAATCTAGGTCCAGTAGCAGTCCAGTTTGCTTCTTCTAATCAATTAAAAAGCCACAGAGGCAGGAAGTTTTAGTTGCTTTATATAATATATCCTTCATTTTAGTTATTAAACTCTCAACATAATCTCCCTCTCAGACCTTTCCATCACCTCTGCCTTTTCTCAGGCTTTTTGTCCCCCCCTCTCTTTTCACAATAAAACTTAAAGTAATCAGAGAGCTGACATCACAGAGCAATTACTGATTGGGAACTAAAGGAAAGAAACGAATATAGAAACTTGAAAACTGTTGTCACTAAGGAAATTTCAGGAAAATGCCCTTGGATTATCAGAGAGTCCATAGCATGGGGTGGGGTTTACAAGATCTCTAAAAGACTCTTCCCATGACATTCAGCAACATAGCATGTTCCTAAGATGGAACAAAATAAAAGAACAGGAAATAACACCTCTTCCCAGCTCTGTGTCCCATGCCAACAGGTTATCAAGTCTTAAGAAACAAGTTACATCATTTTCGTCCTGGTGCCAAGGAAAAGTGTAGAACATGACCTCTCTGATGTGCATACACAAACATAAGACCTACAGTTGAGGTTGAAGCAGAAATTCAGTGAAAAGTCTTCAGTAAACTAACTCACACACTAATGCTAAAATTTTTTAAAATATGGTGTACAAGGAAATTAAACATAGCAGCAGCAAAAACCAAAGTCAGATTGATTCCTAATAAGATTGATGCAACCTCTCACATTAAAACTAAGCAAAAAATTCCAGATGCAAATAATATATACCTCAGTCTCTAGTGCACTACACAACAGGTTTAAGTTTTAACCAAAAGTTATGAGATATAAAAATAAATCACTGTCAAGAGATAATCAATAGAACGAGATTTAGATATATTTCAGAAATTACAACCATCAAATAGAAAATTTAAAATAATCATAATTAGTATGTTAAAAGTAAAAGTAAAAACGGTAACACCATGCAGAAACACATAGGGAATTTCAGCTGAGAGATGGAAAGAATCACATTAAAATAATAGAAATGAAGAACATAGTAACAGATATAAAAAAATGCTGTCAAATTTCCCATAATTAGAATTAGTAAAATCAAAGAAAAAGTTCGTGTCCTTAAAAATAAATTAATAGAAACTACCCAAACTAAAAGAGAAAAAATATAAGCTTTAGACAATAACAAAGAACAGCACATTCAAGGGCTATGGGAAAGTGGTAAATAATTTTTGCATTCCCAATACATATATTGCAAAAAAAAAAAAAAAAAAAAAGAGAGAGAGAGAGAGAGAAAGAATAGTAGAGAAAATTTTCAAAAAACAATGCTTAAGATTTTTCTAAAGTGAATTTAAAGAATAAATCAAAGATCCAAGAAGTTTAAAAAAACATCAAACAGGATAATGCAAAACACAACACACACACACGCTTACCTGGATACATAATATCCAAACTGATAAAACTTAAATATTAAAACAAAAAACTTAAATATTATAACAAATTTTTTGAAGGCAACTAGAATAAAAGACATGACACATAAGGAGAAACAAACTTAAGAATTACAGATAGAAGACTTCTCAGAAACTGAAAGCCAGAAGACAACATAGTGACAGAAGACAATGGAGTGTACACTACAAAGGGTGAGTTTGGCTGTGCGTAAATTGTGCCTTTTTAAAAATGAATGACACTCCTGTCTATGACCATGCCACTCTGAACATGCCCGATTTTGTCTGACCTCGGAAGCTAAGCAGGCCGGGCCTGGTTAGTACTTGGATGGGAGACTACCTTGGAATACTAGGTGCTGTAGGCTTAAAAAAAAAAGGAATGACACTCCTAAAACATCTCTTATGACATATAATAATATCAAATGTTTCAACCAAATTAGTAGTAGTATTTTATCAATATTAATTAGAATATAAAAACTAGTTACTACATAAGGCAAAATAAGATCATAAAAGCATATTGGAAGGAAAATTAGGAAGATTTACAAAATACAAAGCATCCTTCTTTATGCTAATGTAATGCATATGTTATTTTTTCATTCTGAAAATTAAAAATATTTAATAAAAATGATCACATTGCAGTTATAAAGAGATGTTATTGTAGCACTCTAATATAGTTTATATGAGCTTGCGAAAAATGTATTTTATTTACTCAGTAATTCTAGTTTTGAAATAAAATTATCACGTCAAATCTGTATATTTTCCACTATTACTTTCGACAAGGTAATCTTATAATATCCTGACATTGCGTTCATGTTTAGACTTTCAAAGTAAGAATATTTTGAAACTGGTGTCACCTTTTATGTTGTTAAAGATAGCCACTTCTGTAATGCAACTTGTATTGCTTTAGGTCTATACAATGTCAATTGGGATTCTATAGAAAATAATTCTGGCTAAATTAAAGAAAAAAATTATTGAAAGTAAGTGACTTAATTTATAAAACAGAAGAAAATATTGGAAACAAGAATACAACAGGTTAGGATTAGAACAGCCACGGGAATAGTGAAAAATTTATTAGTCAATATGTCATTACTTTCTTCACTATACCGTTGACACAAAACACTAGGCAGCCTTCAGATTGTCGTCAGTAGGTATTGGTTGCTTCCACTGCTGGATTTATTTCCAAGTGTCTGGGTCTCTCTGTGTCTCTCAAAATCCAATATCTTGTATAAGAGTGTTTGACTAGGTTATATGCTTTTAACCATTTAACCTGTATCCTAAAGTATTTCTGTCTTCTGTTGATCTTTGGTCCAATTGACCAGACTTTAAGTGATCTCAGTTAAGTAAAACTGATTGTGAGAGTCTTATACTTACAATAATTTAATTCTGAACTTCCTACTGAATGTAGCACAAAACCTTTTGCATTGCATTCAAGCACTTCTGCTATTTGAACACTGCCTATGTCTCTTCTGCTAAATGATCCTTCACATTTCATCTTAAGTTTTACTGAACTCCTAACAGTTCCTATAGTATGCTTTGAGCTTTCTCATCTCTGTATTTTCACTCTTGCTGTCTTTTCTACATGAAATATCATCCTTTGACTGTCTAACCCCAACAATTGCTTCTATATCCATTCGAATATCACTTAAGATGCAACTGGAATTTTTTAAAATTCACTCCCAGCTAAATGAATCCCTATTTTCTTTTTCTATCTCTGCATCTTGTTTGTATTACTGTCACTGCATTTATTTCACATTGTTTTAATTCTTTATTTACATGTCACTCTTGGTTAATCTTGAATTCCATAAGAACAACTTTTCTCTTTTATTCAAATTTACATTTTTGTACCTAAAAAACTACTTGGCATATAATAGTGCTTACAGGAAGATGTTGTTCTAATTTAAAAGTAGAGTAGAAGAGAATAACATATAAACATAAAGTTTAGATCTGATTGAAAAATGTTTACACTATTACAAATGTAAAGATAAAAATTTTATGAGATTTCTGAAGCAGAAGAGATTATTTCTGGCTTGGGAGAGAATCTTCAAATAGTTCATCAAACTAGTAAGCACAACATTAAGTTTATTCTGAGATATTTTGAAAGATGTATAAAAAAAAACAAAGTTATAGTTGCCTCTGATGGATTTAGCTAATAACATATATTTAGAAGGCAAGATAAAATCACTCACTCTAGTTTTTAATGGAGAAAAACAGAAATTATAGGAGTCAAAGCTAAATGTTGATTAGAATCAAAAAAGAGAAAGCCATGAGGCAATGAGAAAATGATGACAGATAAATATTTTTAAAATACAAATATTAAAGTTTTAAAACAAAGTTCTGTAAATATGCTAAAAATAAATTCTTGTGAAAACAGTGAAAACAGTGACTAAAATTAGACTACATAATTTAATTTGATAGGTTAAAATAATATTCTAATAAAATAAAAATAGTAATTTAATAGGTTATTAAATATACAGTGCATAAAAGTAGAGAGTAAGTTAATGGCTTGATAAATTGTGGGAATATGTTGTGATCAAGAATAAATTTTACTAGATTCACTATGTAAAGTATCTCTCATTTTGTTTTAAAGACTAAAAAATTTTCTAAGTGGAATTGCACAGATATTTAATTTTACTATTTATCTATCCAAACTATAAATTCTCAAATGATATTACTTAGGTAATAAACTGGTTTTTAAACAAACTACATTTCTCCTTCTTGAGGAGGCATTCTATCAGCTTCTGTTAATGTGGAGCATGAGAAGGAATGTACTCTTCCTTGTTTAGTCATTGCTTCTTTCAGCATCTTGTCTGCAACAGGAAGACACAATTGCTTAGCATTTCTAGTTTGTTTCACATTTCTAGTTTGTTATATGAACCAGTTTCTATGTACCTCTTCAAAGGTACCAGCACAGCAACCCCTCTTCAATTCTCTGTATCTCCTCTGCAAACTTCCAGAATTAAATAATCCAAACTGCTTTTCTTTTTGTCAAGCATCAAAAAGCTCAAGCATCAGTACATGCTTTCTGCAGTTATTCTGTTATTTATTTTTCCAGTTTTGTTCTTTAATCCTCCAATATTTCTTCAACCAACTCCTTTCATTAAATTCTCGCTGTTCAAATAACTGGTATGGTTCCAGTTTTCCTGAGTGACTCCTAACTGCTAAAGACATCTCGTATCTTGTATCAGTGAGTAAAGGTTTCATTACATAAAATGAGAGACGGCCATTTGGCAATAGGCTGAACAACTTTGTTGTGAGGTATAAATTACTGAATCTTTAGGGGATTGAAATAGAATCTTTGGGCTAATAATCTATGATTTTCTATCTAGGTTTTATTTTTTTCAGTTTTTGAAATTTCCAATATCATATCATTATTGATCATTTTTAGTGTTATCACTAATAAATTAAAAGGTGAAATTGGCGATGCTTTCACAACTATCATTAATGTTAAGAATAAACTAAATGAACATTGGCCTAAGGAATTTCTTTCTAGAAGGAATATAAATGGTCTGGATTTCCAATAAAATTCAATTAAACCTCTAAATATAATGAACAATATAAGTCTGAATTTGCTTCTCTCTTTTAAAGATTAAGTAGATAATTATTTGTTTAGTTTATATTTAACATGCAGTTTATAATCTTAAACAATTTAGCCCACCGGTTTCATATAATCTTGGTAAATGGTTGATAAAAACAATGTATGCCCGCAATCATGTAAAACATTAGCATGTAGACAAAAGCTGATAAATAACATTAAAATTAGTGTCAGAGTGGTGTGATTATATGTGATTTTTGTCCCCCAGGTTTCTAAACATAAACCTGAGCATAAGTTCCCCATTAAATTAACTAAAATATTAAGCCTTCTCCCTTTTCCAAGACTTTGGCCTAGAGAGGAGAAATACTGATACCTATCTCCTTTCTTACTTTTAATTAGAGTTTATTTCTCACTATCCATAACAGACAGATTATTTATTTAAAAAAAATCTAAATTTGTGAATGTTTCAAAAATATTGCAACTATTATGAAACTTTTATTTTTTTTTTACTTTTTTTTTTTCTTTCCTGATATCAACCATATTGTAATGGAACAATTTCCATCTTCATTTAATTTTGGTCTTGTGATATGTATCTTGTTCTGGGCCCTGTAATTCCTGAATAGACATAGAAAGAAAAGACATGATAAATGGCAGGTATGTAAGTGATAGTGTATTTTTTTTTTCTGTTTAAGACAGCTCCTACAATACAGAATTATAGGAAGAGTTGGAGCTTTTTGCGTATTATAGTCAACGATAGAGTCCTCATTAGCAGAGCAATATATGAATAAGAATCACACTCATATTTCATTCATTAATTGTCTCTCATGTCTCAAATTCAAGTATGACAGAAATAGCAAAATGTTCAGTAAAATTTGTGTTCCCCCACCTTAATCACAGAGTTGTAGTGGGCAAGAGTCTGAGTAGTCTGCAACCACATGTTCTAGCCTCCTTGACATCTGGACATAGCTACATGACAAGGTCTTGCCAAGAGAATGAAGTGAAGTGATATATATATGTACTACTTCATGGCCTAGGTGATTAAAAAGACAATGTGTATTTTCCATCTTTTTATTTCTGCTCGATCATTGCAAAGGAGTGCAGCAGCTTTGAAAGCATTGTGTTGAACATGGCAGAACCACAAGATGGTAAGAACCCAGAAGTCAGAGATGCCGATTGCTTGAGGAAAGGAAAGCTGACTATCAAGGACAACTGCTTTGGACTCTATAAAATTATAAATTAATTTTGGTTGTTCATGAGATACTACACTTTTTAGGCTTGGGTTTGTTTGTTAAAACAGAAATATACCAGCGGTATTGAACTTACACCCTTACTTTGCAAGAGTGCTTTTGGCAGATTTTATGTAACTTCATTTAAAAAAATATATTATCATTATTTTATGAATCTTCAGGAACTTTGAAAGAAAAAATTTAGAGAGGCTATGAGGAGAACTACAAGGTTTCTCTTACATTAATTTGGACCTAGTCTAAGTACAAATTCATGATTCCAAAGTCACATTTCTGAAATATAAATATCTTTGAAAATAATATTTTTGTTTTGTTAATTTTTAAATAATTCTTTTGGTGGAGAAATTTAACTTGACCTGAACTCAATTAGTATTTGACCTAACAAATGTGAAGTATATACAGTGTAAAAAGTTCATAAATTTTGCTTCAATAAACAAATGTATCCAATTGTGGGGTGCATCCTCAGACCATGCTGGGAATGTTATATAATAAAAGGTATTTGGACCTTATTTTTATCAATAATTCTAAAACATTCTTAATTCCAAAGCAATTTTAAAATCAGATATTTTAGATAAGAGTCTGTGGATCTTCATTTTCTAGTTGCATCATAGCAATCTCAGAACGTCACGGGACCTAATAAAAAAAATAAAAAATGAATGAACGAATGTTGAATAATCGATAGATAATAGAATGATAGATATAGATAACTAATGAGATTAAACATTATTTCATAGGCTGGTATAGACAAAGGTCTAAAACTTTGTCTTCTGTTCCTGCTACATAGGCCTTAGCATAAGCAAAATCTTCTAACTTTTGAAATGGTTTCTGACAATTAGAAGTTTTGTTTCTTTTTTGAATGTTTATGACAAATTAATTAAGAAGACAACTTTTCAGTTTTCTTAGAAATTTCTGCTATTATTCCAAGGCTTTTAGGTTTACTAATGTGTGAAGATTGCTTGAAAGTTATTTTTAATCTAGCAAATATTTTTAATATTTTCAATATTTCAAATATTATGAAGAATTCATGCAGCTAGGAAAATCCAAAGAAAGCCTAAGATCCCTTGTTCTAAAGATGATAATGCTGAAACACTTGTCCTGATTTTTACATTAAAATTGCTCCCTAATTAGGTTTTCTTTGGATTTTCCTAGCTGCATGAATTCTTCATAATTCCATATAAACACTTTCTTCTATTTATTTTAAACTTGATCTGGAGTCCAAGTTTACATGCTTGTCTACAATTTGGTATTATAAATGAAACATTACTTCCTATATAAAGGTAAGCTTATTGCATTAAAGTGAGTCTCTATTTTGTTTTGTTCCCGTAGATGTTTGTAAAAATAATGTATTATAGCTGTCATTTTTATGTCACAGATGGTATATGATTTGAAGATAGGTCATTGGTATATAATAGAAACAGCACTATTTCAGAAGAGATTGCAATATATACATATCAAATATATTTAGTATATTGAGACTAATGATAACATAATTACTCTTGAGAATTTTATTTAAGTTCCCTTTTTATCTGAACTTCTAATTTCCTAGATAATCTTAATAAAGTAAAATGTTTATTTTCAACTTGAGCTTGAATAGCTCATTGAGCTTCTCTGAATAAGTAATTGATTTCTCCAAGTCCAGTTCCCTAATACAAGACTATGCTGATGAGTCCAGATTCTGTTGAGATCTCAACTGAAAAAAAAAAAAATGTGAAGTATGCTCAATCTTAAAAAACAATGGCCTTAATTACTCAGCTCCTGAGTTATTTAGAACAGACAGCTGATCTAATGAGTAATATTCAATTAAATTTGATATTTATCCAAAAGAGTATTTTAATATATTATACTAAAAGTTATTTAACCACTCTTAAGAAATATTCAACTAACATTTGTACAATCGCAATTTAAGTGTCTATTGATCCTTCTTGAATTGTATTTCTGTAGCAATAAAACAGAATAAAGGAAGGCAAAGAAAGTATCTAATGGAAACATCATATATTTTGGAAACATCATATATAATGGAAACATCATTATATTTTGTGTACTTAGTAATTTTATAATGGTCAAAGAAATTAAACAAATAAAAAATGGGCTGTAGCTAAAGTTATTTTATCTTTCAGGGTGTTTAAAGTACATTTGGAACTAACCATAATAACTCTTAATAGGCATCTCTCTGGTTTACTTTGTGCTTCTTAGTCCTAGAGTAGAGGAAAGTATCTCTATGACACAAAATAAGATTAAATGGATGTCCCTGACACTTGTCTTGAGTATCTTGAAAGCAACATACTGCTTCTGTGTTACAGGGAAAACAAATTCTAAAGCAGTATCGATGTATAACTTCTATGCTACAGAGTATTAAGCAAATGAAAAGTAGTCAGACAGGCAAACTGGTTAGAATAACACAAATTTTGTTCAAATTCGACTGCATAAAAGAATTATTCTTGCAGATAAATTTTCACCCTATCTTAGAATTGTAACTATTTAGAAACATGAGTATATAGTAACATGAGAATATTCATCTGAAGATACCAGGAGACATGTACCTACTCTCTGTATATTATTCACTACTCTCTCTCTCTCTCTCTCTCTCTCTCTCTCTCTCTCTCTTATTCTCTCTCTCACACACACACACACGCACTGGTGTGATACATATTTATCAAATTATGTCTTAAGTGTCTTTCACAGACAGTGTTCCAAGTATTCTGCCTTTATGATATTGATTTTAAAATCTTAATATTGTGTTCAGCAGTAATATAAATTCATTGCTTTCCTCAGGAACTCTCTTTTGCATCATAACTAATATATAATTATAATAACCATATTTTTATGCTAAAATCTGATTTCTATTGGAACCTTTAGATAAGAAAATAGAAAATTTCTAATGACATTTACACATACATAAATATAACATAAACTTTCTAATATTTAAGGATTTGAATCAGACAACCTGATTTTGAATCTCAGTTCTTTCACTTACAACCTGTGTAATCATGGTAAAGTTTTTGGACATTACTGTGACTCATATAATTTATTTATAAAGTAAGAATAATCTTTTAAGTTTGTTTATGGATTAAAATAAACCATATGAAATCCTTATGTTACTTGGAACATAGTAAGAACTTGATAAATGCTGGATATTATTATTAGAGCAATAAGAAGATATTGTTATTCATCAGAGATATAAGACAAAGCGAAAAAGCAATATAGATCTGACAGAGCCACTTGTCAATAAGCCAAGGAGTTAGAATAGAGTAGTGATTCTCAAAGCTGACAAGAGCATCAGCATTACCTTGTTAGAAATGAAAACGATCAGGCCTTGATGAAATCTACTGAATCAGAAATTCTGGGAGCAAGGCCCAGAAATCTGTTTCAACAGGCCTTCTGGGTGATTCAAATGTATGCTAAGGTAAGAGAAGCACTGGTATAATGAGACTAAACTTAACCTCCCAGGAGATTGTATGCATTTGGAAGAGTCATAAGTCAGCTGTACAGGAGTTTAGGTGCTAAACTGTGAGTCATATGGCTTTGAAAGGAAAATAGGAGACATGGTTAGGACTGATAAGCCAGCTCCCCCATAATTTAAAAAGATTTCACAAAACTTGTGAAATATAGCAAGGAGCAGAGTTCACCCTAAGTCATTGTGTGTAAAGGAAGTTGGAACACTGATGAGAACATAGGGACTAGTGAGGCTCTAAAACCTGGTTGCAGACTTGAAAACAAGGCAAAAGTCAGTTGCCAGACCTAAAAGTAAAGGAGGTAAGAGTTAAATTCTTATACCTTGAGCACAAGATCAGATCTGTTTGCACTACTCCATCATATACTTAATCATTTGTACATCACAGTAGAGTGGTGTAAGTTCATCAATAACCTGCAGCCTAGAGCAGGTTGCCAGATGGAACCATGGTTCCCACTAGAGTGAATGATGCACTGCCAGAGATACAGAATACACTCCAAAACCTTAATTTTCTCTTCCGGATCTTGAAGAATATCTCTAAAATAGATTCTGTGATTAGTATTCTAAAATTGAAATTCTATTATTAGTTTAAATCCTTATACTAGTGAGCAAAAGAGTGAGAATGAGAGAGAGAGAACACGCAATGATGAAACGGACAAGAATTCTTTCATGCATTCTTAATTTTTGTGCTAATTTATTTCAAACAGAAAAAAAAAATTGAGAACATGTGCATGTGACATAAAAATGATAGTCAAAGACATACCAAAATAGGATAATTCAGTTTACTTAAGAACAAGATTATACAAACTATTCACTCACATTCAGCCCTTTTGCCGGATGGTACTGGTTGTCAAAACTCAAATGCAATAGCTACGCAAAATAATTAATCACAACCATAATAAAGGTATTATTTCTTGCTTCTTTTTAAGATATGAGATTACAATATTATTTTCACAATTCAGCATCATTACTCCCTTGCTCTCCTTATGTGAGTACCTTCTACATGGCAGGTAATAAGCTAGAAATTTAAAGCAGAAAATAAATAGGCTATTGCCCCATCCACAAAAATATTTACTTTTTATTAATTCATTAGCATTCTAATTTTTTTTTTTTGCTTGTTCTAGTACGAAAAGATATCTTTAGTGACAAGGATTGCTCAGAAAATCTCTGTCAAATACTCTAGACCCTAGGTACTCACAAATATATCTAATAAATATAGTAAATCGTTTTTCAGTGTTTCTATGAGTAAAGTTGAGATTTTACACATTTCCTTGGAAACATATTGAAAAATGACCTCAAGCAACACAAATATGTGACTGGAATACTGAAGGAAGAAGTCCGAATATGTGGTCAGTCATTTTTATCTGTATATTATGTCAATGCTTAGATGTAAAAAACATAGCCCTCAATCACTAACCATGGCTATCTATGCAACAGTTAATTTGCACAGAAATATTTTTGTATATCACTGTGGATACTATTCATACTTAGAAATGATTGACTTGTGAATTTTTCCATTGTGTAGATTTAACGATTTAACATAATTAATTTCTGTTTGCTCCTGGCAAAATTTTACTTTTTTATAAGGCTTTTTCTCACTCCTTCTGAGCTTGTTTCTGAAAATTCCCAGTATTTTCTTAAAATTTTATTTATTTATTTAAATTAATTATAAAAGTCCAAAAAGCTGTCCCATAAAATGTTCCTCTTGGCTAAGGAAACACACACAAAAACACACACTGGCTGTCAAAAAGGAAAGAAACTTTTAATTTAAAATTATTACAAGGGTATGCAGTGGGATAGTAACATAGAGATTTCATAAGGTTCGTCAATGTCATTTAAAAGTGGTATTAAAAATATAAATGTCTATATACATTACATGGATTTTGCTTCTTTCTGCATTTTGTCTCAGAAGAATATGTCCATAAGAAAGTACTAAATATTGGAAATCAATAGCTGAAACTATGAACCTCAAATATACCTTATTTAAAATGCATTCTATTTCCAATGTCCTGCGAATGTTTAAGAAATATTTAGTACAAGGAGAGAAATGTAAAAAAGAAATCAATCATCTCCACTCATTTTACCATATAAAGAAATCCATCTGAAAAATGTTCATCTCCTATTGATTTCTCATATATTACATTGTCTTCTAGTAGGCCAATGAACAGAAGTTCATGAGCTTATAGTTTATACATTGCTCTGCTGCTTCAAAATGAATTGCATGTTCACATAAACACAATAGATTTTTAAGTCCCCACAACAAACAAAACTTGGCTTTGTTGCTTTTATCTCTGCAATGGTAAATAGAAACATGATTTTCTTGTTTTAAAAAAATACTAAAATTGATATTAATGTGAAAGTATTTCTACCATTCCATAAAATTGCTATGTTATAATTATTTTATAAAACTATTTGATAATGTTCTGAGAAGATTATTTCAAAGCACTTAGCTTTATGTGGGCAATTAAACTTGCAATGAAAGTAGTTAAGAAACTGAAATGGCCATAACAGGAGTTCTGGTATTGCTTCACTGACTAATTACTACTATTTGTTGGTCAGCGTTGTAGTCCTGACACTGCAAAAGATATTACTAACATTTTCATGAATGCATTAAATTTAATTTAGTAGATATATGCCTAAATACTCATTATAACGTTAAGAATTTTAGTAGCTTGTTTAATTTACACTTTAATTATCAAAAACTTTTACTTTTAAACAAATGTTTGTTTACTATAGATTTGATTTCTATGTCATCCTGACATAAATTTTATATAGATAATATCTATATATTTATCTTGATTTTGATTTCCTAGTGATAAAAATAATCAGTCAGAACTGAAATACATGCAGATTAATAAAGAAAAATATAAAAGAGATATAATATTAGTGGAGTCCATTTTCATAGAAAAGCATGATTTTAGAACTGAAATAAACATAATTTTAAGCACAGAATGGTTCCTTATTTGCTTTAATAAGATCCACATAAATAGTGTCAAAACAGCCTACTAAGCACTTTCATGACCATAATCTAATATAGTTAAAACCTAAAAGTCTATTATATATATATGTATATATGTATATATACATAATATATTATTTTTCAATTATAGCTAACACAGTATTACATTAGTGTCAAGTATACAACATAATGATTAAACATTTATATAACTTACAAAGTGAACACCCTGATAAATCTAGTACCCATCTGACACCATACATTGTTATGACAATATTATTGACTATATTTCTTATGTTATAACTTACATCCCTATGAGTATTTTCTAACTACTAATTTGTACTTTTTAATCCCTTCCTCTATATCACCCATTCCCCCAAACCTCTTCCTGTCAATCATCAAAATGTTCTCTGTATCTATGTGTTCTTTTTTAATTTACATTGTTCTTTATATTCCACATATAAGTGAAATCATATAGTATATGTCTTTCTCTGTCTGATGTATTCTACTTAACACAATACCCTCTATGTCCATCCACATTGTTGCAGATGACAATATTTCATTCTTTTATATGACTGGATAGTATTGCATATATGTACCACTTCTTTGTCTACTCTTCCATCGATGGACATCCAGATTGTCTCCATAACTTAGCTATTGTAAATACTGCTGCAATGAACATATGGATGCACATGTTCTTTGAAGAAGTGTTTTGGGTTTCTTTGGATAAATACCCAGAAGTGGAATTATTGGGTCCTTCTTTGTCTCCTGTTACAGCCTTTGTTTTAAAGTCAATTTTGTCTTGTATAAGTATTACTACCTCAGTTATTTTTCTAAAAATTATTTCTTTGTTTCCATTTTCACAAAATACCTTTTCCCATTCCTTTATTTTCAGTCTGTGTGTATTGTTCAATTTGAAGTGAGTCTCTTATAGGCAATATATGTAAGGTATCATTTTCTTATCCATTCAGCCACCCTATGTCTCTTGATTAGAACATTTATTTCATTTACATTTAAAGTAATTGTTGATAGATACATAATATTACCATTTTGTTGTTCATATTTTTAAATTTTTTTCTTCTACTTAAATAAGTCTCTAACATTTCTTTTAATACTGGTTTAGTTGTGATAAACTTTGTAAGCTTTTTTTTTTTTTTCTGTCTGGAAAGCTATTAATCTTTCTTTAATTCTAAAGGATAGCTTTGCTGGGTAGAGTAATCTTGGTTATAGGTTCACATTTTTCACCACTTTGCATATTTGATGCCGATTCCTTCTGGCCTGCAAAATTTTTGTTACAAAATCAGCTGACAATGGTGTGTTCCCTTGTAGATAATTAAATGCTTTCCTCTTGTTGCTTTTAGGATTCTTTCTTTGTCTTTGTCTCTGGCCATGCCACCCTGAACAAGCTCGATCCTGTCTGATCTTGGAAGCTAAGCAGGGTCGAGCCTGTTTAGTATTTGGACGGAGACCACCTAGGAATACCAGGTGCTGTAGGCGTACAAAATAAAAAATAAGGGATTGTAAACTGACAAGGTCCTTGCAATCTGTGAGGTCAACCAAGGGTTGCCTCACCTAAAAAATAAAAATAATAAAATAAAATAAAATAAAATAAAATAAATAAAATAAAATAAAATAAAAATCAGCTGACAATGGGTGTTCTTTTGTAGGTAATTAAATGCTTTTCTCTTGTTGCTTTTAAGATTCTGTCTTTTTCTTTAATGTTTAGCACTTTAATTATAATTGTGGGCCTCTTTGGGTTCATCTTGTTTGGGACTCAATGAGCTTCCTGAGGTTGTATGTCTATTTCCTTCACTGGATTAGGGAATTTTTTATCATTATTTCTTCAAAAAGTTTCTTAATCTCTTACTCTCTCTCTCGTCTTCTGGTACTCCTATGACACAAATGTTGTCTCAGAGGACCCTTAAACTAATCTAATTATTTTGGATTTTTTTTTTTCTCTTGGTTGCTTTGATTGGGTATTTTCTGTTACCTTATCTTCCAAATTGCTGATTAGATTCTCTGCTTCATCTAATCTACTTTTGGGTCCCTCTAATGTAGTCTTTATTCCAGTTATTGTATTTTTTTTTTTATTTCTGACTTTTTAAAAATGTTTTCTATATCCATTTTTATGTTCTCTATCTCTGTTCAAGTTCTCACTGAGATCATTGAACATCCTTATAATCGATGTTTTCAATTCTGTATCTGGTAGATTGCTTGTCTTTATTTTGTTTAATTCTTCTGAAGTTTTCTTCTGTTCTTTTATTTGGGATATGTTTCTTTGTCTCCCATTTTTGGCTGCCTCCTTGTGTTTTATTCTATGTATTAGGTAGAGCTGCTATGTCTCCCAGTCTTAGTAGAGTGGCCTTATGTAGTCAGTGTCCTATGGGGCTAAGTGGCACAGTCTTCCTAGTCACCTGAGCCAGGTGCTACAGGTGTATTACTTGTGTGTGCTGTGTGTGCCCTCCTGTTGTCATTGAGCCTTGATTGCTGTTTGCATGTCAGTGGGAGGGATTGACCTTTGGACTGATTGGCTGGGAGAACTGGCAGTGACTACAGTGGAGGAGCTACTATACAGAGACTAACCCTGTGGAGTAGGATTTGCTTTAGCACGGCTCTAGTGCCTGCCCAGTCTGCTCTTTAAGTGTATGTTCTGAGGAGGTAGCTGGGTGGTGCTCTGGCTTATTCTGTAGCTGGCTACCAGGCATTTCAGTTTGGGGACCTCCCAGGAGCTCCCCACCCCCCTCCCCCCACACAGACCATGTTCAGCCCAGCCTGTGCCCTTTCTGGGGCCACATGGCATGAGTCAGAAAGCAATTCACAGAGGGCTGTCATCCATACTAAGCTTAGAGGTGTCTGGGAGGGCCAAGCCTTAAACCAAGGTCAGCTGCCACCAATGCTAGGCTTGGGCTGCTTAGCAAGGGGTATGGAGCATGCTGAGGTCAGAGTCTGCTTGTTTGGGGTTTGTAAACCTTTGAGAAATTTTAAGAATGTCTACAGCAGGAGTCAAGACAAGCTGTTTGTGAGGAAAAACTATTAAAAGTGACTTGGGTAAGCCTGTAATTTTGTTGATGTGGGGTCTCAGGAAATCACCAGGATAGGGCAAAAAGGTATTAGCTCGTTTGATGAAGACTCAGATATGGTGTCCACCTAAGTCTGCATGCTATGTGAGAGAGGGCTCAACAAAGGAACAACGCCCTTTACCAGCACTTTTCTCTGAGAAATAGCTGCCCCTCCAGCCCTTGCACCAAAGCCAGACAATTCAGTTCCTCTTCATTTGTCCCTGGCACATTTCAAGCTTCTGCTTCAGTGTTGGAGATCAGATTTAGTGAGTTCATATGCAGGTCAATTCATGCATGGGCCCTTTAACAGGAGTGCCTGGGACGCTAGCAGCCTTCTATTTCTCTTAGCCACAAACTCTGCTGATTTTCACAGCCAGATGTTGTGGAGACATCTCTTCCCAGCACTGGAAACCTATTTTGGGGAAACTGGTATGGGGTTGGGTGCCCTCACTTCTCAAAGAGGAACTCTATAGCAGAAATATCCCTCTCAATTTTTAACCACTACACGTGAATGTGGGACCAATTAGTTTCATATTTCCATCCCTCTTATTAGTCTCGATGCGGCTTCTTCTGTATGTCCTTAGTTATAGAACTTCTATTCAGCTAGACTTCAGGTGATTCTCAATGATGGTTATT
>NW_011888878.1:4196457-4197824 GCF_000151845.1 Pteropus vampyrus
CCCTCTTATTAGTCTCGATGCGGCTTCTTCTGTATGTCCTTAGTTATAGAACTTCTATTCAGCTAGACTTCAGGTGATTCTCAATGATGGTTATTCTGTAGTTCAGTTGTAATTTTGATGTGGTCATGAGAAGAAGAGATCACAGCATTTACCTTCTTCATCATCTTGACTTGAGATCATAAAAGTCTTTAAAGTGGCAAAAATACAACATGAACTTATAATACTGACAGCAATTAAAGGAATACCAAAATGTGCTTATGATGAGTTAAAACTGGAACAAGAAAGATCTAACTTTTACTATATATCTTTGTATATCATGCAAAAGAGCATAGTGAATTTCATGAAAGTGAGAATAAGTGTATTGCACAAGAATAGCATGTTTAAAAAATATATAAAAGAGATAGTCATTTCATTTTTCAAATGTTTGTAAATATATTAAGATATATTGTGATTCATCACACATCATAAAAATATTACTGATTACTCCAAATGGGTATGTAGAAATAACATTTTGGGGCATCCAAATTGTTTGGTTCGGGCATTTAATTTGGTTCAGGCAACTCACATTGTGTTGACACTTCATTTTCACAAGAAACTCTTGCTATCTGGTGTTGAATTTTCTACATCCATTCTTTCTATCAGATTACCACAGAATACTTCTTTTAAAAACCATCCCTCTATTATTATTAGCCATGTGATTTGTGAAGTATTAACCCTACCTCCAATTCTAAGAATGGTTTAATCTAAACAGTTTATCTCACTTCCTACACATAATGATTTGTTTTCTTCTTCACAACTGTGGTTTGCAATTAAAACTACCTTCCTAAAAAGTAAATAAATAACTAAAGGAAGCAAGAACAAATAGAAAGAATGGCAACAAAAAAATCCCAGAGAAGAACTATATCTGTAAAGTTTAACTAACATTAAAAAGCCATTAATATACATAAAACAGTAAACTCGGGGAGATTTGGACCAAAAACAAAACAAAAAATAAATCTTACATTATGGTCAGAATTTGAACATATTCTTAAAAAAAAGAGAAAAGAAAAAGAAAACAACTACACACACACACACACACACACACACACACACACACACAAAGACCCTACTCTTTAATTATTTCGTGATTGACAAAAAGACAGTTCTTTTCCCCTGAATCCCAGAGGCTCTTAAAATATTTTGAAATATGATTCATTTATAGTTTTGAGTTCTCTGTCCCATATCCACTAAAATAGCTAAAATAGAATGTTTTAAAGAATACACAGAATAGCTTAATATATTTTTCACTTAATACAATTTATTTTTTATTATGAGAACATTTAACTTATGCTTCTAGAATCTAGATCATTAGTCATATAAGAAAAATA
>NW_011888878.1:4198229-4206926 GCF_000151845.1 Pteropus vampyrus
ACATCTATCCACAGTTGAATATCTTATATTTTGAAACAATTGAAATGAATTCTGTGACTTAAATAAATACGAAAAGCTATATAGACAATAATAGTTAGGTGCCATTGTATGTGAAACCTTGAGAAAATTAATTATTTAAGTTTATTTAATCCTTCATCAAATAAACTGAAACACAAGTAGATTGGGTCAAATATTCAGTCAGCCTAATGACTTTGCTTACTAGAGACTGGATTTCAAACCAAAACTTTAACTTACATCTGGACTAGTATCCTCAGAATTTATAATTTATCAACATTACATATTTAAATTCATTCTAAGAAGATATTGAATGTCTTTTCAAATTTTTGGTTTGCCTTTCTTCATAACTATTTTTACTATTTTATTACAGTTATTGAAATATTTTTGTTTATAAGGAGTTAATCTATCTCCATTTTTAAAAAAATGGCTAAAATAAATCTGAAGATTTTGCACCCATGACCTCAAAATAAAAAAAAATGTTTTGTTTTTGTTTTGTTTTTGTTTTGTTTCTTTTTTTGCAGAGGTGATTTTATCTCTTTGCTCTAAATTAAACATTCAAACTTTGGGCTAAGAAGTTGAGACAAGATATAACACAGACTTAGATCTAAAACTAAACTTCTGATCTCACTCTCTAAACTTGCTCCAAACAAAATCTTCTCAGTTAATGACAACTTTACATCTTCTAGTTGTTTTGAGTTCAAACATCCTCTCACACTTCAAATGTAATTCTTTAGTAAATCCTGCTTCTCTCCTATCAAATCTGCATCTAGATTCTGATGACTTCACACCACTTTCATGAACACCACACTGATCTAAGATTGAATTATTTTAATAGCCACACAATTGATATTTCTGCACCTAACTGAACCCTCTGTATGCATTCACAATACAACAATCCTTTTCAGTTAAATGTCAGATGTCTTTACTGTAATGAGATTCTTTCATAGCTCCCCATTTTATTCTATCTAAAAGTCAAAATTCTATTTATGGCCGACAGAGCACTACAGAGTCTCATTCCCCTCACATACTCCCTTCCAACCACAGTGACTTACTTGTATAGAACTGTCTAGGAAAACTTATCCTTGAGGGCTTTTGTTCCAGTGAATTCCTCTGACCCAAAAGCTCTTTCTAAAAATATCCTGACAATCTTAAGAAAAATTATATTTAGAAATAAGGCAACAAATTTGAAAGGCGGATGTTATGTTCTTTTAATGCCATTTGGAAGCATTATTTAACAGGCCTTCCCATGGATTATTTAAAGGAATGTGCTTTGATTCAATATTTATTGTTCATTATTATCTATGAATTAATAAAGGTTTAGCGAAGTTGCATATTGACTTACAGATCTTTGACCATAAAAGATGCATATAAAACCTCTCCAGTAGGAAAAATAAAGCCCTATGGGTCATGGCTTATAGTTAAGAAGACATTAACTAGTTTTATATCAAGTGTATCAAGTTTTTTTCCTAATATCCTCTACTAAATCATTCATAAATTTCAAGTTCTGCAAAATGCTCTTCGACAAGCCCATCTTACTGAACCATGTTTTACTTTTAAAAATTATATTTTCATAAAATATTATCTCCTACAAATATTTGTGTAATAATCACCTTCTCAGTGAGTTGTTTGCTTGTCTTATTTTAAAAATTACCTCAATTTTAAGACCTCTTATCTCCTTTTCTTGTTTTCTTTTAAAGAATTTCTCACTGTTGTGTCATGTTTATTTTACCTCTTCCTCTTATTAGAAAATAAACTCATAAGAAAATACTTAATTTATTCTTTTTTGCTCACTAATGGCAGTTAGTTCTGCTATAACACAACATATGTGTTCTTAAATATCATCATATTATGCAAAATTGCACAGTGAAAACCACAATTTGTGGAAAAAATGATGGTAAGAGTACAAACTCCAAACAATTTGCCAGTGACACATTTACAAAATGATAACATGGTTTAAAATACATGTTAAACAGTAAAGACATATACAAACACTATAATAATTATGGCACTTTATTTTCAAGAGAACTGAAATTTACCACTGTGAAGGTGGCTTTTAGCAGTGTTGCAGCTGGTATTATTTTGAAATAATGGAAGGAAATTTATCTGAATTGAATGGCAAACTATCACACGGAATGTGATTGGGTGTGGTTCATAACAGAGTTGGTGAACTGAGGTAACTGTTAGATATTTCAGCTGTGTATATGTGTGTGAGTGTATGTGAATGCATGTGTATACATGTGTGCATGTATGTGTGTGTATGTATGTGTTGTGTGTGCCTATGAAATTCGGTTCAGCTGGGCGTAGTTTTCTGTATTCACTAAATGTATCTTCCTAGGGAAACCATGCTTAAGCAAAAGCAAAGTTGACTTTATGCTCAAATTTTTCCCTAATGTAATGACTATATTCAAACATACACACATTTTGAAACAGGCATACTAGACTTGATTGTACTCACATATCCTGGAAGAGTGCCTACCGCATAGTATGTACTCAAGAAATATATGTCAATAAATGATCCAATAAGTGACTCGGTAAAATATAATTTTTTTGTCTCACAGCTTAAATCCATCAGAAAATAATGAATAGACAGAAACTACTCACAGAAAAGTTGGTTTCCACAGCTAATATGGGTATTATGAGCATACAAAATAAAATGAAACTAATTGGAAGTATTTACTTTAATGAATAATTAAATTATATGAACTAGAGATATTCTAACCTAGTGAGTAGTGCCTGGCTAAGAGATGTAAGAGATGTCCAGGATAGAGCATATTAGTGTGAAAAAGTATATTCAATGCTTTATTAACATTTTATGTGGGTTATAATGTCAAAAAGACTTAGTCTCAACTTGAAGAGGCTTCACTGTGACAATACTATGGATTTCAACATTGTGATTTTGTCTTATTCTTTCTTAAAGGCCCAATATCTTCTTTAGTGTCTTTGATAAATTTTATCGTGTTTATTTTATTTCCCTTTTTTAGTTGGCTTCCTTATATCTGACACTGCTAGTATTGTGATTGCTTTGTCCTGATCTTTCTTACAACGGCATATTGCCATGAATAATTGCTAATTCTCTATGCAAAATCTTTACTTAGCTTTTTTCTTTCCTGTTGGAGGGCATGAGTTTTGGTGGTATTGCTCCAAATAGGATTTATATTTGTTTTGCAAAGAGCCCCAGGACATTTTTTTTAAGCGTACATTTTATTGTACAACATTATTTCTAAACCAAGTTGACTTACAAAAAAATTACATTTTTAAAACAACCAAAATAAACTATGGTTATTATAAAACAAAATACAAAAAGTAAAACATTTTTTGTGGTGATATTTATGTGATAAACCCTTTGCAATTTATCCGAGGCTGCTTATTATTCCAGATGTAAAGGGAATATTTAGACATTAAAAATAATTAGAATGATTCTTTTTGGTGTAGTACATGATGCACCACACTAATTATTACTGGTTTCCTGTACCTGAGTGACTACAGCCCAAATAATTAACAAGTATAAAAACTCATTATTGTGAAATAAATGTGTCTAAAACATTCACATGTCCAAAAGAGGTTGTGGCAAGAGACTTATCCTGATAATATCTTGGTAGAGACCAAGGAATCTATTAATTAAGAGATTTTATTCTCAAGGAACATAAAGACATTAACCAGATTAATTCCTTAAGCATTTGCCATATGCTGCCTGTCAATAATCACTATAAAAATTCTCATTAGCATCCTCCCCCAGTGTAAAACATACAATTTAAATATTCACATAGTCAACTTTCTTCTCTTTCCATTTTTCTGGGTAGTAAAAGTAACTGATTTAAAAGTAATCCAAGAAAGAGATTCCAGATGGTATAGAAGGTAGAGGCTGTACACACCTCCTCTAGCAATCACACCAAAATTATAACAAAACTACAGAGCAACCAGAATGCAGAGTCATCAGAGGTCTGGCTGAACAATAGCCCTACAACTAGGTCACCTCAAATAACAGGTCACCTCAAAACAGTAGGAGGGGAGGAGACAAGAAACACTCTGGTCCCACAACCATGAGTGGTGATTAATAATCTGGAGTGCCATCTTGCCTGAAGAGCCACCTCCCCAACCTGAGGAGTGAGGGGTTCTAGCTGCACACTGGATTCCCCAGCCCAGAATTCCAGTGCCAGGAAAAGAAGTCCCCACAACCTCTAGCTGTGAAAAACAGTGAGATGGAGGGCTGTGGGAAGTGGATACCTTACTCTTATGAGGCCCACACTCAGCTGTATTCAGTGACAGACTCACTCACTCTGAGCTCTAGAACTGGGGCAGCTGCTTGAGGGACACCAGAGACATACAGGGAGGTGCTGAGCTGTTGGGCTTCATGGAAAGGGCTTGCTCCCAGACAGATGTCCAGGCAGAACCCATTGTTTCTTTGTTGAGCTCTCCCCACTCTCAGGCTGCAGATACAGGGGCCACCAACCTGGATAACACAAGTCATTCTGCCTAAGAGGTTCCCTGAGACTCTATCTCTCCCAACTTGTGGGACCACCCACGCTGCTCTCCAGTGATTTATTCTATACAAATGGTCTGTTTTGGCTTCTGCTGCAAACTTTCATAAAATCTATCAAAGGCTCACAAAATCCAGAGAGGCGGCATCTGGCCTCATTGTGCCACATACCTCTTGATGAGCAGTCCCAAGCCTCATACTAGTGGCAGCCGACCTGTTTCTGACTTGGCTCCTCGAGGCACCTATAAGCCCAGCACAGGTGACAGCCATATATGGATTGCTTGTTAACTTTTACCAGGCGACCCAGAGGTGCATAGGCTGTGGCTGAACTTGTACTCTTCCCAGGTTTGTGCCCCTGAGCCCCAGAGCACACCTAAAACATAAAGCCACTTTACTAAGACCAGGATACTTAGGAGCCCTACCTAATACATAGAAACAAACACAAAAAGGGAGCCAAAATGGGGAGACAAAGAAGCATGTCCCACATGAAAGGATAGAACAAAGCTCCAGAAAAAGAATTCGCTAAAATGGAAGCAAACAATATATCAGAAGCAGAGTTCAAAACACTGGTTATAAGGATGCTCAAGGAAGTTGGGAGAGGAGTAGGAGAACTCAGTGAGAACTTTGACAAAGAGATTAAAAAACATAAAAATGGAGATGAAAAACATAAAAAAGTGCCAGTCACATATGAAGAACACAATATCTGAGATGAAGAGTACATTAGAGGGAATAAATAGTGGATGAAACGAAGGATCGAGTCAGCAACATAGAAGATGGGGTAGCAGGACATGCAATCAGAAAAGCAACAAGGAAAAAAATCCAAAAAAATTAAGATAGTTTAAAAAGCCTCTTGGAAAATGTCAAATGTAAAAACATTCTCATCAGAGGGCTACCAGAAGGAGAGGATAGAGAGCAAAAAATTGAAAATATATTTGAGGAAATAATGAGGGAAAACTTGCCTAACTTGGTGAAGAAAATATAATTATAAACCCAGGAAGTTCAGAGAGTCCCATACAAGATGAACCCAAAGAGGCCCACACCAAGACACATCATAATTAAAATGCCAAAGATTAAATTCAAAGAGAGATTCTTAAAAGCAGCGAGAGAAAAGCAATTAGTTACATACAGGGGAATTCCCATAAGGCTGTCAGCTGATTTCTCAACAGGAATTTTACAGGCCAGAAAGGCTAGGCACAAAATATTCAGAGTGTTGAAAACCCAGGACCTACAACCAAGATTACTTTACCCATCAAAGTTATTTAGAATCAAAGGACAGATAAAGAGCTTCCCAAACAAGAAAATCTAAAGGAGTTCATTACCACCAAACCAGTATTATATGAGATGATGGAGGGACTTCTTTAAGAAGAAAAAAAATATGTATTGAAAGTCTAAATAAAGAATGGCAATAACTACATATTTATCAATGAGTACTTCAAATGAAAGAGAATGCTCCAATCAAAAGATAGGGTGGCTGAATGGATCAGAAAACAAGATCTTTACATATGCTGCCTACAAGAGACTCACTTTAGATAAAAAGACACACTGACTAAAAGTAAGGGGATGGAACAAGATATTTCATGATGAATCTAGATGGTAGTGTGCTGAGCGGAGTAAGTCAGATAGAGGAAGACAAATGCCATATGATTGCACATATATATGGAATCTAAAGAACAAAAGAACAAACAAACAGAAATAAACTCATAGATACGGAGAATATTTTGAAGATTACCAAATGGGAGGTGATTGGGGAAAGATCAATGAAAAAGGGGGGAGGGATTAAGAAGTACAAATTGGTAGTTTTTATTGTGGAGATAGAAAGTATAGCATAAGGAATATAGCCAATAATATAGTAATAACTATGTGTGGTGTAAGAAGGGCACTGATTTTATTGGGGTGATCACTCTGTAAGTTATATAGATATCTGATGACTATGTTGTACATCTGAAACTAATAAAAAACCCTAAGCCAATAGATAAAGAAAAAGTAATCCAATATATAATCTAAAAAAAAAAAAAATACAAAATGTCAAAAGATTATCTATGTTTTTTGTTTAATTCTAAATGGTTAAAATTTAGCCATTGGTGTTTATAGGATAGATTTTAGAGATTATGATAATGTTTACCATCGACCTCGCTTAACAGAAAACACACAAATGCCATTCTCACAATTTCTTTTTTTTAATTTAAGTTTATTGGGGTAACATTGGTTAATACAATTATATAATTTTCAGGTGTACATTATAATTTGACAGCTATATATAGTCTATTGTGTGATTACCACCCAAAGCCTAATTTCCTTCAGCTACCATATATTTGATCCCTTTTATCCACTTCACTCTCCCTCTATTTCCCTATATTTGATTCCCTTTAACCTGTCTTCCTCTCCCCTCCTCCCCCACCCCCTACCCTCTGGTAACCAATAGTCCATTGTCCATGTTCCTGAGTCTCTGTTTGTCTTGTTCATTTGTTGCTTTTAGGTTTATATCCCACATATAAGTGATATCATGGGATTTTCCACTTTTTCAGTCTGGCTCATTTTGCTTAGCATGATTATCTTGAGGTCCATTCATGTTGTTACAAATGGCAGTATTTCATCTCTTCTTATGGTTGAGTAATATTTCATTGTATATATGTGCCCCAGTTTCTTTAGCAAATTATCTAATGTAGAATACTTTGGTTGCTTCCATGTCTTGATCACTGTGAATAATGCTTCTATGAACATCGGTGTGCAAATATCTTTTTGGATATGGGTTTTCAAGTCTTTAGGGTAAATACCCAGTAGAGGAATTGCTGGATCATATGGTAGATCAAGTCTTAGTTTTTTGAGGAACCTCCATACTGCTATCCATAGTGGCTGTACCAATTTGCAGTCCCACCAGCAGTGTATGAGGGTTCCATTTTCTCTGCATCTTCTCCGAAATTTGTTATTACTTGTCCTGTTGATTATAGCTATTCTAACAGGTATGAGATAGTATCTCATTATAGTTTTGATTTGCATTTTCCTAATAGCTAGCAATGTTGAGCACCTTTTCATATGTTTGTAGGGCATTTACATGTCCTCTAGGGAGAAGTGTCTGTTCAGGTCCTTTGCCCATTTTTTGATTGTATCGTTTGTTTTTGTGTTGTTATTGAGTCATATGAGTTCTTTGTATATTTTGAATATTAGGCCCGTATCGAATGAGTTCCTTGCAAATATATTTTCCCATTGAAATGGTTGTCTCTTTGTCTTGCTGAAGATTTCTTTTGCTGAGCAGAAGCCTTTTAGTTTGATGTAGTCCCATTCATTTATTTTTGCTTTTACTTCTCTTGCCTTTGAGATCAAATTCATAAAATCCTCTTTAACTCCAAGGTTCTTGAATTTCATTCCTATATTTTCTTCTATTGATTTTATTGTTTTAGGTTTTATATTCAGGTCCTTAATTCAATTTGAGTTAATTTTGGTGTATGCTGATAGACAGTCTAATTCCATTTTCTTTGCAGATGGTCTTTCAATTTTTTCAGCACCATTTATTAAGAGGCTTTCCTTTCTCCACTGTATGTGTTTAGCTTTTTTTTTTTTCCGAAAATTATTTGCCCGTATATATATGGGTTTACTTTTAGATTCTCTATTCTGTTCCACTGGTCACTGTGTCTGTTTTGCTGCCAAGACCATGCCATTTTGATTACTGTCACTGTGTAGTATAATTTGAATTTAGGCAGAGTGATGCTTCCAGCCTTGTTCTCTTTTCTAAGGATGGCTTTGGCAATTCGGGGTCTTTTGTGCTTTCATACGATTCTGATTTTTTTGTTCTATTTCTTTAAAAAATGCTGATGAGATTTTGATAGGGATTACATTAAATCTGTATAATGCTTCAGGTAATATGATCATTTTAACTATGTTGATTTTTCCGATCCAAGAACATGGAAAATCTTTCCATTTCTTTGTATCCTCTTCAATTTCTTTTAATAGGGTCTTGTAGTTTTCATTATATAGGTGCTTCACATGTTTTGTTAAATTAGTCCTAAGTATTTTATTCTTTTTGTTGCAATTGTGAAAGAAATTATATTTTCCACTTCTTTTTCCGACACTTTATTATTAGATTATAGGAATGCTATGGTTTTTTGAACATTGATTTTGTACCGAGACTTTACTGTATTTGCTTATTGTTTCTAGTAGTGTTCTTGTGGAGTTTTTAAGGTTTTCTATGTAGAGAGTCATGCCAT
>NW_011888878.1:4206976-4207315 GCF_000151845.1 Pteropus vampyrus
TGCAAATAGTGACAGTTTAACTTCTTCATTTCCTATTTAGATGACTTTTATATCTTTCTCTTGCCTGATTACACTTGCTAGGACCTCCAATGTTATATTGAATAGCAGTGGTGATAGTGGACAGCCTTGCCTTGTTCTTGATCTTAGAGGGAATGTTTTTCAGTTTTTCAACATTAAGTATAATCTTGACTGACTGTTTGTCATAGATGGCCTTTATTATTTTAAGGTACTTTCCTTCTATCCCGATTTTGTTAAGTGTTTTGATCATAAATGTCAGTTATGTCCATTTTGTCTAATGTGTTGTTTAAAGATGTTATTTCCTTATTGATTTTCTGTGTG
>NW_011888878.1:4207365-4207742 GCF_000151845.1 Pteropus vampyrus
GATTTTGTTAAGTGTTTTGATCATAAATGTCAGTTATGTCCATTTTGTCTAATGTGTTGTTTAAAGATGTTATTTCCTTATTGATTTTCTGTGTGCGTATTTGACAGTGGAGTATTTAGGTCTCCTACTATGATAGTATTCTGATCTGTTTCTCCTTTTAGTTCTGTTAGTAATTGTTTTACATATTTCAGGGCTCCCTTTTTGGGAGCATAGATTTTAATAAGTGTTATGTCTTGGTGCTTGATTCCCTTTATTATTATGAAGTGTTCCTCAGAATTTTTCTTTATCTTTTTTATTTTGAAATTTATTCGTCCAATAGTACCACTACTCCTGCCTTTCTCTGAATGGCATTTGCTTCAAATATCATTTCCCACTCT
>NW_011888878.1:4207792-4210120 GCF_000151845.1 Pteropus vampyrus
TTTATCTTTTTTATTTTGAAATTTATTCGTCCAATAGTACCACTACTCCTGCCTTTCTCTGAATGGCATTTGCTTCAAATATCATTTCCCACTCTTTCACTTTGAGTCTACATTTGTCTTTGGAGCTGAGATGTGTCTCCTGGAGGTAGCATATGGTTGGGTCTATTTATTTATTTATTTGTTTGTTTGTTTGTTTGTTTGTTGATCCATTCTGCAACTCTGTGCCTTTTATTACTGAGTTCAGTCCATTTACATTTTGGGTGATTATTGAAATATAAGGTCTTTTTATAGCCATTTTATCTTTTGTTTTCTGGTAGCTCTGTGTTTCCATTGCTTCCTTGTCCTTGTGTTTCTGTTTTCTTTATTTTGGTTGGCTTTTGTGGGTTTTGTCTCTGATTCTTCTTGTTTTATGTTATATACTTCAGTTCCGACGCTATGGTGTACAGTTACCATTATAAATATGAAAAAGATAGTTGTATATATATATATTTCTTCTGTGTGTGCCTTATCTTCTTTCCCCTTTGCGAATTTGGATCTTTGAATCCTCCCCTTTTCAGTCATTGTTATCTCAATTTGTTTCTATGTATGCTGAATGTTCATTACTATCTTGCTATAGCCATTCTCTTCTTATTATTTAAGCTTATAATGCCTTGTTCTTAGTAAGGATTTCACTCCTCTACTTCTATTTGCATGATAGTCACTTTACTTTTTTGTTGTTGTTATTTTGTTTTAGATGAGCTGATCCCTTTCAGAATTTTCTGTAGTGCAGGCCTCATAGTGGAGAATTCCCTCAAGTTTTGTATGTCTGCAAAGGTCTCAATTTCTCCTTCATATCTAAAGGAGAGCTTAGCTGGATACATTATTCTAAGTTGGTAGTTCCTTTCACTTTACCGATTTCTTCTCCCTGGCTGCTCTGAGAATTCTATCTTTATCATTGTTTTTTGGTAACTTCAAACAATGTGTCTTGGTGAAGGCCTTTTTGGGTTGAGATAATTGGGTGTTCTATTCTCTTCTTGAATTCCAAGCTCCAGTTCATTCCTTAGATTTGAGAAATTCTCGTCAACCATTTGAAAATGTTTTCTACTCCCTACTCTTTTTCATTCCCTTCGAGAATGCCCATTATTCTTATGTTTTCTCTCCCGATGGCATCAACTAGTTCTTATATTTCTCTTTCTTTTCTTTTCTTTTCTTATTCTCCAGTTTCTCTCTTCTTCCTTCTGATTTATTTCTAGATTTCTGTCTTTGATATCACCGATCCTTTCCTCCATTTGGTCGATTTTATTTCCCAAGCTTGCTATTTCACTTTTCAACACTTGCAGTGTGTTTTTTATATCCAGAAGGTCTATTCAGTTCTTTTTAAGGGTTTCAATCTCCTTGCTCTGCTCATCTAGTTTTTTTCAATTCCTAAAATTATTAATATGATTTATTTCAGAACTCACTGAGTTTTTTCAGAATTCTCTGTCACTTAAGTCTCATATTTCTATGCCTATAAGCTCATTTTTTGGAGATTTTTCTCTTTCTTTCTGAGATGCTTTGTCACCTTGGTTATTCATGGCATTTAATGTACTATTTCTCCACCCGGATATTAATGGAAGTGCATACTGTTGTTTTTCCAGAAAGAAAGAAGACCTTTATTATATAAAGGTCCATCTTAGGCTGCTGCAAAGAAGGCGCTTTCCTTTTGGTTTTCAGTAGGTAGTATCTAATCCTCTTGGATCCCTGCTTTATATAAAACCTAAAGTCTTTTATTTTCTTGTAGATTTTAATCACACTCGCAAACTCTCAGTTACAGTCCCTCACTGTTAGCAATATTTTCGGTAGTGTTTGACAGATTCCCCTGGGGCTCCGCGGTGATCTGTCCCAGAGGATATGGGGAGAGGGGCCCTTTGAGTTGAGGGTTTGGGGCTGGTGCTCAACCTCGGTTTTGCAACTGGGATTGGTAAAAATCAACTTGTTTCTCTGCTGTCTCGTCTTGCTTCTCTGTTTTCTGCCCTGATGATTGAGCCCTGCTGCCAGCTGCATAGAAAAGTTTCGACACTTCCAGGCAGGGCCGATCAGGAAAGTTTCCGCACCTTCATCCCTCCCCCTCCTCCTGCAAAGAGCTCCAGTGGCTGCAACAGGCTGCATCTTTATTTGCCCCAGTCCACCACTCGACACCCAGGGTTCTGACCTATGGTAGCACTTATACGCAGAGCCCATGCTCAGATGTGCTGGTGTTCACTTTGGGTGTTTTTTGTTTGGTTTTAGATATTCAGCTTAATATTCTTTCAAGGGGAGAGATCTGAGGACATCTCTCACTCCACCATGTTTTTTTCCCCAGATCTTCAC
>NW_011888878.1:4211430-4212529 GCF_000151845.1 Pteropus vampyrus
TGATAATTACTTTCTTGAATTTTTAAGCACTTTATTCTCATAACATTAAACTATTAATGAAACTTCAATATACTCTATTCTACTGCTAACTTCTGCCTTTGTATTGATTTGTGTTATTTTGTAAAGTACTATGTAATTTCTACATGCTGTATGATTAATACCTTGTAGTTGGAGATAGGTTTATCCTTACTATTTGAAATGCTGTAAAATCAATGATACATTTATTATTAATTTTAAATATTTGACATATATTTCTAACTGTTAATTTCAAGCCACTAAAGCCAGATTTTAAAAATGAGGGAAATAATGAAGTCAAAGTAAAGACTTCATTGCTAAAATAGCAGTGCTTTTTTCCTTATAAAATAGTAGTATTATTAAATTCTCCAATTCTAATATATCAAAGAAATTTGAAGAACAGATATGAAAGTTTTTTGTATTATTCATATAGAAAATATGGAAGAAAGGGATGAAATTATCTTAAAACATGAAACTGTATTCTAAATTTATTATACCATGTCATTTAACGTTCTCTAAGATTTACAGGTTGGCTGCAAGAACTGGCTCAACTATGACAGCACTGAAGGAAGAGGGGCTGGAGCTAGTTAAGAAGGTGAGAAGAAATCAAATCAAATTGGGAGCAAATTGCAAATGATTTGTGTCTGGGTTATGTTAGAGAATAGATTCCCTAAGGACTGCAGCAAAAAAGAAGGGTTTGCTCTACACTTTGTAGTGGTCCCCAACATTTTTGACACCAGGGACTGGGTGCTCCTATGAGAATGTAATACCTGATGATCTGAGGTGGAGCTGGGGTGGCAATGTTAGCAGTAGGGCGTGGCTGTAAATACAGATGAAGCTTTGCTTGTTAGCTAGTTGTTTACTTTCTGCTGTGTGGCCTGGATCCTAACAGGCCACAGAATGGTACTGGCCCAGGGTTTGGGGACCCCTGTTGTAAAGGATCTGATACATTTTCCTCCACTGAGTGCTAAAGAAAGATATTAAAGAATGAGAGATTAATTAGATATAATTTCCCTTACCGTTGTAGACTTAGACTTTCTAAATATTTGAAGACTAGAAATCTCTGTAAGAAGATATATAGATG
>NW_011888878.1:4213579-4213956 GCF_000151845.1 Pteropus vampyrus
AAAAGAAGGGTTTGCTCTACACTTTGTAGTGGTCCCCAACATTTTTGACACCAGGGACTGGGTGCTCCTATGAGAATCTAATACCTGATGATCTGAGATGGAGCTGAGGTGGCAATGTTAGCAGTAGGGAGTGGTTGTAAATACAGATGAAGCTTTGCTTGTTAGCTAGTTGTTTACTTTCTGCTGTGTGGCCTGGATCCTAACAGGACACAGAATGGTACTGGCCCAGGGTTTGGGGACCCCTGTTGTCAAGGATCTGATATATTTTCCTCCACTGAGTGCTAAAGAAAGATGTTAAAGAGATTAATTAGATATAGTTTCCCTTACCGTTGTAGACTTAGACTTTCTAAATATTTGAAGACTAGAAATCTCTGTAA
>NW_011888878.1:4215181-4217904 GCF_000151845.1 Pteropus vampyrus
GACCCCTGTTGTCAAGGATCTGATATATTTTCCTCCACTGAGTGCTAAAGAAAGATGTTAAAGAGATTAATTAGATATAGTTTCCCTTACCGTTGTAGACTTAGACTTTCTAAATATTTGAAGACTAGAAATCTCTGTAAAAAGATATATAGATGTGGGGGGAAAAAAAAAAACAAGAAAAAATGCTCAGTATTCATTGAGGAAAAGCATATTAAATCACACTGGAATACCACTGTATAGTTTTTAGTTTGGAAAAACTGAAAAAAAATAAATAAATAATGCCAATGCCTGACAAATACCAGAGCAACTAGAGTTCATATATTTTGCTTGTAAGAATGCTAAATAATACTATTATTTAGGAAAGCAGTTTGACAGTTTCTTATAAAGATAAAAATTTGCTTAATATGACCAGAATTTCTACTCTTAGATATCTACCAAAACAAATAAAAATTTATGTTCACAAAAACTTGTACAGTAATATCTTCAGAAATTTTTTAAAAAAATCACCAATGCAATCTAAATGTTTTTCTATTTGTGAATTATAAACACATTATGGTACATTCATATCTTCGTTACTACTGAAAAAGAGAATAATCAGATGATAAAGACTATAATATTGATAAATCACAAATTTATTATAGTAAGTAAAAGAAGTCATATTCAAAAGGCTGCATACTTAAAATTCATTTATAAGACAATTTCATTTATGTGATACTCTGGAAAAGATGAAACTATAGGGACAGAAAACAGATGTGTGCTGAATTGTCTGGTGTTTGTAAGTGAAAGAAGACTGCTGTGTCTTATAAAGAATATTGGTATATTAGATAAGCTTTGTTTGGCCATGAGTTATTGTATTGTAGGCTGTGAGTTCAATGTCATTGAATCAACAAAATATATGAAATAAAGTGTTTTTAAACAGAAATACACAAAAAGCAAGTGTAATCATGAAAATGTCATGACCAGAGGTTTGCAGGCATCTAACCTATACTCTCCTAGGAACAATGATTCAGTATTTGCTAATTCAATATTTATGGAGAACTTATAGAATACAAGTATTGCAAATAATGAGGATCAGCTGTATATAATGTCAATATGACAACATAATCTATCTACATATCCGAGTAAAAACAATTTAAGATTTCAAGAGGTATAGAAGAAATTTATAATGAATGTGAATTTTCTATGCATTCTGTTATGTAAATACTATATAATCTATAACTGTACACAGTAATAGTGTAATTACTTGAACTTTAAATAAAAACAACCAGTCTGAACAAGTGAACCAGAAACAATCACTAAATGCAATTTTTCGATTAAGATGAATGTCATTTATGACTAATTCAGCTTGAGCTAAACAACCCAATAGCTAGGGCAGTTCTCATATGGGTAGAATCTGCTATTGTTATTTCCTCTCAAAAGATTAATTGTATGAATGCCAGTTTCTAAAGAAAAAACATCAGTATAATCAAGAATATTTCAGTAAAACAGAAAAATCCAGTGGTGCCTATTGATTAAATGAGTGGTCTGTTTTACTTTGGGGAGAATACAAATTCTTATTGCTTCTTTAACAACTTGCTGAGTTCCAGTTCATATATCTCAATCTCTAGAAACACATTGAACTAACCATAATTCAGTTTGTAATTTGTATAAATATTTTGTTCTTTCTTCCATCTTTCATGAAGACACCTTTAAGAAAAATTATTCAGTCATTCAGTTGTATTTTTTGATTTACATAGAAGATATATTTTCAAAATCATGCTTTTCATTGCCTACTAGATTTAACACAAAAATGTGTTTGGTAACCTTGATGCAAAAGTTTCCATGTATTGGTGGGCATGCAATAAAATGAAAAGTGAATGAGAAGTGAAAAAAAATTCACTAAGTTTATGAATTAAAATGATAGAGAATAAGGAGTAGTGGTAAAAAGTTCTGGTTTTTTTGTTTGTTTGTTTGTTTGTTTTAATTTCGTTTTAAGCTATGGAGACAGAATATGTCCGTATGTGTATGGAGTATCCCATGGAAGAATGAAGAAAGAATATATATGGGAATTTATTCAAACCAATTGCAGAAGAAAAACAGTCACTGTTAACCTTATTTTGCTTAAATAACATAATAAAGTAATGTAAGGAGTATTGATCTCAGATTTTAGTATATTAAAAATAAAGCCAAAAAAAGTAATATAAATAGTTTTTAGTTTGAAGAAACATTACCGTATGGCTATGCCAGTTCTAAATTAAGAAAAGGAATATATGTAAGTAATTTGATATTATAATTTCATATTACATTTGTTATAGTTTCAAAAATAAGCATAAAATAATTGAATAACTGAAATGTTGAATTGTTTTATTTATTTAATAAACATGTATTGTTTATTAAATAATTTATCTATTAACTTATTATATTTTATTTACTATTCCTTTAAATCAAAATTAGAGGATTTGCATTTTTAAATGAAGGGTTCTTACACTGTATTGTTAAAGCTTTAATGGGAAGAAAATTTAGGTAAAAAATAAAATCTTAGGTAGAGTGATGTAGACACAGAGAGTAGAAATCTATTTAAATAGAGGTATAGTTCACAGTCTCTCTGAAATATCTTCTTTTTGCTACTGATAGGATAAATCTAATAAACTATTATGTACTTTTGAACTGCAATATTAGCATAGGCTATTAGTGCATCTATTAGCAAAGGTTATCTTTGAAAGAAAGTCTTAAACGAGAGTGAT
>NW_011888878.1:4219604-4224899 GCF_000151845.1 Pteropus vampyrus
TCTCCTAGGAACAATGATTCAGTATTTGCTAATTCAATATTTATGGAGAACTTATAGAATACAAGTATTGCAAATAATGAGGATCAGCTGTATATAATGTCAATATGACAACATAATCTATCTACATATCCGAGTAAAAACAATTTAAGATTTCAAGAGGTATAGAAGAAATTTATAATGAATGTGAATTTTCTATGCATTCTGTTATGTAAATACTATATAATCTATAACTGTACACAGTAATAGTGTAATTACTTGAACTTTAAATAAAAACAACCAGTCTGAACAAGTGAACCAGAAACAATCACTAAATGCAATTTTTCGATTAAGATGAATGTCATTTATGACTAATTCAGCTTGAGCTAAACAACCCAATAGCTAGGGCAGTTCTCATATGGGTAGAATCTGCTATTGTTATTTCCTCTCAAAAGATTAATTGTATGAATGCCAGTTTCTAAAGAAAAAACATCAGTATAATCAAGAATATTTCAGTAAAACAGAAAAATCCAGTGGTGCCTATTGATTAAATGAGTGGTCTGTTTTACTTTGGGGAGAATACAAATTCTTATTGCTTCTTTAACAACTTGCTGAGTTCCAGTTCATATATCTCAATCTCTAGAAACACATTGAACTAACCATAATTCAGTTTGTAATTTGTATAAATATTTTGTTCTTTCTTCCATCTTTCATGAAGACACCTTTAAGAAAAATTATTCAGTCATTCAGTTGTATTTTTTGATTTACATAGAAGATATATTTTCAAAATCATGCTTTTCATTGCCTACTAGATTTAACACAAAAATGTGTTTGGTAACCTTGATGCAAAAGTTTCCATGTATTGGTGGGCATGCAATAAAATGAAAAGTGAATGAGAAGTGAAAAAAAATTCACTAAGTTTATGAATTAAAATGATAGAGAATAAGGAGTAGTGGTAAAAAGTTCTGGTTTTTTTGTTTGTTTGTTTGTTTGTTTTAATTTCGTTTTAAGCTATGGAGACAGAATATGTCCGTATGTGTATGGAGTATCCCATGGAAGAATGAAGAAAGAATATATATGGGAATTTATTCAAACCAATTGCAGAAGAAAAACAGTCACTGTTAACCTTATTTTGCTTAAATAACATAATAAAGTAATGTAAGGAGTATTGATCTCAGATTTTAGTATATTAAAAATAAAGCCAAAAAAAGTAATATAAATAGTTTTTAGTTTGAAGAAACATTACCGTATGGCTATGCCAGTTCTAAATTAAGAAAAGGAATATATGTAAGTAATTTGATATTATAATTTCATATTACATTTGTTATAGTTTCAAAAATAAGCATAAAATAATTGAATAACTGAAATGTTGAATTGTTTTATTTATTTAATAAACATGTATTGTTTATTAAATAATTTATCTATTAACTTATTATATTTTATTTACTATTCCTTTAAATCAAAATTAGAGGATTTGCATTTTTAAATGAAGGGTTCTTACACTGTATTGTTAAAGCTTTAATGGGAAGAAAATTTAGGTAAAAAATAAAATCTTAGGTAGAGTGATGTAGACACAGAGAGTAGAAATCTATTTAAATAGAGGTATAGTTCACAGTCTCTCTGAAATATCTTCTTTTTGCTACTGATAGGATAAATCTAATAAACTATTATGTACTTTTGAACTGCAATATTAGCATAGGCTATTAGTGCATCTATTAGCAAAGGTTATCTTTGAAAGAAAGTCTTAAACGAGAGTGATATAGGTTTCAATTGAAATGATGAATAACTAAGGAATTTCACATCTTGGATTTGATCTAAGGATGTTTTGGGAGACAGTTATCCATAGATATTTTCACATTTTTCCAGACAGTCCAGACTTTACGAGCAAAGATTGAAAGATAAGAAGCAAATGTGCCTTGAAAGTTAGTAATAGTGAATTCCTCTAAAGTATTTTAGAGGCATATCTTCCAAGAGTCATATTTGCTTACACTCTAGGATGGCGAAGCTAAAGATCTTCTCTTCACTGTCTTCTTCCCAACCTCAGACATTTGTTTATATTACAGAACAAACACCATTTCTTGTTTCTCTCTCTCTCTCCCTCTCTCTACCCTCTTCATCTCTCCTCAGACCTCAAAGAGGAGGAGCAGTCATGCCATACAATCCATTATCATTTTTGAGTCTCATAATTTCGGCATTGATCTCTTGTATTGCACTCCCATTGCACATGAGATTCTCACATCCCATGAGGACTAGGACTCTGGGAACTAAGGCTAATATTCTCTGTGAGCAATAAACTATCTGTTCCCTGACGTAATTTTTTTTTTTTTTGTCAGAATATGAACTGCAATAAATAATTAGTGGTTTCTTGGCAAACGGTTCAAAACTGCGGCTCTCAAATTTTGCTTAACAAAGATCTAGCTTCTAAATGAAAACATTATACAAAGATTTAAGCCATTGCCTTTACATTTTTTGACAGATATTTCTCATTTCTTGAAAAATTATATCCAAGTACTTTCATTCTTGAGCAGCCTCACCCCCACTTACATATATTCATCTAGTCTAAGTGCTGTATGTACAATGTCAAGTCATTTCTAGAGCTGGAAACTATGTGAATATGTTTCTTGTATGATTTTAGTTTGAAATCAGGAAAAAGCAAATGCTTTTATAAAGCAATTGAAAATAGTTTTCCCTGAGTTTTTCTTGGATTCTTGGATATTATATTTTATTCCCTACTCAGAATATTCTTTCTCTCTCTCTCTTTTTTTTTTTTTTTTACCCCTGTGTTTCTATAGTTGGAAACACTTACTGATTTCTGTGTCATTTTTATATCTCCCTCTTGGTAAGCTGATTTATTTCTACTATCTCCATTTCTGTCACATTCTTGACAACAGCATTTGACAAAGCTTTTCTTAAAATAGTTTTAACCTACCAGATGGAATATTTTGGGTAGTGAACATGAAGAAAAATGTACATAGCACAGAATATGATATAACTTATGACATTTCAAAATAAATCTAATAATAGTAGATTCACACCAATTATACAACACATATTTTCATAATTCCAAGAAAAATAAAATATTTTAATAATTTCAAATAGGTAAAATTTGTTTTACAGATTTAAGCTTTATTTTAAATATTTAAGTTTATAAATACAAATTACCACTTAAATTTTGATTTGATAAAATTGATTGCAACACTTTAGAACTTGTTAGCGCAGACCTCACACATCCTAGTCCTTAAATATTGGTGGCATGAATAAAATTGACAGATACTTTTCTTAATATTCACAAATGCTGTTACCATCTGTGTTAGAAAGTGGTTTCAACAGCCTAAAGGGATCTGATTGTTACAATGTCTGTCTTAATATTACTATAGTACTTTTATGAGTAATATTATAAATCTCCTTCCCAAATTCATAAACATTTTTTATCATGCTGTTTGGGTTCGATCTGATCACCCTGCATTCTTTATAATATTGCACACTCAGAACAAAGATGCCTGCAATTTTGCTCAGAGTACAAATAGGGAGCTTGAAAGTCTAAACTTTGGACCCAACACTACAAATATAATAGAGGTAAATTAGTTAATTTTGTTTGTGAAACACAAGAAGAAAGGCAAGGTAAGTAAAAAAGTAAGATATTCAATTATAAATATGGCAAGGCATATTTAAAGATTTGGGCTCTCAGTGTTATAAATGTTAATCTCATGAGCAGAGAAAACAGTTTCTTTCCATCCCCAAATATCCTACCTTACTATGCTTTGGTAGCCATATACCTTAATATCCACATGGAATTATATTTAAAGAGAAAATATAGGATAGTAGGAATGGCAGCAACCTTATTATAGAGTTTGAGCAGTAGCTGCCTACTTCGTGTCACTTTTGAGACCAGACTCTGGTCATTCGGAGGAAACTCTTATCATTTATGGGCTCAGACATTTACTGTTAAAAAAAAAACAACAACAAAAAACAATAAAAAAGCCTTTTGTAATCCAAACCTCTTTCAAAACTTTTATTATTAAAATGAAAAAAAAGTTTGCATTTGTCAAAAATATTTAGATATATTAACATGTTAACCATTTTATCTTATTTTTTCCCTGCAAGTTTGTGAGCATATATCATTATTTGTATTATATGAATGAAGGTAAACGATAATATTGCAGGATTATTAATGGCAGGGCTAGGGCCATCACTGTGTTGTGGCCTTTAAATTAGAAATCCAGGCTGAACACTTGGGGATGGAGTCTGTGAACACCTACAATCTGATACCCAAGCCTACTGCCTGTTTATGTAGAAATTCTGCGTATCTACTTCAGGGCATTTGTTTTCCCTCTTATGCATACCTCTATGGTGCTATTTCTTACTCCTACTTCAATCTTCCTTTCAGATACCCCATTCACATTTATATTAAAATGTTTAAAAATATAGTGACTAGGATGTATACAGAATATTGGGTTCAGTATATAGCAGAAGAAAAAGAAAATTACTGTGCTGTTATAAAGAAACAAGATAAGGACATAGGATGAATAAGGATATATACATACGGACTGTTCTCCTGCAAGTGAGCTGTGCTTTATTCTACCTAATGGTTAAAGGTTAAGAGAGTAAACATTACAGCAAGAGAGACTCTCAATGTGCTTATATCAGTATACATTAAAAGAGCTTACCTGGAGAGAATAAAGGTGAACTAACTATTAAATGGAAGCTCCAGATCAGAGTTTAAGTTTATCCCTTCTTTCTTTTAATGTCTCATAAGGGCATTGTGCCAGATATTGATGTTGGTAATTTAAAAATTCTTAAATAAACTTGCCTGAGTTGATTTTATTTTCTATCTTCTCTATTTCTCTATTAGGACTGATTGTTGTATCTTCAATGCCACTTGAGGTTAATATTTTAAATTCTTGATTCTTCTGAATTAATACTACTTTATATGGTGAATATAATCCATTTTGCTGTTTTTTGTTTTGTTTTTAAGGCAGTCATATTCTTCAGTTATTTTAGCCTCTGAGTTCATTTTCCCCAGGTACGTATCTACTCAGGCTGTTACTTTTTATTTAAAGGATAAGGGTTAAAGGCCCTAATTTTTTAATTTAAGCAGAGGGATGAGAATCCCAGGCTACACAGAAACACTTGCCAGCACTCCTGTGTGCTGATTCTCCTCTGACCAGAATCTGAGCCTTAAAAACCTAAGGTATAGCAGCTTTATAAATATTACACCGTATTTGACAATAACAAACTCTGATGGCGAACAGAGAGGAACAAATGTGCAAGGTCACTGATTCATTTTCCATGAAGACATTAAGCTACCCTGATTTTTTT
>NW_011888878.1:4226137-4226445 GCF_000151845.1 Pteropus vampyrus
AATTTGAGTTGAAGAATGTGTTGTGGCACAATCAATTCTAGGACCCAAGGAACCAAGTGACAATTGAGATGAATTATGAGCCTTTATTAGCCGGCTGGCGACTGACTCTCTGCCACGCAGGGTTCGAGGAGATCAGCCCTGAGCTCCCAAAAATGGCAGTTTATAAAGCCTAGAACCACACCCTGGTTTAACATCAAACAAGCAAACAAATTAACCGCACCCTAGTTAACATCAAACAAGCAAGCAGATTACAGAAGCAGAAATTGGCCTTTAGCATATCTTTGCCCAGAACCACACCTTTAACAAAT
>NW_011888878.1:4227749-4229976 GCF_000151845.1 Pteropus vampyrus
CACCCTAGTTAACATCAAACAAGCAAGCAGATTACAGAAGCAGAAATTGGCCTTTAGCATATCTTTGCCCAGAACCACACCTTTAACAAATATTTCAGGCAGTATAAAAACTGAATGCTGAAAGAGAAAAATAATGAGCAGAGAGACAATCAGGGCATTAATAATGAGTAGGTTAGTTTTCCTTGAACATATAATTAGTAGTTACTGATTAGGAGTGTTTAGGAAGAGAAAGTTACAGTCTATATGTATTAGGTAGTTAGTTAGGCATGAGTGACAGAAGAGAAGATCTAGCTCCGTAACCATAGAAACTTCTCTTGAAGACCTTCCTTAAGGACCTCCCAGAAATACCTCCCCTTTAGAGTTATAAATTACCCCAAATCCTAGAGCACAAAAGCATAAAAGCTGCTGGCTAAACCAGCTACAGACACATGCCCAGAAGGTACTACCCTAACACCTCATGAGCCAATCACTTAGGAATGCCTTTGGAACAATCCATCACAGTCTAAATATAAATAAAACTTACCACTTCTGTATTGTTACAGCTCTCTTTACTGAAAACCTGCTCCTCCCTTAGGGAATACTATCTTATCTCCTCGCCTCCCAAATTCCTCAGGGCTGCAATCTTCTTTAGTGTGGTATGGCTCCTTCTAAAATGTACTTTCAATATATCTTACTTTTTCTAAATCTCACCAACCTGTAATTCTTTGCTGCATCAGTGGAGAAGAACCAAAGGACAACACACGACAACACCGTCCTCTTCCCACAAGCCGCTGGGATGATGTCAGATTTCACATCAATTTAGTGGTAACATAGGGACAAAAGAGTATGTTGAGATTAGATTTCTAAGGATTTGGAATTAATTCTGTTATTAATGAAGGGAATAAATAAGAGGATAGAGATCAGACATTAAGAGATATTATGATAATATGAAATGTAGTGAGCATGACCTTATGCAAATAGAACATTCTGATGTCTTAAAGAAATTATGTAGAATTTAATTTATTTATTCTTGTTTTTTTTGTGCTGATGTAGTATAATCTTTGTCACATGGTAAGCAGTATATAAATTCTGATTAGAACAGGAATAAATCTAGATATGTGGGTATAATTTGGGAAACTATGTTAAAAAAAAGAATTAGAATCACAAATATAGGAGTGTGAGGAAAACGGCAGACTAGTTAAAAGCAGGGTTTGCCTCCTCTTAGGTCTGCATTAAAATTATAAAATAATCTATGTGGAGATTTACATAGATTGTGAAGTCCAGCTGATCATAACACATACATCTGATAATATAAAAAAGGAGCCACATCGAAGCTGGTAGGAGGGGCAAAGTTGCTAATCAGGCTGGACCCGCACCCATGGGTGGTAGAGGAACACCAAGAGGAAGAACGAGGCTGCAGAGGCTCTCCTGAAGGAGAGAGGTGTCCTAACCTCATTCGGGAGCTCCCCAGACCAGGGTTCCAGCTCACGAAAGAGTTCCCAAAAATGCTGACTGTAAAAATTCAAGGGTATTCTTGTTGTTTGGGTGAGATGGAAGGAAATTAAAATCCTAGACATCCCTTTAATGGCCCGTGCACAAGCTTTCTGACTTGAGGACACTCACCTGGAGCACCGGTAGTAGGTCAGAGGACCGCACAAAATCCTTTTGGGACAGATTTCATTACCCAGGGCCTGAAAGAGGGCTGGACTGGCAGTCTTATTGTGCCTTAGTTGGGGGTGGGGAGGTGGGCCTATAATGCAATCTACAGACTGTGCCCACTTGTCCTGTAGATCCCTCCCACAAGACCAATTCAGAAGCAGCACTGGCCTGAGGAGATCAGCCCACCTCACCTCACTCAACCTACAAATTGCTGGAGGTTGGGTGGCTTATTGCCCAGTCCCTGCCATGCCCTGCCCTGTTTCAGAGCCAAACATTCCCAGCAAGCAGCCGGCACTGTGAGCACGCTTTTTTGTAATAGCCTGCTGAAATGTGAAAGGGTTAAAGAATAATTAAAACCTGAAACTGGACAAAGGAAGTCTATAACTTAGGCCTAATTTCTGGACCCCCTAACTACATTCTGTTAATCATGAAACTTGTAACAATGAGCTCATACGCTAACTGCCAATTTTAGCCTGTGTAACCCTGCTTGCTTGCGTGGCATGAAAAATAATCAATTGTATATAAGCTGAAAATTACTGTTTGGTCATCGCCCATGGGAACACTGGCTATTGCCCATGGGAACATAGGC
>NW_011888878.1:4230225-4237573 GCF_000151845.1 Pteropus vampyrus
TATTGTATCCCTGAGAGCCCACCTCACCCAACCCACAAATTGTCCCAGGCTGCCCCTTGACAGACAACTGCCCCTGCCCTCCCCCTTCCTTGGGTCTCGTGTTTCACTCAGGCATTGTGGGAAATCAGTTGCAGGCAGATCTCTGCTGCCTTCAAGAGCAGTAATATCTCATGGGGGTGGGGGGATCACAGGGATCTGTGGAACTGCCCCAGATAAGCAGCTAGTCTTACTATGATCTGTGACTACAGCAGAAACATGCAAGCATAGAAGTTGCAACAAAACTAAGGCTGTATTTGCCTGATGGCCATTGTCTGCCTGAGATCCAGCTTCCCCCAATCCACAAAGTGTATGTGGCCAGTTGACTGTCAGCTATCTCCTCATTACTCCTCTCAAGGGTTAAGTATTTTGCATGGTTTATAGACCTCATCTAGCACAGTGAGCTCATTTCAGGGAAATCAGTTGTGGGCAGATCGCTGCTGCCTGCAGGAGTGGCAATATTGTTTGGGGGGATTGCAGGGGTCTGTGGGACTGCCACAGACGGCATTTGGTCTCACAGTGATTTGTGACTACAGCAGGCACAGAAGTTGCAGCCAAACTGAAGCTGTATTAGCCTGATGGCCCTTGTTTCTCCGAGATCTCACTTTACTCAAGACACAAAGTGCCTGTGGCTCGTTGACAGGCAGACCTCCCTGCCCTTCTCTTCTCTGGGGTTGCTCATTTCGCACAGGCAACAGACCTTAGCTAGCACAGTGAGCATCATTCGAAGAAAACATTTGTGGGCAGACCACTGCTATCTATACAAGCTGCAATATATCTTGCGGAGATCACAGGGATCTATGGCTCCAGATAGCAGCTGGTCTCACTGTAATCTGTGACTACTGCAGGAATGCGCAGACACAGAAGTTGCAGTAAACTGAGGCTACATTGGCCTGACAGCATTTGACTCCCTGAAATCCTGCCTCATCCAATCCACAAAGTGCCCATAGCACATTGACAGGCAGCAGTCCCTGCCTTGCCCCTAGCCAAAGCTGCACATTCTGAACATTCAACAGACCTCGACCAGTGAAGAGAGAAAAGTTAAGGGAATATAGTGAGGGTTTGATCACTGCTGGCAGTAGGAGATATAATATTGCTTGGGCAGATCTCAGGGGTTTGTGACCTAGCAGTAGATCTTGCAGTGACAAGTGACCTTTGTGGGAGCCCTCTGTCCCAGAACTGGCAGCAAATATGGTGCTGTATAGGCCTGATGGCCCTGTGCCTCACTGAGATGCCGCTCCACCTAACCCACAAATTACCTGTGGCAAGCCTGCTCCCAGGCAAACCAGTCCTACCCTATGCTTTTCTTGGGTTATGAATTCAATAGCAAACAATAGCGTTCAGTTTGTGCAGCCCACATAAAGCCCATCTATCTGGAAGAAGCTTTTAGTGGTGGGCCACAAACTCACACCCATGAGCTTCAGTAATTCTCAAACACAGCTTAGGCGTTTGCCTTAGGTCAGGGATGGGGGGTAACCAGACCGCAGCCTACAGTGTTGTCTCTTCCACTTACTTATAGATCTAGCATAAGCAACAACCATCTACATATTGTTTTGTAGCTCCCACCAGGTAGCCCTGAATTATCAAAGGCAATGGCTGACCTTGGCCTACTGGGACCCCCTTCTAAAAGGCCACAAAACTGATGTACCCAGAGGCTGGCACTAGACCACAACAGAGCAAATCCTGACTAGTCCCATTAGCAGTACACACAAAGGGTGGTCTTAACAAGTACATAAGCCTGTTATGGCAAATCCCATTCAGTGGGGGCAGCTCCCACATAGCAATTCATACCCTGTGGGTGTAGCCAATTCCCACAGTTAGTCAGCCCAAGTGTTAATCCCATCCACTGATGTACTAACAACAATAAAGGTTTAGCTACAATAAAAGATCACACACAACCCACACAAAGATCATGTCAAGAGCCTCCGGTACAGGGGATCAGGAAGAGTACGCCAATGGGCCACACAAAACGCCTTCCACATAAGGCCATCTGGCCAAACCTGAGAGACAAAACAAATATTCTTAATACATAAAAATGAACACAGAGAAGCTAATAAAATGAGAAAACAAAGAAACATGCCACAAATGAAACAACAGAGAAAATTCCAGAAAATAGGCTAAATGAAATGGAGTCAAGCAATTTATCAAAGACAGAGATTAAAATAATAGTTATAAGAATGCTTAATGAACTTAGGGGGAGAATGGATGAGATCAATGAGAATCTCAACAGAGAGATAATAAACATAAAAAAGGACAGAGAGACTATCAAAAAAGAAATGGACAGAAATGAAGAATACGATAACTGAAATGAAGACTACACTAGAAGAATTCAACAGGAGAATGGATGAAACAGAAGATAAAATCAGCAAACTGGAAGAAAAGGTAGCAGAAAATACCCAATCAAAACAATGAAAAGAAAGAAGAATTTTAAAAAACGAAGATACTTTAAGATACCTCTGGGGCAACATGAAGTGTAACAATATCTGCATCATAGGAGTACCCAAAGGAGAAGAGAGAAAGCCAATGACTGAGAATGTATTTGAAGAAATAATGACAGAAAACTTTTCTAACCTGGCAAAAGAATTAGACATATAGTCAAGGAGGCACAAAGAGTCCCAAACAAGAGGAATTCAAACAAACTCACACCAAGACACATCATAATTAAAATGCCAAATGTCAAAGACAAAGAGAGAATCTTAAAGCAGTAAGAGAAAGGCAGCTAGTTACTTACAAGATTACCCACATAAGAATGTTTGTTGATGTTTCAACAGAAACTTTGCAGGCCATAAGGGACTGACAAGAACATTCAAAGTTAAGAAAAGCAAGAATCTATAACGACGAATACTCTATCTAGCAAGGCTTTCATTTAAAATAGAAGGTGAGATAAAGAGCTTCCCAGACAGGAAAAAGCTTAAGGAATTCATCACCAACAAGCCAGTATTACAAGAAATGTTAAAGAGACCACCATAAAAAAAGAAAGGTTAAAAAAAGAAAAAGAAAAAAACAAATAAGAATAATAAAATGGCAGTAAATATGTACCTATCAATAATCACTTCAAATGTAAACTGATTAAATGCTCCGATTAAAAGACATAGGGTAGCCGAATAGATAAGAAAACAAGCCCCATGCATATGCTGTCTACAAGAGACCCATTTCAGATCAAATGACATTCACAGAATGAAAGTAAAGGAATGGAAAAAGTCATTTCATGCAAACAGAAATGAAAAAAAGCCAGGGGAGCAATACTTATATCAGGAAAAAAAAAAAAAAAAAAAAAATACATGCAAATAGAAATTTTAAAAACGCTGGGTTAGCTATACTTTTATCCAACAAAATGACTTTAAAATAAAGGTTATAATAAGAGATAAAAAAGTCATTACATAATGATAAAGGAATCAATAAATCAAGAGGACACAAAGCTAGTAAACAGTTATGTACCCAACATAGGAGCACCTACATACATAAAGCAATTATTGACTGACATGAAAGAAGAGAACAACAGTAATATACTCAGAGCAGGAGACTTTAACACTCCATTGAAACTAATAGACAGATTTTCCAGGCAAAGAATCAATAAAGAAACAATGGGCCTGAAAGACACACTATACCAAATAAATTTAATAGATATTTTCAGAGCATTTCACCTCAAAGCAGCAAAATATACATTCTTCTTAACTGCACATGGAACATTTTCCAGGATAGACCACATGATAGGATACAAAGCAAGTATCAATAAAGTTAAGAAGATTGAAATCATATCAACCGACTTCTCCAATCACAATGGTATAAAACTAGAAACTAACTACAAGTAAAACATTGGAAAATAAACACAGGGAGACTAAATAGCATGCTACTAAACAATGAATGGGCCAACAATGGGAACAAGGAAGAAATCAAAAGATATCTAGAGACAAATGAAAATGAAAACATAATGACTCAAAATCTATGGGACACAGAAAGCAGTCCTAAGAGGGAAATTCATCGCAATACAAACCTACCTCAAGAAACAAGAAAAATCTCAACTAAACAATCTAAACTCACACTTAAAAGAACTAGAAAAAGAACAGCAAACAAAACCAAAGTGAGTAGAAGGAAATAATAAAGATCAGAGCAGACATAAATGAAATAGAGTCTAGAAAAACAATACAAAAGATTAATAAAACCAAGAACTTGTTTTTTTGAATGGCTAAACAAAATGGACAGACTCTTAACCAGACTCATCAAGTTAAAAAGAGAGAGGACTCAAATAAATAAAATCAGAAATAAAAGAAGAGAAATAACTATGGTCTCCACAGAAATACAAAGGATCATGAGACAATACTACAAGCAATTATGCACCAACAAATTGGACAATCTGGAAGAAATGGATACAATCCTAGAAACATACAATCTCCCAAGACTGAGTCAAGAAGAAACAGAAAATCTGAACTGACCAATTACCGCTAACGAAATCAAATCAGTAATCAAAAACCTCCCAAAAAACAAGTCCTGGATCATATGTCTTCATAAGCGAATTTTACCAAACATTCAAAGAAGAATTAACACCTATTCTTCTCAAACTATTTTTTTTTAAAACCTCCTTTTATGAGGACACCAGTTCCTTGATTCCAAAATCAAAAACATTAAAAAAAAAGAAACCTATAGGCCGATATCTCTTATGAACATTGATGCAAAAATCCTCAATAAAAATATTAGCAAATTGAATTCAGCAATACATTAAAAATATCATACACCATAATCAAGTTGGATTTATCCCTGGAGTGCAAGGTTGGTACAATATCTGCAAATCAATTAATGTGATATACCACATTAACAAAATGAAAGATAAAAATCATATGATCATATCAATACATGTAGAACAAATGTTTGACAAAATCCAATATCCATTTGTGATAAAAACTCTCAGAAAAATGGGAATAAATAAAACATACCTCAACATAATAAAGGCCATATATGACAAGCCTACAACTAACATCATACTCAATGAGGAAAGCCTAAGTATGTTTTCTTTAAGATCAGGAACAAGACAAGGATGCCTGCTTTTAACATTCCTGTTAAACAATGTATTGGAAGTCTTAGCCACAGCAATAAGACAAGAAAGAGGAAAAACACTTATTCGAATTGGAAAAGAAAAAGTAAAATTCTTGTTATTTGCAGATGACATGATTCTAAATCTAGAGAACCCTAAAGATTACTCCAAAAAATTGTTAGAACTGATCAATGAATTCAGTAGAGGGATACAAAATTAATATTCAGAAGTCAGTGACATTTTTATATACCAGTGATGAATTTTCAGAAAGAGAAATTAATAATCTCATTTACGATTACATCAAAAGCAATGAAATATCTGGTAGTTAAATTAACCAAGGAGGTAAAAAACCTGTTCTCAGAAAATTATGTCTTTATAAAAAGAAATAGAGGAAGATAAAACTAAATGGAAGCATATATCATGTTCACAGATAGGAAGAATCAACATCATTAAAATGGCCATACTATCCAAAGAAATCTAGAGATTCATTGCATTCTCTATCAAAATATCAATGACATTTTTCATGCAGCTAGAATAAATAATCCTAAAATTTATATGGCACCATAAAAGACTCCGAATAGCCAAGGCAATCTTGAGAAAGAAGAACAAAGTTGGAAGTATCACACTACCTGATATCAAACTGTACCACAAGGCTACAGTAATTAAAACAGCATGATATTGGCATAAAAACAGATATATTGTTCGATGGAACAGAATAGAGAACCCAGAAATAAATCCATACTATACACTTAATACACAACAAAGAAGCCAAGAATATACAATGGGGTAACATCAGTATCTTCAATAAATGATGTTGGGAAAGTTGGACTGATATATGCAAAAAACACCGTCTTACACTGTATACAAGAAAAGACTCAAAATGGATTAATGACTTAAATGTAAGACCCTAAACCATAAAACTTCGAGAAGAAAACATAGGCTGTAATCTTTCTGATATTGCTACTACTAATTTCTTTTCAGATATGTGTGCTTTGGCAAGGAAAATAAAAAAAAAAATAATAATACACTAAAAACTTTTTGCACAGCAAAGGAAACTATAAGCAAAATAAAAAGGCAATCAACTGAATGAAAGAAGATATTTACTTATGATATATCTGATAAGAGGTTAATTTTCATAATATATAAAGAACTCATACAAATCAACAATAAAAAAAAACAAGCCATCCCACTAAAAATGGGCAGGAGACATGAATAGATATTTCTCCAAAGAGTAAATACAGATGGCCAATAGACATAAAAATATGCTCAAGGTCACTGATTATCAGATAAATGCAAATTAAAACAGCGATAAGGTATTACCTCATACCTGTGAGAATGGCTATCATCAATAAATCAAAGAACAACAAATGCTGGTGAGGATGTGGAGAAAAGGGAACTCTCATACACTGTTGGAGGGGTTGCAAATTCGTACAGTCACTATGGAAAAAAGTCTAGAAGTTTCTCAAAAAATTAAAAATGGGTATGCTTTTTGACTCATGGGTATGCGATTTCACTTTTGGCTATTTATCTAATGAAAACCAAGACAATAATTTGTAAAGATCTATGCACCCCTAGCTTCATGACAGCACAATTTACATAGCCAAGCTATGGAAGCAACCTAAATGCCCAACAACAGACGATTGGATAAAGAAGTTGTGGTTCATATATATAATGGAATATTACTCAATCATTAAAAAAATGAAATCCCACCATTCACAGTGACATTGATGGACCTAGAGGTTATTATGCTAAGTGAAATAAGTCAGACAGAGAAAGATAAATACCATATAATTTTATTTATATGAAGAATCTAAGGAACAAAAAGAACAAACTAATCAAAAACAGATTCACAAATATAGAGGACAAACTGATGAGCACCAGAGAGGAGGGGAGTTGGGGGGCTGGGAGAAAGGGGTGAAGGATTAAAGACATAGAAATTATTAGTTGACAGATGGTCATGGGGATGGGAAGCACAGCATAGGGAATGCAGTTAGCATTAATGTAATGACTAAGTGTAGAGACAGAGGAGAAAAAGAGCAATCAGGGGCATTGTCCCATAAACTATATAAATGTTTAAGCAATGTACTATATACTTGAAACTAATAATAAAAATTGTAAATATATATATGTGTGTGTGTATATACATATGTATATACATATACATATATACATATACATATACATACACACACACACACACACACATACATGATTTTAGAAAAGGTTATGCAATTATGTGGCCCTAAATCCTAAGCCTCATTAACTTCCCAGTAAACCTGCCTC
>NW_011888878.1:4239078-4242319 GCF_000151845.1 Pteropus vampyrus
TCTCCATGATGTTCTTTCACTTGTGTTCCTCAGAGCAAGGGGTCCTGGTTCTAAGGATAAGTGTCCCAGGAGGGAAGGAGACTTGGTAAAAGTTGTATTTCATTTTACGACCTAGCCTCAGAAGTCTTGTAATGTTACTTTTACCACATTCTGTTCTCACCCAGTTTCCAGGGAAAGGGAAATCATTTTGCCTCTTTATGGAGAGTGGCAACCATAACAGGCAACAAGTTCTAGGACAGTATTTGATACCTGAAATATCACTGTGTCCATTTTTGAAAGAAGAAGAAAAAAAAAAAAAACAACTACTACTGCCTGTATTCTTCCAATTTATTCATTTGCCATCCCTATACTATGATTTTTATCCTCATAGTGCAAATTTCCCGATCTAGTATAGGTATTTAGGATATAGGAATGTACGTAGGGTTCTTCAAATGAAAGTCTAAAAGCTGAAAAAAATATTAATTTTATTTTAATGTTAATATCCCATTGGCTAGAATGTAGTCACATCTTCACATACAGTTACAAGAAAAGTAAGTATATATATTATTCTGGGTGGCCATTTTTCCCAGTTAAAATGAAGACACATGGGAAAAGAATCAATTAGCAATCTCTAGTATGAGACAGTAAAGTTAATAACTATATGAAACTTGCTGTGTTTCTACACAGAATTTCAAACAAAATTGCTACATTTTCATAGATAGTTATATTGAAAAATAGATCTAAATGCTATTTTGGTAAGAAATCAAGTCTTTACAGAGACACAATTTCTGCTGTAATATACAGACTCATAAAAATTATGATAGTCATCATTTTAAAACAAATTATTCTTCAAGGATGTCAATTTTACTGTCTGTTAATTTGACTTCCCTTGATTTAGAATCCTGTTTATTTGGTTTGTTTGACATTGAGTCAAATCAGTATTAAAATAAGAATCATTGACAGCTGCATAGGTCTATTTTGAAAATTCAATTTGAAATAAATGGGTTGAAGAAAAAAAATTACCATCAAATATTTTTCATTCAGTCTTGGCAATACCATTGATTCTGATCAGGGATAAAATCACTATGCTCTTTTTTCATGTAAAAAACATTTAAAGTGCAGTTTTCTGAACATTGGAAAAGGTGTAATATAATGGATTACTAAAAGAGACTTCTACTACCCACAGCATTAAAAATGACAGACAAAATAATAGCGAGAAACCTGCTGGATCTGTTTTCACCTGCACATTACTTTTCATCCTATATCCCTCAGAACCTTATTTCTTCAACCTGTTAGTATGTAGTACTACAATGAAAAAATAAAGTTGTACATTTTTGATACTGTATGATTTCTAAAAACCTTTATATTCCAATGAATATCATAAATTTCCAATAAGGGATGCACTCTGCAATATTTTCTAAATTTGTTTGTTCATATACTTTTTTTTTTCCTATAAAGCATCTTAAAAGAAAAAAAAGTCTCTACTTACTTCTGCCTTTAGAAAAAGGAAGTTTTTCCCCATCCTAGCCTCTCCCTGTTCTAATGATAAGTATATTTCCAATTAAATTATATACAGTTATGCTCATACTCATACCAGAATCACTTAAACATATATGAATGTATAAAATAGTAAGTGCTAGATGGATGTGGGAAATACACAAATTTAACTGGTATGGATATTTTCAATCTTTATCAAAGATCTCAGGAAATAGTAGGGGAGAAGCATAAACACAGACAATTATATATAATGAAGAGAGTATTATGGTAAAGGACTTTGCAGGGAGCTATGAGGTCACAGAAGAATGATACCTTGCCCAAAACAGGATTTTAGAGAGAGGTGGGGTAAAGACATTGAAGGCTATATGGAGAAGATCATGTTTGATTTGAGTTTTAGAATATCAGCATGGACTTAGTGATTGGGAGAAGGGAGATGGATATTTTAGATAGAATCATGAGCAAGTCTTGAAGTTGTAAAATTTGATATGGAGCATGCAATGAAAAAAAAAAAAAATAGAAACCAAGGCCGAATAGAAAAATTCGTATATAATTTAAAAAAGCCAGGATTTCATCCTGGTGGGTGTCATTGAAGGAATTCAAAAATGATGAGTTTTGGCACTGGAATTCAATTTGCACTTTTAAAGGTCATTCTAGTTATTATGTAGAACATAAATATAATTCTGTATATTTATGAGTAGTTAATCAGCAAAATAATTTGCTAAAGGACATTAGCTCATAGAAACATTGAAATATCTAGAGAAACAGACTTGAGATTAAATTTCCCAGAGAGATACTCAGAACTACACCACAAGCTAGGCTATTGATGGAATCTTCCCTAATGACCAACCTAAGATTCTGCAAAAAAATAACCTGTCATTATGCCGCCACCTCTTACAGAATAACAGACATATAACCACTTACTTCGGAACTAAAGTCTTATCCATGTGTATCTGAGTGGTAGAATCTAGGTCATATGTCTGCATACTAACTCCATGGGAGAGTAGGAAATAGTGGCTTTTGGATTCTACCTTTTGAAGGAGGAACTTACGATGTGAGATTCTATCAAAATGTAAAAAGAGAAAAATGTTCAAAAGATGGAGACAGCAAAAATAAAAACTATGTACTGCATACAAAAGTCACTATAAGAAATAAGAAAAGTAATAGTCCAGGCAAGACAAGTTAGCCAAAAGTAACATAGTAGGAGTCAACATGATTCAGACAGTGAGAAAGGGAGAAACTCAAAAAGTAGTCAGGACATAAAATAGCCAGTAGGTTATGATGAATACGTTGAAATATGAATATGGCTTTTGATTTTAAAATGCCCAATGTGATAGAAGGCCTTTCACCAAAATAAGAGATACAGAGGAATGCAGCCTGTTTATGAGACATTGAAGAGTAAAAAAATAAATACAATGTTTTTTCTTTTTAGAATTTAATGTTTTATTTTAAAATAATAAATTTGGGTTTGCCATGAACATCCACCAAAAAATGTCTAGAAAAAAATAATTTACACATTTAACACTGTAGAGAATGCAGGGATAAAATAATAGATTAAAAAGCAGAAAAAATATAGATGGAGGTTAAAATGCTAAAAAATAAATGTGAAAGCCCAGTGAATGTGAACCAACCTATAATAATCGAAACTATCATAAATAAGAAAATAAGTCTTGAATTTTTTTCAGATATTTACATGGTTAACCTAATTAGCAGCTCAGATGAACATGTGGATTTATAGGCTCTAGGGTAGTGTATTAGTTTCCTGTTG
>NW_011888878.1:4242369-4248460 GCF_000151845.1 Pteropus vampyrus
AGCCAGGATTTCATCCTGGTGGGTGTCATTGAAGGAATTCAAAAATGATGAGTTTTGGCACTGGAATTCAATTTGCACTTTTAAAGGTCATTCTAGTTATTATGTAGAACATAAATATAATTCTGTATATTTATGAGTAGTTAATCAGCAAAATAATTTGCTAAAGGACATTAGCTCATAGAAACATTGAAATATCTAGAGAAACAGACTTGAGATTAAATTTCCCAGAGAGATACTCAGAACTACACCACAAGCTAGGCTATTGATGGAATCTTCCCTAATGACCAACCTAAGATTCTGCAAAAAAATAACCTGTCATTATGCCGCCACCTCTTACAGAATAACAGACATATAACCACTTACTTCGGAACTAAAGTCTTATCCATGTGTATCTGAGTGGTAGAATCTAGGTCATATGTCTGCATACTAACTCCATGGGAGAGTAGGAAATAGTGGCTTTTGGATTCTACCTTTTGAAGGAGGAACTTACGATGTGAGATTCTATCAAAATGTAAAAAGAGAAAAATGTTCAAAAGATGGAGACAGCAAAAATAAAAACTATGTACTGCATACAAAAGTCACTATAAGAAATAAGAAAAGTAATAGTCCAGGCAAGACAAGTTAGCCAAAAGTAACATAGTAGGAGTCAACATGATTCAGACAGTGAGAAAGGGAGAAACTCAAAAAGTAGTCAGGACATAAAATAGCCAGTAGGTTATGATGAATACGTTGAAATATGAATATGGCTTTTGATTTTAAAATGCCCAATGTGATAGAAGGCCTTTCACCAAAATAAGAGATACAGAGGAATGCAGCCTGTTTATGAGACATTGAAGAGTAAAAAAATAAATACAATGTTTTTTCTTTTTAGAATTTAATGTTTTATTTTAAAATAATAAATTTGGGTTTGCCATGAACATCCACCAAAAAATGTCTAGAAAAAAATAATTTACACATTTAACACTGTAGAGAATGCAGGGATAAAATAATAGATTAAAAAGCAGAAAAAATATAGATGGAGGTTAAAATGCTAAAAAATAAATGTGAAAGCCCAGTGAATGTGAACCAACCTATAATAATCGAAACTATCATAAATAAGAAAATAAGTCTTGAATTTTTTTCAGATATTTACATGGTTAACCTAATTAGCAGCTCAGATGAACATGTGGATTTATAGACTCTAGGGTAGTGTATTAGTTTCCTGTTGCTGCTGAAACAAATTATTGTATGCTTAGTGTCTTAAAACTCCATAAATGTATTTTCTTATAGTTCTGGAAATGAGAAGTCCACAATAGTTCTCACCACACTTAAAGCAAAGTATTAGCAGTGCTGTGCTCTTCCGGAGGCTCTAAGGCAGAACTGGATTTTGACTTTTCCAGCTTTGAGAGGCTGCTATATTTTTTGGTATGCTTACCCTTCCTCCATCTTCAAAGTCAACAGAGTAACATCAACAAATCTCATGAATCTAACTCATCTGCCTCCTTCTTTCACTTATAAAGACCAAAGTAATCGCAGTCTACCCATCAGGATAATCCAAGAAAATTATGTTGTTTTAAGGTCAGCTGCTTAACATTTTTCTTTCTATCTACAATCTTAACCCCCCTTGCTGATTCATAGAGCATATTCACAGTTTCCAGGAATTAGAACATGGACATCTTTAGGGACTTGGGAGCAGTATTCTTCATGATACAGATAGCAACAAGTTTTAATCTCTGGGTGTGTGTCCCAGGCCTGGCTAGTCCCAGGTCTGGCTGTGATCCAGGCTCATGGCTAGGAATAGGACCCCGGATTTAGAATATTACATTAGTGTAGTAGGGCGCCTGGGCCTAAAATATGTAAACATAATTCAGCTATTGTATCACGCATGTGTGGCTGAATGCCACTATTGTATTCTAATATATATGAAGCCATGTGGTCCCCATGGAGCAGAAGGGGAGCACAAGAAGGGAAGCAGAAGAAGAGCAGAAGCAGAAGCGCACTCCCCAAAATAAAGTCGGTGCCTGCCATTTCATTCTCATGTTGGTCTCCTATACATTCTTCCAACTGGCATCTCACCACCGAAACCTTCCCTTCTCGATCAACTCAACACTGACACTGGGGTATACCCGAATACTTTCTGTTTTGTTCTCCTAGCCCTTCCATCTCTTCTGTAACCATGTGCTTGCATTGAATCTCTTTTGGTTTGAATTGTTTAGAGTGATTTCTGTATTCATGATGGAGCAAACTAAAGACTAAAATAAATGATTGAGCTCTTGGTTTACATGACCAACAAATACCTTTTAGGTAGAAGAAATAGTTAGGACAAAGTCCCTGAGACTTGAGATGTTGTGTGTTCAAAAATATACATGAGGTCCAAAGTGGCTGGCATATAGAGAGGGAGAAAAGCAGTCAGAGAAGTGGGGCGAGGTACAGATGAAAACTCAGGAAAGTATTTATTCCAGAATGAGGCAGGAAGTCACTGAATGGTTTTGAGCACATGAGTGAATTCATTCAGTTTAGGATTTTAAAAGGAATACTCAGATTATATAGAGTTTAAACTGCAATTGTGTGCTTTAAGCTTCAAAATTCATCCATGCACATTTTAATATTAGAGTTACAACATTGTACTATATGTAACTGTACTCACTCTGATCGCAACAGCTTTTTCAATCTTTTTTAGCATTAAAATATTTAAATATTTTATATGGTCTGATTTTTAAGGGTTTGTCAGCTATTGAACAACATTCAAATTGAAGGCACGATATGCCTCATATCTACCATGTTCCTTTTATTTTGCTTATATGTACAGCTGAATTATCTGCTACAAAACACCCCATTATCATTTCTGTCTTACTGCTATTTCATTAAGTAAAGACATAAAAAAACCAAAACAGCAAACAAAAGAAATGTAAGAGAGTAGCATCAAAAGCATGGCAGCATGAGGGATCTCCTCTGATCTCTCCTCTTGAAATTACAACAAACTGAACAGATAAAATCCAATAGAGAACACCCAGCCCAGCATGTCTGAGAGATGTGCACATCAGGGCATCTGAAGATGGGTCAATGAGGAAAGGGAGGAGGAAAAGGAGAGGACTGGAGAAAGATGCTGGAGACAGGTTCTGTGAAGCAGCCAGGAGCTCCCTGCAAGTCATGGGGGAAGGAAGAATTAGGCGGTGGTTTATACTCTTTGAAGCCTCTGAGCAGTCCTGCCTAAGTGATCAGCATATTCCGTGTGGCAGAGCCCAGTGAACAAGGCAGACCGAGAATGTGAAGAGGTAACAGCTATGTTTTAGCAACCACCTTTGCCAGGCAGAAAGCTTAGTTAGGGATCCTGGCTACTTCCCCACAATCTCCCAGAGCTAGCAGCAGGCCCCAGAACTGCATCTGACTTTGGGGGTAGTACCAGGACTTCAGGGGCTCTTCAGAGGATCAGATAGACATTGTTCTTCACATTCTCCCATGGAGGTGGAGCCTTTTAAATGAGGTGACTTAATCACAGAGACACACACCTCTCCAGAGAATAAAAGGCATTTTCTTCACCAGAAGCAGAAATCCAGGAGACTTGGGCACAACCTACTGAAACACACACACACAAATCCCTCTAATCAACTTACTAAAGAGAGATTAATAATAAAATTATAATAATAATAGTAATAACAATGTGTATATATTATATATATTATATATACATAAAAGCAGAGTACATTCCCATTAATGCCTTGGCAGAGAAATAATCCATCAAACACCATGAACAACCGAGGTGACAAGTCAACTCAGAAAGAAAATCAATATTCTCCAGAAAATAAACTTAAAGATATAGGATTACACAATTTAAAAGACAGAGAATTCAAGATTGCAATTATGATAAAACTCAAAGAGAAGAAAGAAAATTCTAATAGTTCAATAAACTCAGAAACTAAATCAACGAACAATACTTTACCAAGGAATACTTTACTGAAGAAACTAAAACTCTACAGAAGAACCAAATAGAGCATCTGGAGTGGAAGACCTCAGTGAAAGAGATGAAGACTGGAATAACAAGCTGACCAGATAGAGGAAAGAATTAGTGATATCAAAGATAGAAAGCTGAAAATGATGCAAATGGAAGAAGAGAGACTTGAGATTAAAAAGAAAGAAAGAAAGAAAGAACTCTACAAGAACTATCTGACATTATCAAAAAAAGCAACATAAAAATAATGGCTATACTAAAAGGAGAAGAGAGGAAGAAGGAAATAAAGAACCTATTCAAACAGTTGATGAGAATTTCCTAAAACTATGGAAAGAACTGGACCCACAAATCCAAGAAGCAAACAGAACACCTAATTATCTCAATCTAAAAAGACCTACTTCAAGATATATTATATTAAAACTGTCAAAAATTAATGATAAAGAAAGAATTCTCAAAGCAGCCAGGAAAAAATAAAGATGATAATTTATAAAGAAAACCCATTGTATTATCATTAGACTTCTCATGACAATCCTTATAAGCTAGGAGAGAGTGGATCCAAATATTCAAACCACTGAAAGGGAGAAATTACTGGCCAAAATAATATATCCAGCAAAGTTCTCTTTTACATATGAAGGAGAAATAAAGACCTTTTCAGACATACAATAGCTGAGGAAATTTTTCACTACAAGGCCTACATTACAGGAAATACTGAAGGGGGCCATTCTACCTGAAACAAAAAGACAAAAAAAAAAAAAAAAAACTATGAGTAAGATGACTAACAGATAGACAGAAACAGGAAAGTGCTACCTTTATAAAGAAAAAAAGGTATTATAAACTGAAATATTACATAATTGTTAAAGGTCAAAAAAATTTTTTAAAAAAGAGACAACAGTTGCTGATGAACTCACAACAAAAATAGGAATAATGTGAGATAGCAAAAACAGAAAAAGAGAGGGAATAGAAATCTGAATCTACAAAAGGGACTGGAGTTAAGACACACACAGAAGAAAAAGATCTAGTGTATATACAAAACATTCTTTTACATAAACTTAATGGTAACCATGCAGAAAAATTCAGAGCTGAGACACATAACATAAAACAAGAGGAAACAGAAGGAAAAATCATAAAATACCACCAAATAAAAATAACAGAGAGAAACACAGGGACAAAAAATAATTGAGACACCACGCTACAAATATATATATATAAAGGTTATAGGAAAATCTCATATTTCAATAATCACCATAAATATAAATGGACTGAACTCATCAATATAAAAGCACAGAGTAGCAGATTGGATCAAAAAACAAAATCCAATCATACGCTATTTCAAGAGACACGTCTCAGCTGCATGGACAAACATAGACTCAAAGTGAAAGGGTGGGAAACGATACTCCAAGCAAATGGAAGCCAGAGAAAAGAGGGTATAGTTGTACTTATATCTGATGAAATAGACTTCAAGATAAAAAAGGCAATGAGACAAAGATCAATACTTCATAATTATAAAGGGGACAATACATCAAGAAGACATAACACATTGATAAACATGATTTTAATCAGGGAACACCAAAATATATCAAGGAACTAGTAATAGAACTAAAGGGGGAAACTGACAAAAACAAATTATAGGAGGAGACCTAAATACTCGATTGACAGCTATGATAGATCATCCAAGCAGAAAATCAATGAGATAATGTTATTAGAAGATACATCAGACCAATGGGACATAATTGACATTTATAGAGGCTTTCATCCCAAAACATCAGATTATATATTCTTCTCTAGTGCACATGGAACATTATCAAGGATAGACCACAATGTTGGGACACAAAACTAGCCTCAACAAATTTAAAAAGACTGAAATCATACCAAGCATATTCTCCAACCACAATGCTTTGAAACTGAAGGTCAATTGTAAATAGAAAGTGGGAAGAACCAACTAATATGTGGAGATTAAACAAAATGCTACTTCTAGAAAAACTGGATAATAGAGAAAATAAAGGAAAAATCAAAAGATATATAGAAACAAATGAGAATAAAAATATAATATATCAAAACTTTGGGATTAAAAAAAAAGCAGTAATAAGAGGAAAGTTTATATCATTACAGGCTTATCTCAGGAATCAAGTCTACGACTGTGTCACCCTGAACATGCCCGATCTC
>NW_011888878.1:4248510-4280674 GCF_000151845.1 Pteropus vampyrus
AAAAAAAAGCAGTAATAAGAGGAAAGTTTATATCATTACAGGCTTATCTCAGGAATCAAGTCTACGACTGTGTCACCCTGAACATGCCCGATCTCGTCTGATCTTGGAAGCTAAGCAGGGTTGAGCCTGGTTAGTACTTGGATGGGAAACCACCTAGGAATACCAGGTACTGTAGATGTTAAAAAAGAAAAAAGAAAAAAGAAAAAGGAAACAAACAAAAAAAAATCCCAAATAAACAACCTAACTTTGCATCTTAAAAGAACTAAAAATAGAACAAATGAAACCTAGTCAGCAGACGGAAAGACATAATAAAAATTAGAACAAAATTAAATAAAATGGAGAATAAAAAGACAATAGAAAAAATTAATGCAACAAAGAGCTGGTTCTTTGAGAAGATTAATAAAATTGACAAACCCCTGGCTAGATTCACTAAGGAAAAAAGAAAAAGGACACAAAAAAACAAAATCAGAAATGAAAGATGTTATAACAAATATCAATGAAATACAAAAGATCATACAAGAATACTATGAAAGACTATATGCCACCAAATTCAATAACCTAGAAGAAATGACAACTTCTTAGAAATATGCAAATTTCCTAGACTGAATCATGAAAAATTGGAAAATCTGAATAGACTGATCAGCAGTGTGGAAATTGAAACAATTATCAAAAAACTACCAAAAAAGTAAAAGTCCAGGACCAGATGGCTTCACCAGTGAATTCTACCAAGCATTCAAAGATGATTTAATATTTATTTTTCTCAAACTTTTCCAAAAAAATTGAAGAAGAGGTGGTACCTCCTAACTCTTTTTATGAACCAACATTACCCTAATACCAAACCTGGTAAAGATAACATACACACACACACACACACACACACACACACAACTATTGACCAATATTTCTTATGAATACAGATGCAAAATCTTAAACAAAATACTAGCAAATAAAATACATTACATTAAAAGGATTATACATCATAATCAAGTGGGCTGCATTCCAGGGGCACAGGGACAATTTAACACACAAATCAATTAATATGATATACCACATAAAAAAATAAAAAACAAAAATCATATGATCATATCAATAGATGCAGAAAAAGCCTTTGACAAGATACAGCATGCATGTATGATTAGAACACTTAATAAAGTGAGTATAGAAGGAAAATATCTCAACATAATAAAGGCTATATATCTATATATGACAAACTCTCAGCTAACATCCTGCCTGATAATGAAAAACTGAAATCTTTTTTTCTGAAATCAAGAACATAGCATTGATGTTCATTGTCACCACTGTTAATCAAAATATTGTTGGAAGCCCTACCTAAAGCAATTAGACAAGAGAAAGAAACAAAAGGCATCCAAATTGGGAAAGAAGAAGTCAAATTGTTACTTTTTACAGATGACATGATTCTCTCTCTATAAAACCTTAAAGACTCCACCAAAAACTGTTAGAGATAATAAACTAGTAGAGTAAGGTTTCAGGATACAAAATCATTGTACAAAAATCTATAGTGTTGCTGTTCAATAACAATTAATTTGCAGAAAAAGAAATGAAAAAAAAATCCTTTTGCAATTGCAACAAAAAGAATAAAATGCCTAGGAATAAACCCAATGAAGCATGTGAAGGACCTATACACTGAAGACTATAAGACATCATTAAAAAAAATTGAAGAAAGACATGGTTCCATAGTGTACAAATCAGCACATCTGCTTTACACGCAGAAGATCCTGGGTTCACGCCCCAGTGGAGCCACGGTCCATGGTCTATGGCCATGCTACCCTGAACAAGCCCAATGTCTGATCTCGGAAGCTAAGCAGGGTCAGGCCTGGTTAGTACTTGGATGGGAGACCACCTAGGAAGACCAGGTGCTGTAGGCATAAATAATAATAATAAATAATAATAAAAAAATTTGAAGAAGACAATAAGAAATGGAAAGTGTTCGTAGATCGGAAGAATCAACATAGTTAAAATGATCTTATTTCCCAAAGCAATATTCAGATTTAATGCAATCCCAATCAAAATACCATCGGCATTTTATAAAGAAATAGAGCAAAATATCATCAGATTTGTATGGAAGCACGAAAGACCCCGAATTGCCAAAGCCATCCTGAGAAAAAAGAACAAGGATGGTGACATCACTCTGTACATCTTCAAATTATACTACAAAGTGACAGTAATCAAAACAGCATGGTATTGGCAGCAAAACAGACACATGGACCAGTGGAACGGAATAGAGAATCCAGAATTAAACTCCTACAGTAGTTTGGTCAAATGATTTTCAACAGAGAAGCCAAAAAAAGAAAGCCTCTTCAATAAACGGTACTGGGAAAACTAGGAAGCCACAAGCAAAAGAATGAACCTAGACTTCTATCTATCACCATACACCAAAATTAACTCAGAATGGATCAAAGATCTAAATATAAGACTTGAAACAAACAAACAAAAAATTGCATAGAAGAAAACATAAGTACTAGAAATATGGACATGGATTTAAAAGGATTTATGAATTTGACCTCAAAGGCAAGGGAAGCAAAAGCAAAAATAAATTAATGAGACTATACCAAACTAAGAAGCTTCTGCACAGCAAAAATAAACCATCAACAAGGCTAAGAGGCAACCATCTGAATGGGAGAAGATATTTGCAAACAATGCTTCCAGTAATAGCCTACTTTCCAAAATATAAAGAACTCATACAATTCAACAATAATATTAATAAAAAAAAATTCAATTAAAAAATGGACCGAGGACCTGAACAGATACTTCTCCCATGAAGACATACAAATAGCCAACAGACATGTGAAAAAAATGCTCATCTTCACTAGCTATTAGTGAAATGCAAATTAAAACAACAATGAAATATCACTTCACACCTGTTAGAATGGCTGTCCTCAACAGGACAAGGAGTAACAAATATTGGATAGATTGTGGGGAAGAAGGAACCCTCATACACTACTGGTGGGAATATAAATTGGTTAAGCTGCTATGGAAAACAGTATGGGAGTTTCTCAAAAAAACAAGAATAGAATTACCATGTGATCCAGCAATCCCAATGTTCATTGCAGTGTTATTTACTGTGGCCAAGACATGGAAACAACCACAGTGCCCTTCAATAGGTGATTGGATAAAGATGTGGTACACATATACAATGAAATATTACTCACCCATAAGAAAAGATGAAATACCACCGTCCGTGACAATATGGATGGATCTTGAGATTATCAGCTAATCGAAATAAGTCAGACAGAAAAGTCGAAAACCATATGATTTCACTAATATGTGGAATATAAAACTGAAAGCAACAAACAAACAAGACTAACAGAGACTCATGGACATGGACAACAGTTTAGTGGTTATCAGAGGGTAGGGGGAGATGAGAGATAGGTAAGGGTAAATGGGGTCAAATATATGGTGATGGAAAGAAATTTAACTTTGAGTAGTGAACACAATATAATTACATATGACGTATTGTTGAATTGTTCACTTGAAACCTAATTAATTTTGTTAATCAATGTCATCTCAATAATTTTAATCAAAATAAATTAATAAATAAATTTCTGTGCACAAGAAAAAAAGAAAAAAAGAAAGAAACATAAGTAAGCAACTCAAGAGAGGGAATGATAAGTAAGCAAACTTCTTAAGTGTTGAAATTTCTTCTTTTGGCGTTATAATACAGAATTAGAGTCATCAATTTAGCATAAACATACAAAAGTCTCATATGTAATTTTAAAAGTATTTTTGCTAGCAGATTTTATCTGGGACAAAGTTTTTGTCACCAAAATTTTAGAATAGTGGATTTTTTTCTTCCAGAAACATTGTTTATGTGGTTAGTAAAATTTTACTACATTTCTGAAAAAAAAGTTAAAATTTTAAATTTATTTTATAATAGGAAAAGAAATTAATGCTAGCTAAAAATAAATTTATTAGACACATTTTATCTCTTTTCATCATTTCAGTTATTCCATTTTTATCTAAATTATTGTATAGACATGTAATTAAATAACATCCTATAATTTTTCACTTTAAGGCTGTTGTTGCAAAAGTCCATTATTTTAACACTGTATTTGAAAGTGAGAATTAAAGTTAAATAGGAATGATGAGTCGTTTTCAGAATGATGCAAACATTAATAGATATCAAAGTAGGTGAAAAGTTATAATTGCTTGCAAATTTTTAATATCGTTGGCATTAATTTTATAACAATACTTAACATATACTTGCTATTCTATATTGAGAATGAGTTCCCAAGAGTTACCATGGGTTTCCTCAAAAGACACAAAGTCAGGAAAAAGGTAAACATAGTGAGTTCCCCTTTTTCCAGAGGCACTCTATTAGAAATACTTCTAAAAGAAAAATAAACTCGCCTCTAGAGCAGTTTGCTAATATGCTGTTTCCTATCAGTTTATGGCCTTATTTTACAAATTCAGTTAAATTTAACTATCGGATTTAAACCTCAATAATGATTTGAACTGCATTAATACTTCTTAAATGTATTTTCTGTATAGTGTTAATTAAAACCTAAACAATCTATATCAATCTTCTGCATTACCTGAAGAATACATTATGAAAGATGATATGATAGGAAGTATCTTTGACTTCTTCATCAAGAACTCTATTACATGATATAATTCATTTTCCTAATCTTAAAGTGGGGAAGACATTAGTATTTAATCCTTTATGTTTGTTTCTTAAATTTTATGTTTGTTTCTTATTGTTGTCTTAAAACTAATTAAATGGGAGTTGTCTTCCAATGCCTCAGGGTAAATTTACTGTCTCAAGAAGGTCCCATAGTTTAATGATGCACTTTTTGACTTAAATGTTAAGATGCAAAATAAAATGTCAATTTAATATTCATTGTATTTTCGAACATCATACTCAATCTATTAAACTTCACTCTAATCCCTGCTCTTCCATATGAAGTAATAAAGTAACTTGAAATGTTTATGATTTGATTATTTTAGACTAACTAGATTCTACAATATTTACAACTTTTAAAAAAATACTTTATCATATATAATGTGGCATTATATGGGTGTTATTTTAGTTAAAATATAATTCTGTAGAGATAGTGTCCTAATAAAAAATGTATAACCTATATGTAGCCATCTAGCATTATTCATAATACCTGCATGTCACAGTTGGCTCCAATAAGAGTTTTCTTTTTAATCTGAATTTGATTTACAGCCTACACTTACAAAATTAACAGTGAATGTCAGAAGTGAACTTTTATTAGTGAAAAGAATATTCCATCAACTAGCATGATAAATATTTCGAATAAGCTTTCTTTGTCCAATTTAAATGTATTTCAATTATGTGGAATGGCTAAAATATTTCAAAACACTTCTCACACAAGTAACTATATAAAAATCCAATGAGACAGACAGCTCATGGGGATGGCATGACAAACTTGATTCTTAAAACATCCTTGTTCTGCCACTGGGTTAGGTGGATTTGTGATGCCAACTTTAGTGGTTAGAAAATCCTTCCAGACCCTGGAAAGATGACGGTCTGCCAGACATGAATCTTTTAAGATGTGGTCATGATAACTAAAAGGACAACAGTTTTTTCAAGCTGAGAGAATGAACTGTTGGAACTGTTTTGTGATGGCTTGCTAATAAATGCATGATTAATAAATGTCTGCATGGGTGGCAGAGATTTTCTTTTGAGACTTGCTTATATTATAATCTGTTGAGCAGTTTGTGGGAGAGTAGGTCATTTCCACATATCTAAAACTTTTTTGGAGGTTACAATGCCTTACTCAGCCAGCTATGAAACACAAATAAATCCTATAACATTCAATTGCTTTTTCTTCAGGTGAAGCAAATTGAAAAGCAGCATGAAAGGATCTGTAGTAAAGATAAAAGTTGACTGAATTAGAGAATATGACTTTGACAGTGTCACAGGGCCTGGTTTTAAAAAGAATTTCCATAAGAATGTATCTGTATATGAGAAAAGCAAGTTTCTCTTGAGCACCAAATCCCAAGGTTGTTTTGAATTTCAAACCCTGCCATCACCTCACTTCTCTCAAGTAATTCAAAATTGTCTCAATTTCTGAGTTCTCCAGATATCATAATCCAGAAACAGGACTACATGAGCTGCCCAAGAGCTTTGCCCCAGGAAAAGATCAAATACATAGTGTTAGAACCAGGTACTCTGGGGGGCTCACCTTCTGGTCTAAGGGAGATTCTGCTTGCTCTTTCTATGCTTCTTTCTAGAATATAGAGTGTGAGATTTGCCTCCCATTAAAGCACAGTACCACTGACCCTAGCCCAGGCTTCATATGGTCCATCAGGTTTTGCTTCTTGTTCTGTGGACTGTGTTAGGTCCCAAAACCCACTTCACCCAGTATTTAAAGTACCAGTCACCCCTGTTTTTTAGGGAAAATCTTCACATTTAATTGGCTTATAATTTATTCTCTTCCCTCAAACACCCTAGTGTGTCTTCCATTTCTTTTATCTCCTTTTTACCATGCTGTGCCTTTTGTCTCTGTCATCATCCCAAGATTTTATATCAAAATCTGGGGCTGTTAAAAATTGTTGCAGTTATTCCTAAATTTCACTCTTTAGAAGCACATCATTTGCTGCAACCTTTTCTCATAAATGTATGAAACAAAGTTTTATAAAATGCATTGATCGATGTTATTAAAAAAAGTTTAAGATGTATATGAATATAATTGGGAAATAAAGAATTAATAATGATTTATCCATTTATGGTAAAATGTATTAGGTTATGTTGTAAGTAGATATACTTAGATTTTACTCCCAATGACTTTAAACACTTGGTTCCAAAGATGCATAAATAGTGTTTCTCTAAACCTCAAGCATTTTACCAGAAACTGAGATTATATATATAAAGCTATTGTAATTAAGAGAATGTAAAATCGATGTAAAGATAGAAAAGCAGACCAATGGACTTAATAAAGTGAAGAAATAAATCCTTCCATATATAGTAATTGTCATTTATGACACAGGTAACAATACAGCGAAGAGAAGAGGATAAAATTTTAAGTTAATTATATTAGCTCAATTTGATACTTCTAAAAATCAGTTTCAGGTGGACTATCAATCTAAATGTAAAAAGTAAATAATAACCGATAAGTTTATGAAAAAAAATATTTTTCTGTAGTTGTAGTAATAAATATATTTTTTTTAATCAGAAAACAGAAATGGTCAGACCCAAAGGAGAAAAAAAATAATAAATTGGGCTACATTAAAATTAAATTTTCTGTTATTCAAAATATACTACTAAGAAAGAAAATATAAAACTACACAATAAGAAGATATGTATATATATTATAATTGAATTTTTTAAAAAAAGGAGAAAAATAGAAAATTGGCAAAAGAAGTGAACAGGATAAAAACAAGATAAAAATATGGCAAATATATAAATAGAAGAGAGTGTTTAACTTTTTTAGTCTATAGTAGTATCTTGTGATGATTAAAATCCATGATAATGACTCAAAAAGAATATGGGGCAAATAAAACTTTCATGCACTACTGGTAAGTGTAAATTGGTGAACACACTTTGAGAAATCATTTGGCAGTATATGCTAAAATTAACCATGTGTACATCTATGGAGTCATTAATTTAATTTTTGATATTTAACAGGCTTGACTATATATACCCACCCAAGACATGCAGTCTGTACATGGTAGCATTGAATATTAGTAAAAAACTGAATACAATCTAAACATTGTTCAGCAGAATAATAAATAAATAACAATATTCATAAAGTGGAATATTCTGCCACAATAAAAAATACTAATTTTTACATTGCCACATGCAAAAACATGGATATAGCTCACAAAAATAATGTTAAGCAAAGAAAAACACAAAAGAGAAAAAGTTCAGGTATGTAAAAAATGAAAAATTTATAAAGGTAAAAAATCATAAAGGTAAAAATCCATACAGGTAAATATGGTGTTATAAGTGAATGTAGAATTTACTTTTGGGGCAATAGTCCCTTGAAAAAAATATAAAGGAAGCTCCTGACATGCAAGTAATATTCCATTTTTAATCTGAGTCCCAGTTATATAGGTAAATTCACTTTGAAAAAAATTATTGATTTATGGTCTCTACTCTTTTTGATGTATATTATAATTCATAAAAGTTTACTTATTGAAAATTCTTTATTAATTATTTTTAAAACTTCTTGTTTTTTTCTGATATTTAATAAAGTGGTAATTATAGTAAGTGTATTTGAAAGTAAAATACAAAATACACTAAGGGTATAAATAACATATATTTTTAAGTACACTTGCAGTGTATCTTTAAATTTGAATTACAATTAAAATAAAGCAGGAAAAATCACTTTAAAAGTTTTTAAAACTATTATTTAAATCTATTTATCTGCTACCAACAATATTAAAGATCAAAGATCAAAGAAATGTCTTTGTCTTCAACTTTCTAATAGTAGGTCTGAAGCCATTAAAATAGTGATTTACCACACTTGTATGCTCTTCAGAAAATATTGCTCTAAGTAGAATTACTACTTATATAATGTGTAAAGGGTTTTATATTATTTCTCTAGCTTTAGAGAACTCACTAGAAAAAGTTGTTCTTGCTACTATCTATATTTATATCTCATTGAATAACAACATATTTTATAACAAAATTTTCAAATGAAAAAAGTCTGAGATGTGAAGTACACCAGGAGTAAAAATGTTTTCTTAAGAGCATAAATATGAGCAGGCACTTTGATCAAAATCAACAAAAATTACTGACATCATGAAGTTTATATAGTTCAATAGGTAGTAAAGAACATTGAACAGATTTATAAGTAAAACATTTATTATGAAATATGATTAACAGTAGTATAAAAGAAGAAAAAGAGAAAGAAGACATGGGTTAAGAGGTTGTTTAAAATATAATGTTTGAGCAAAGTCCAAAAGGAAGCTGGAAGAAAGTTCTTCGAAAGGAGATAAGCTAGTACTAATACCCTGAAGTAGAAAGGTATTTGCATTTTTGTACTTGGAAAACAAGAATGAAGCCAGCTAAGCAGAAATACAGTGGAAGGGAGAATAAGAGTGAGGCTCAGGGAGAAAAGTAAAGGCAAGATGTTATAGAGGATAATAGGCCCCTCTGAAAATTTCTGGTTTTCTCTTCTTGTAATTCTCTGCTTTGTTCATTGAAATGTTTTGAGCAGAATTATAGCACTACTTGCCTTATAGAATAAGAGTTAAGAGAAGCAAGTTAGTAAATTTTTTCTGTTCTCCACGTGAGAAATCATAGTGGATAGGCAAGAGTGGTATCAGTAAAAATGATGAATTCTTATCAGATCATGGCATATCATGAAGCTTGAACTGGCAGAATTAGTTGACAGATTGAATGAGGATGTAAGACAAAGATGTGAGTCATGAATGATTCTCAGGCTTTAACTTGAACATCTAAGATGGTCATGACAGTGGAATGGGTTTTTAATAGAAATAATGAAAAGTTTATTTTTGGAAAATATTAACATATATAGCCATTGGCTTTTCAAATGCAAATGTTACAAATATCAAATGCAACAGATACATATATCAATCTGAAATTTACAAAAGTGATCTGGCTATAGATCAAAACCACATTTTGGGAGTTATTAGAGTGTATATGGCATTAAAATAATAAAATTGCATATAAAAAGTGACTATATAGAGATATCCAAGGCCCAAGTCCTGGCATACATACATATTTAGAGGTCAGCATTATGGGAAGGAATCACAAAAAAGGTCTAATATCTTTCTGTGAGAGAGTGAGACATGTAATGAGTATAATATTTTGGCATCCAACTCATGAAAACATTTCAAGGGCTAAGTAAATGTGCCAAATGTTGTTGAGTTGTTAAGTAAGAAGAGGATTCAGAATTGATAACTGAATTTAGCAGAATAGAGGTAATAATGGCAGTGACAAGAGCACTTTTAGATGAAATAGAGGGGAAGAGAAGCAATGGGGTGAGAGAAACTGGATTCAGGCTGTGTGGAAATCTACAAACAGTTTTACTTTCAAAAGAAAGGAAGCACAGAAATGAAGTTATTATTGGAAAGAGATGGAGGTCAAAAGAGTAAATTTTTTTTTTTTTTACATTATGACATTGCATTATCCTTGTAGCTAATGAGAATAAATGAGGAAAAATAAAAACGCTTTAAAAGAAGGTGAGAATTTTTAAGTAAGTGAGAATAGGGAGTAAAATGTGTGGTAGAAACAAGAGTGAAGGAAGTGTCTAAAAGCTTAGACATAATGAGTGAGTAGACATGATGATAAGAGTTTGCAGAACTCTTCTGATTAACTTTTTTCCTCAGATAATAAAGTAATTAGCCGAGAAAGAGAATCAATGGAAGATGGGATTAGGGAAAAGAGACAGGGATATTTTTCTTAGTAAATACAAGCAACTAGAAGAGCTTAATTAATGGCAACTATTCTTGTTAAAGCATTCACATTTAGTTTTACGTACTATGATTATAAATTTCAGAGATAAAATTACAGCATACATAGAGATAAAAACTCCATTGACAAACAAGATTTCAGAGAAAGCCTAGCCCAGCCTAATCAACGTGTGTGGAAATGTAAATAATGAAAATTAAATACTATCTTTCAAGAATTCAACAGACTAGATAATTTGGACTAACTCTTAAGAGTACCACTAAAATGTATATTGTTTTTGTTTGCTTGAAGTTATTGGAGATATCAAGACAATAAAGAATTATTCAACTCATATCTAGGGATACATGGAATACCAGAGAATAGACTCTGGCATTTGGGATGACTCTTATTTTATGTTTTATTTTGTATTTTGTATTAGTTTCAGGTGTACAGCACAATGGTTAGACATTTATATAATTTACAAAGTAATTCCCTTGATTACTCTCATATCCACCTGGCACTATACGTAGCCATTACAATATTATTGACTATACTCCCTATGTTGAACTCCCGCTCCCCATGACTGTTCTTTAACTATCGATTTGTACTTCTTAATCCCTTCAACTTCTTACTCAGTCCCCCAACCTCCCTCTCAATTAGCAATTGAAAGTTTATTTACTTTGTTCCTTAGATTCCATATATAAGTGGAATTATATGGTGTTTATTTTTCTCTGTCTGACTTATTTCTCTTAGCATAATGCCCTTTAGGTCCCTCCATGTCATTGCAAATGGTAAGATTTTTATGGCTAATATTCTATTGTGTATATATACCACCTCTTCTTTATTAAATCATCTATTGATAGGCACTATTACTTCTATATCTTGGCTATTGTAAATAGCACTGCAGTAAACATAGGGGTGCATATATCTTTTTAAATTAGTATCTTGGTTTTGGGGGATGGTAAAAACCCAAGAGTGCAATTGCTGGGTCATACGGTAGTTTTATTTTTAATTTTTTGAGGAAACTCTAAATCCTTTTCCATAGTAGCTGTACAAATTTGCAATCCCACCAACGGTGCAACACGATTCTTTTTTCTCCACATCCTCACCAATACTTTTTTTTTTTAATTGTTTGATGATAGTCATTCTGACAGGTGTGAGGTCATTTCTCACTGTAGTTTTAATTTGCATTTCTCTGATGATTAGTGATGTTGAGCATCTTTTCATATACCTACTGGCCATCTGTATATCCTCTTTGGAGAAATGCCTTTTTGGGTCTTCTGCCCATTTTTTAATTGGATTGTTTGTTTTGAGTGTTGAGTTGTATAAATTCTTTATAAAGTTTGAAAATTAACCCTTTATCAGATGTATCATAGGCAAATATCTTCTCCCATTCAATAGGGTGTCTTTTCATTTTGCTGATAGTTTCTTTTACTGTGGAAAAACTTTTTGTCTGATGCACTCCCATTTGTTTATTTTTTATTTTGTTTTCCTTGCCTGAGGAGATATATCTGAAAAACATATTAGTAAGAGCAATGTCAGACAGTTTATTTCTTATGTTTTCTTATAGGAATTTTATGGTTTCAGGTCTTACATTTAAGTCTTCAATTCATTTTGAGTTTATTCATATATATAGTGTAAGAAGGTAGTCCAGTTTCGTCTTTTATGCATGTATCTATTCAGTTTTCCCAGCATGGTTTTTTGGAGACTGTCTTTACCCCATTGTATATGCTTGCCTCATTTGTCATATATTAAATGAACGTATAGATGTGGATTTATTTCTGCACTCTCTATTCTGTTCCATTGGTCAATATATCTGTATTTTTGTTGTTTGTTTGTTTGTTTGTTTGTTTGTTTGTTTTTTATGCCAGTACCATGTTGTTTTGATTACTGTAGACCTGAAGTATAGTTTGATATCAGGTAGTGTGATAACTCCAACTTTGTTTCTCAAGATTTTTGTGGCTATTTGGGATCTTTTATGGTTCCGTATAAATTTTTGAATTATTTGTTCTAGTTCTGTAAAAAGAGCCATTGGTATTTTGATAAGGATTACATTGAATCTATAGATGGCTTTGAGTAGTATGGACATTTTAACGATGTTATTTCTTTATAACTATGAACTCGATATATGCTTGTATTTATTTGTATCTTCCTTAATTTCATTTTTCAATGATTTATAATTCTCCAAGTACAGGTCTTTTACCTTCTTGGTTAAATTGATTCCTAGTTATTTTATTTTTTAATGTAATTGTAAATGGAATTGTTTTCTTAATTTTACTTTCTGATAGTTCATTATTGGTGTATAAAAATATAACTGATTACTGAGTAATAATTTTGTATTCTGCTACTTTACTGAATTTATCAGTTCTAACATTTTTTTTGTGTGTGTGTGGAATATTTAGGGTTCTCTCTACATAGTATCAAGGTGCAAATAATGACACCTTTGCTTCTTCTTTTCCAATTCGGATGCCTTGTCTGATTGTTGTAGCTAAGCCTTGCAACACTACATTGAATGGAAATTATTAAAGTGCTCATTCTTGTCTTGTTCCTGATCTTAAGAAAAAATGCTTTTATATTTTCTCCATTTAGAATGATGTTAGCTGTAGTTTTGTCATACATGACCTTTATTATGTTGAGGTTTATTTCCTCTATTCCCATTTCGCTGAGAGTTTTTATCATAAATTCATGCTGAATTCTGCCAAACATTTTTTCTACATCTATTAATGTGATCCTATGATTTTTATTTTTCAATTTTTAACGTGGCATATCACAATTAATTTGTTGATGTTGAACCAAATTTGCATCCCAGAAATAAATCCATCTTGATTATGGTGTATGATATTTTTTGATGAGTTACTGAAATTAGTTTGCTAATATTTTATTGAGAATTTTTGCCTCTCTGTTCATTAGGGATAGCGGTATATAAATTGGAAAATCTGTCCAATTTATTTATTTACTTTAATGTCTTTGTCTGGTATTGTAATTATGGTAATCGTGGCTTCATGGAATGAGCCTGGGAATCTTCCCTTCTCTTGATTTTTTTTTGTAATATTTTGAGAACAGTAGGTGTTAATTCTTTTTTTAATGTTTGGTAAAATTCACCTGCAAAGCCATCCGGTCCAGGACATTTGTTTGTTGGGAGTTTTTAATGATTGAGTTGATTTTGTTAGTAGTAATCAGTCAGTTCAGATATTTTGTTTTTTCTTGACTCAGTCTTAGAAGACTGTATGTTTCTAAGAATGTATGCATTTCTTCCAGAATGTCCAGTTTGTTGGCAGATAATTGCTTATAGTATTTTCTTATAATCATTTGTATTTCTATGGAGTCAGTTCTCTTTACTTTCTGATTTTATTTATTTGAGTCCTCTCTCTTTTTTTCTTGATGTGTGTTTAAAGGTTTTCCAATTTTGTTTATCTTTTCAAAGAACTAGCTATTGGTTTTATTCTTTTTTCATGTGTGTATTTTTTTTTAGACTATTTTTGCTCTGATCATTATTATTTCCATCTTCCTACTCACTTCGAGTTTTCTTTGCTGTTCTTTTTCTAGTTACTTTAGGTGTAAGGTTAGATTGTTATTATGAGATTTTTCTTGTTTTAGGGGGGATAAGCCTGTATTGCTAGGAATTTCTCTCCTAGGACTGTTTTTACTGTGTCCGACAGATTTTGGGTCATTGTGTTTTCATTTTCATTTGTCTCTAGATATCTTATCATTTCTTCCTTGATCTCATTTTTAACCTATTTACTATTAAGTACCATGTTATTTAGCTTCCATGTGTTTATGTGTTTTTAAATTTTTTCTTGTAAGTTATTTCTAGTTTTATACCATTGTGGTCAAAGATGCTTGATATGATTTCAATCTCCTTAAATTTATTGAGATTTGTTTTGTGGCCTAACATGTGGTCTAACCTGGAGAATGTTTCATGTGCACTTGAGAAGAACGTATATTCTGCTTCTTTTGGAGTAAATGCTTTAAAATTGTCAATTCAATCTATCTACTCTAGTGTGACATTTTAGGCCATTTTCTTGCCTATTTTCTGTCTGGAAAATCTGTCCATTCCTGTTATCTAGGTGTTAAAGTCCTCCACAATGACTGTATTACTGCTAATCTCTCCCTTTATGTCTGTCAATATTTGCTTTATATGTTTAGGTGCTCCTATGTTGAGTATATAAAAGTTTACTAGGGTTATGTCTTATTGTTGGACTGATCACTTTATCATTATGCAATGTGCTTCTTTGTCTCTTATTATACCTTCGTTTTAGTCTATTTTGTCTGATCTAAGTATTGTTACCACAGGTTTTTTTCATTTTTATTTTCATATTTTTTCATCTCTTTACTTTCAGTTTGTTTTTCTTTTGATTTGAAGTAGGTCTCTTGTACAAGCATATGCATAGGTCTTATTATTTTATCCATTTGGCTACCCTATATCTTTCGATTAGAGCATTTATTCAATTTACACTTAAAGTGATTATTGATAGGTAGATAGTTATTGCCATTTTATTATTCATATTTTTTTTTCTCCTTCTTCTTAAAGAAGTCCCTTTAACATTTTTTGTAATACTGGTTTGGTGGTGATGAATTCTTTTAGCTTGTCGTTGTTGTTGCTGTTGTTGTTGTTGTTATTATTATTATTGTTATTTTATTTTTTATTTTATTTTATTTTATTTTATTTTATTTTATTTTAGTCAATAAAGTTCTCTATTTTGCCTTCAATTTTAATTGATACCCTTGCTGGGTAGAGTTGGTTGTAAGTTCTTGCTTTGCATCACTTTGAATATTTTGTGTCATTCCCTTTTGGACTGCAAAGTTTCTATTGAGATATCAATATGGCAGTACCCTTGAATGCAACTAGCTGCCTTTCTCTTGCTGCTTTCAGGATTATTTCTTTGTTTCTAACCTTGGAATTTTAATTATAATGTGTCTTGGCATGGGTATGATTAGTTTCCTCTTATTTGGGACTCTTTGCACTTCCCAAACTGTATGTCTATTTGCTTCATCAGGTTAGAAAGGTTTTTCATCATTATTTCTTCAAATATGTTTCCAATATTTTGGTCTCTCTCTTTTTTTAGTACTCCTATGATGCAAATGTTGGCATACTTTATATTGGCCCAGAGGTCTCTTAAACTTTCCTCATTTTTTTAAAATTCTTTTTAGTTGTGGGTGTTCTGATGGGTGTTTTCTATTACCTTAACTTCCAAATCATTGATTTGGTTCTCTGCTTCATCTAATCTACTGTTAATTCCTTCTAGTGAATTTCTTCATTTCAGGTATTATATTCATCATTTCCAACAGGTTCTTTTTATAGTTTCTATGTCCTTTTTTATGCTTATTATCTCTTTGTTGAAGTTCTCATTGAGATCATCTTTTCTTCTACTATGTTTATTGAGCATCCTTATAACCAGTGTTTTAAACTCTGTATCTGGCAGGTTGTGTGCCTCCACTTTATTTAGTTCTTTTTTTTTTTTTTTGGAGTTTTCTCCTGTTGTTTTATTTGCAACATATTTGTTTTTTCATGTTAGTTGCCTGTGTTCGTTTCTACGTATCAAGTAAATTTGTTACATCTTCCAATCTTAGCTCAGTGGCCTTATGTAGTAGGTGTCCTGTGTGGTCTTGTGACAGACTCCCTGATCACCTACCCTGGGAGCTCCAAGAGTATCCCTTGTGTGAGTTGTGTGTGCTGTCCTGTTGTGGTTAAGCCTTGATTACTATTAGTGTGTCCATGGATAGGCTTGAATCTCAGGCTGACTTTGCCACATCCACAGATTATGAGCTGCTGTGTGGGGGCTGATTTCATGGAGTGGGGTTTACCACAGTGGGTTTGTGTTCCTGTTGAGATCATGCTTTGGGTGTGCTGCTTGTAGGGCTAATCAGATGGTGCTCTGTTGTGGTCTGAATCCATAACCAGTTGTGTTGGTTCTGTGGCCCCTTAGGAAGGGCTCCCATGTAGGTCAAGGTCAGTCTCTGCCTGTTAGTTCCCAGAGCTATCTGGTAGGAAGTACAAAGCAACTCCCATGTGCTTCCAGCTCTAGCACAGACAGTGAGGTTGGGCACTGTCTGTGCTAGAGCTGGAAGCACATGGGAGAATCTAGGCTGTGAACCGAGGCCAGCTACAACAGTACCATGGCAGGGGCAGCTTAGCAAGAGGAGCTGCCCAGGGGAGCCCAAGGCCTGAGGCTGCCTGCCAGCAGACTGTAAGGTTCAGCAACTGAAAGAGCCTTTTGGTGGTACCCAAGTTGTGGGGAAGTTGACCCAGGGAGCCACTGGGGTAAAGAAGCGGATTTCACCTGGCCAAAAAAAATTAAGCTTTGGTGCTAGTTCTGAACCTGAGGCCATTTGCAAAAGTCTCATATCACACTGAAGCTAGCCACCACTCACCTCTGGCCCACAGACTTTCGAGGTTTGTTCAAGAAATACTGTAGTTCAAGCCTGGTCTGGTTGTCTGCCACCCGAAATGACTCGAATCTCTTACCAGTCTTTACGTGGCCTCTTCTTTATATTCCCAGTTATAGATGATATGTTCAACTAGACTTCAGATGGTTTTCCAAATTGATTGTTCTGTAATTTAGTTGTAATTTTAATGCAATCATGGGAGAAGGTGAGTATAGTGTTTACCTACCCCAATATCTTTACCCACTCTTCAGGGATAAATTTTAAATATGATTCCAGAAAAGGCAACTAGGAAGCTGAGAAGCTGAGCAGAACATTTCAGAGATTCAAGCATGTAGCATGTATGGAAATGACAACTGGTATTCAGGGCCACTGGGGAGAGATTGGTAGATCTTTTGCTGCAGATTCCAAAAAGTAAGTTCAAAATTGGTGAGCCTTTGCAGTAATTGTTGCTCAGCTCTGAATTTTCTGAATCCTCAGAACTGTAACTGTTAATATCTTTGCCAGAAGCAAACCAAAACTCTTCTTTGAAGAAGATATCTTTATAAGGGCTCAAATTACATATGTAAACTTTAAATACAGTGTCCAGCATACAGTGCCAACGTATTAGGCATATAAGCCATAAGAAAAACATGAACACAAACCAGAATTATGAAAAGGTAAAAGAAACAGACTCACAGGGACCCAGATAAAGCATTATCAGGCATCGAATTTTTTAAAACCATGCTACTATATTTGAGGGAGAAAAGAAAAACAGGTCTTAGAATTTCATCAGAACATTTAAGTAACTACAAAAAAGAATTTTTAAATAGAGATTTAAAACTTAACAAAAAAAATTTGTTATAAAAAATAACTGAAATTAACTTTCAAAGGATATATTAAATGTGCAAGATCAGATAGCCAATAGAACATCTTTACAGTGCTAAAAGAACAAAATTGTTGAACCAGAATTCTATATATTTCAAATATGAAGGAAAAGTAAAGCCTGTTCAAGCAAATGAAATCTGGGAATTTATTGTCAGCATACTTATTCATAAGAAATGGTAAAGAAGGTTCTTAGAGCGGAAATAATATGATACATATCCTCGATTGCTTTCATATCCTTGAACTTTCCCTTTCTATACTGACACAGTCAATTTAATCAATAATTTCAAATAATAAGTTTTCCTTAACTGAATAAAATACTTTAAATTTTATCTAATCAGAAATGACTCTTTAAGGCACATAATTATAATAATACAGTAAAACAGTAATTTATCTATGGGACTATTAATTTATTAATTTATTGACAGTAAATATTTATGAGTATGTGTTTCATAAGGCATTGTACTAGATAATTTCTTTATATACTCCTCTCTATTCATTTATTTAGTGACTAAGTAAATGACCAATAACATTCCAAGATGTATATTAGCCACAACATGAGATATTCATCACTAATATTGCAGTATTCTTGTACACATGGATCATTAGATTCTGGTTGGGGGTAGATAGATTGCTAGATAAATAGATAATAGACAACTATAATAATAACTAAGTTAAATAGTATGGGTCACATAGAAAACAGCATAATATTTTAAATTATCCTATCCAAGTACACAATCATTGAGTCATTTAAATTTAAACTGATACATTACATTAAATATATTACATACAAATAGCCATTAAATTCACTAAATTTCATTTTATAGATATTTGATTTATTGCTTCAGCTGTTTGTATGAGTATACTTGTGTATATATAAATGTGTTAAAATTTAATCCCCTCTCATTTTAAGCTAACCCTTCAAAGTTTTATAATCTACTCATTTTATAAATACAATTCTACAGATTTCTTTATATTGTTGATCAAATAGAGACCGGCACTGGCTCAAAGACAGTCTTGAAAATTCAGAGAAAGAAATTGTCCTCTAGTTCAAGAGTCAGCAAAACTTTTCTACGAAAGAACAAATTCAAATGATATTTTAGCCTTTGTGGGAGACAGTGTCTCTGTCTCATATTCTTTGTAATTTTTTTACAACGTTCTAAAATGTAAAATACTTTCTTAGCTCATAGGCTATACAAACACTGGATATGGGCTAGATTTGATCTGCATCCACAGTTGATCAACACCTGCTCTAGATTAGAAGATTCATGAGTGTGTATGCCATAACGTGTTTGAGATAGTTCAACCAAATGTCCATTCTACAACATTTAAAGTCATGGAATTCACATTTATAATATTAATCTACTAATACATAATAAATGTAAAAAGGCTTTGTTAGAATACATATAAATTAACTCATGAAATATACCAGTTTAATAAACTTAGCAAGAATGCTTTAAAACCTTGATTGTGAATGCATGTTGACTTTTTTGTAATGTTGGCTTCCATATTTAATTTCTTAAATACCACTTGATTTGATAATTTTAGAATTTTTATAAGAATCGATTACATGTTTCTATACACTCTATATTCTAAAATCAGCCTTTTGACTTCTTCAAAAACGTGCTTAGACCTTGAGTCCTGGCACATAATAACATGATTATTTCAAATATTCTATTCAGTACCTGAGGAAATAATATGTTTAGGACTGAATTTTCATCATTTTAATGGCATTCAGCTTTCTTATTTTCATTTTGAGTACCTTTGACTACAATTTTGTCTTAAATTTTTTAAAAAATTATTTACAGCTAAGATATTTTCTTCTAAATTGAATAAACAGAAGAAAAAATGGTTTATATTCTTTCAACTATTGAGATGATTCCTCAGCTTAAATGAAATTTATAAAGGCCTACTTTGGTTGCCTAAAGTTTTAGACAATCCATAATTAATTCTTAATTTTAGGCTCTTCCAGCTGTCCTTACAGAATTATGCCTTTGTTTCATAGTATCTCCACAGGCCATTTTATAGAAAGAGATAAGAAACAATCTTAGAATAAAAGGCTTTGGAATAATGATATAGGTCATCCAGACTGCAGCCTGAATGACCTTTTCCTTTCTTTTTTTCCCTCTGCCTAAAATTAAAATGATCTGTAAAATCCCTCCCATCAAAATGAAAGTGGGTATTCAGAGATGTTTTTGCAAAGCACCTTGACAGAGTGAGTTTGCATACAATGAAAGTTGCTTTTTCAGATTTTCAGTATTTGCATGGATTTTTGCCATGACAATTAAGAAGAGAATTAGTGACTGTAATAGAATTATAATTGATAAAGTCTATGTACTTGAGGCAGAAGGTCACTAATTTAATAAATGAACAAAGAGCTCTTGCCTAAAGAGAAATCTAAAGGTCTCTGTAGTAACTAAATTACTTTTAATATCAGGAAGCAGCATAGTGGAATAGGACATGGGGCAATGTAGAAAGTAGATCAGCAAGTGTGAATAAAAGAGTAACAGCAAATTAACACAAGGAACTTAAATAATCAGATATTTCTGTGCTAGCTAAAGGATGGGGAATACAAAGGTAGGAAAAGGCTTAATAATTTAAAAAAAAAACATTTAAGAAAATTGGGCATTTAAGTTAACACCAAACACGTATTAGTTACATGAACTATTAAAAAACTCATTATACAGTCAATTTGCAGTAGTTGTGTTTGCTAAAGAAACCAGGAACACTAACTAGCAAATATAAAATCATCGCTATTAGGGGAAATACAGGTTTAGATTCCTGCCAGTCTATTGTCAACTGACCAATATATAACTTTATATTATGTGTGCTGCTGCTTAAAGACTATTTTTTTAGTATATATTATTGATTCATCAATTCTGAACTCTGCCAATAGTTCTATAATTTATGCTTACCTAACACACCAGTATTCTCTCCATAAGACACATCATAGCTTTTTTGTGCTAAAGAACACAAGGCAGCACTTCAGCATTTTGTTGTGAGAACCATTTTAAACAACAAAATTACCAACAAAAAGGAGAAAAACATGACACTTAAATGAACTGAAAAAAAGACACTTGTTTGTGGTATGAGAGCTGAAAAAAGAAGACAGTGTTACATTTTTCAACTTCAAATAAGGACATTCACTTGAGGAGACAATTTTTCACCTCTTCGTGCATTCATATGTCTGCAAATGACCACAAAAGTGTCATAAATATTGATTTGGAGGTCACCAATAAATTTTAACCAGTAGGCAAATTCTTAGATACAGAATCTGCAAATAATGAGGATCAAGTGTTCCATAGTGTGAGTTTAATTCTCATCATGAATTTTGTCATCTTTAGAACAGTAGGATGTTCTGGTCAAGATGGCAAAGTAGGTAAATGCTGTGCTTCCACTTCTCCCAACCACATTAAAATTACAGCTAAACTACAGAACAGTCATTATTAGGAGTTGCCTGAAGTTTAGCTGAACAAAAGTCCTACAATAGGGACACAGAGAAGTGGTCACTTGGAGACTGGTAGGAGGGGTGGAGACACAAAATGGTCTGGTCCCACTTCCACAATGGTAGTTAAGAATCAGGAGAAATATCTTGGCTGCAATGGTACCCCGGAGGAGGAATGGGTCCCAACCCCACACCAGGTTTCCCAGCCTAGAGTCCCAGTACCAGGAAGAGATGTCCCTACAACTTCTAGATGTGAAAAAGAGCAGAGATTGTGGCTGAGTGAGACAAAGGGCTGGGGGAGTTCCAGGTGCACCTCTTAAAGGGCCCCACATAAGCTTACTTGGTAACAGACTCATTCACTCAGCTCCAGTACTGGAGCAACAACTCGAAAGGCACATAAGACATACAGGGAGGAACTGAGTTGACTGGCTTCAGGATGAGGATTGGAGGGGCAGCTTTTTCCCAGACAGAAGTTTTGGCAGAAGGAATTGTTTTTGTTGAGCCCTCCCCTACCCAGCCTGCAGACCTAGGCAGCAACCATATCTGAGTCTCTGGCAACATAGCTAATGATGGTTTCCCAACCTTACTGATTCCCTGAGACTCCGCCCCTCTCAAATTATAGCCCACATATCTGCTTCCAGTGGATTTTTCATACAGTGTCCTGTCTTGTCTCATGCTGCAAACTTTCCTAAAATCTCTCAAAGTTTCACAAAAATGAAACAGGCAGCATTTGGCCTCTATGTGACCTATACCTCTTGTTGAGCAGTCCTAAGCCCAGCACTAGCAGCAACCCACATCAATTTGTGGCTTGGCCTCTCAAGACATTCCAAGCCCAGTGTGGGTGGTGGCCCTCTGCAGACTGCTGTATGGCTCATGACAGGTGGCCCCAGGCAGATCATAGACTGCAGCTAAACTTGGCCTGAGGCAGGGCCCCTCTTACAAGGCCAGGGCCTGCACACCTACTGGCTGGCTTTGGTCTGAGATGGAGCACCACCCAGGGTCACATTTTAGAATGACATATCCAAAGGGCAGACAAGGCAGGACCAGATGCCTGCTAAAGTGCGTCCTGATCCAAAAGGTCAGCCCCTGAACAATAGCACCTCCACTGGTCACAACAAGTCATCACAACCAATTAGTCCAAGGGTCAATCCCTCCTATTGAAGAGCAAACAGCAACCAAGGCTCACCTACTCATAGAAGGCACACACAACTCATACGAGGTACATACCTGGAGCATCCAGCTCAGATGACCAGAAAAGACTGTGCCACTGTGCCCCAAAGCACATCTACTACATAAGGCCACTCTACTAAGACTACGAGACAAAGCAGCCCTATCTAATATGTAGAAACAAATGCAAATAGGCAGCCAAAATGGGAAGATAAAGAAAAATGTCCCAAATGAAAGAACAGAATAAAACTTCAGAAAAAAAAAAAAAACTTCAATAAAATGGAGACAAGCAATCTATCAGATGCAGAGTTCAAAACACTTGTTATAAGGATACTCAATGAACTTAGGGGAAGAGTAGAAGATCTCAATGAGAACTTTAACAAAGAGGTAGAAAATATGAAAAAGAAACAGTCAGAAATAAAGAATACAATAACTTAAATGACTAATACCTTAGGAAGAATTAACAGTAGATTAGATGAAGCAGAGGATTATATCAGTGATTTAGAAGATAAGGTAGTACAAAACATCCAATCGGAACAGCAACAAGAAAAAAGAATTCAAAGAATGGGGGTAGTTAAGGGGCCTCTGGGACAATATGAAGCACAACGACATTCATATCATAGGGATACCAGAAGGAGAAGAGAGAGCGCAAGGAATTGAAAACCTATTTCAAGAAATAATGACTGAAAACTTTCCTAATTTGGGCAATGAAATAGACATACAAGCCCAGAAAGCACAGAGTCTCAAACAAGATGAGCCCAAAGAGGCCCACACCAAGACATATTATAAATAAAATGCCAAAGGCTAAAGACAGAAAAAGAATCTTAAAAGCAACAAAAGAAAAGCAGTTAGTTACCTGCAAGGAGGCTCCCATAAGACTGTCAGCTAATTTTCCAATAGAAACTTTCAGGCCAGAAGGGATTGGCAGGAAATAGTCAAAGTTATGAAAAGCAAGAATCTACAACCATGATTATTCTATCCAGTAAAGCTATCATTCAGAATCGAAAGAGAAATAAAGAGCTTCCCAGACAAGAAAAAGCTACAAGGCTTCATCGCCTCCAAGCCAGTATTATAGGAAATGTTAGAGAGATTTATCAAGAAGAAAAACAAACAAAAAAGATAAAAAATGTGAATAATAAAATAGCAATAACTACATATCTAGCAATAATTACTTTAAATATAAATGGATTAAATATTCCAATCAAAGATAGAGTGGCTGAATGGATAAGAAAATAAGACCCTTAAGATATGCTGCATACAAGAGATCAGAGGATACAAATTAACTTAAAGAAAAGAGATAAAAAAGATGTTGCATGAAAATAGAAACAAACAAACAAAAAAGCTGGGGTAGCAATACTTATACAAGACAAAATAGACTTTAAAACAAAAGCTCTAACAAGAGACAAAGATGGCCCCAGTAATCCCACTTCTGAGTATTTATCTGTAGAAACCTAAAACACTACTTTGAAGGAACATGTGAATGCACATGTTTATTGCAGCATTATTTATAATAACTAAGATATGAAGGCCACCTAGATGTCCATCAATAGATGAATAAATAAGAAAGAGGTGGTACTTATATATAATGGAATATATATAATATATATTCAGCAATAAAAAAGAATGAAATCTTGCCATTTGCAACAACATGGATGGACCTACATCATACAGAGAAAGACAAATGCCATATGTGAAATCTGGAGAACAGGATAAACAAACAACATAAACAAGCTCATATTTGCAGAGAGCTTCTTGAAGGTTGTCAGATTGAATGAGTGAAGTAGGGAGATTAAGAGACACAAATTGATAGTTACAAAATAGTCATGGGAAAATAGAGTATAACATGGGGAATAAGTCAGTATTATTGTAATAACTACGTGTGGTGTCAGATGAGTACTGGATTTATTGAGATGATCACTTTATAAATTATATAAATGCCTAATCACTGTATTGTACACTTAAAATTAATATAATATTTTTGTCAACTATAATTTTAAAAAAATAGAACTATAAAAATTGTTAAAAAAAAAAAAAAGAAGAGTATGGTGTTGCTATTAAAAGGTATCTGAATAAGGTGGATAGAAGTTCAGGACACATGTTCCCACATGGAACTGAAGTGGATCACTGGCTTTTTTGGCCTCCCTGAAATTTACACAGTCCCAGCAATTTATTCCACTGGAAAGTGTATTATGTTAGATCAAGAATTAATCTGTCTTGATAACAATTGTTGTGTGATGATTAGCACAGTTATTCGCACAATGAATCTTCACAAAGACAGTTGTTGAAAACATGCATTTTTATAAATATTGCCCTTCGATACCATTTGTGTTTTTATTCCCAATTTTTATATTTAAGCTTCTTTCATCACTCTCTAGTATGTTTCCCATTTAAAATCTTTTGCATTGAAACAATCTTTTCTCTTAACATTTAAAATTTTATTTTTCTAAATAAAATTTTATAGTCTTCTTGACTATAATAGTTATAACATTGTTGTGGTCACCATCATCCAAGTTTTCTGTAACTTACAGTTTTTGATCTATTGAGTATTAGGTCATGTTTAGTAGTTCACATTGCTTCTTCATGTTGCTTAAAGAAAACTAAGTTACCAAAGCAACACAATAATTTATTTTTTTCCAACTGTATTAATCTCTTTTTATTCTTTTGGTAATCTCTTCCAAAGTTAACTACCCCTCATATGTAGGGAATGAGATATCTAAGGAACCCAGTTCAAATGTTGGCTTTGCTGTGAGTATGGCCTTTTCCTTTATTTCAACTCAGAATGAAGACTTTTGATTCTTATTTTTCATATTCCAGTCCAAGAAGTAGTTTTCACTGTAGAAATTATCTAAAAATGGTCTTATGCTTTATAATAGTGGTCTACAACCAGGGTCAAACTTCTTCAGGAACACTACACACAATCAATGTAAATAGGTGTTAAACTAAGAAGAATTTTCTCAAATGAGTTTAAATGCATTTTAATTTTAGACAACTTACATGACATTTTTTTTTTTTTCAAAATGCCTCCACTTCAAATAAATCAAGGTCAGAATAAAGAGCTCAAGATAACATCAGTCCCATTTGTCCTAATCCTGATGTGTGGATGAAAAGCATCAGCCAAATATGATGATGGAGACAGATGATAGAGCCAAATTGCCAAATCTATTAACATTTTTCCATTTCTAAACCATCTTTAAAGAAAATCATATATGAAGTTACATCCTCATGAGTAATCCAGCAGAGCAACCACACTATCTGGATTCATGTTTTCACCAGAAAAGAAATGGTAGGTTTTTTTTTGAAATTAGCAAGAATATGCTTGATTTGTTCTGTAGCCCCTGTTATAAAAGGTTTTACTCTTTCTGGCCTCTGTTCTTCAAGTTTCCCTTTGATTGATTTTATGTAATCTTTTATGTACTTCTTTTGGCTTCTTGTGCGAAGGTGGTTTCGTGCAAATGATGGTTCATGGCAATGTCGATCAGTGATCACTGTGTTTTCGGTACTCTTGCCCTCAGGGCCTTCAGCAGAGGCATTTCCACCAATGAGCTAGTCATCAATGTAGACCTCTGTCCTACTAACTATCTTCCCCTCCACCTCTAGATACAGCTAGTCCACCATTTCCCAGATCTTGCAGATGTTGGAGGACATTTTATCATAGCTGATGAAGTCCCCATATATGATCATGGAGGTGACAGGAAGGAGGTAACAGTGGCTTAGCAGAAGCCCAGAGCTCTGAGCCACCCCATGGTGCAACTTGACTAGCACTCAGCAGGAGCAGGGAGCAGGCCAAAAAGCAAGTAATTTCTGATATACCCTGCTTACACACACTCATAAATATCTTTCATTAGGAAAATAGTAATTGTGGATATTTAAGAGACTGAGTCTCCCCCAAACTTTCCCCTGCCCTAGGGATCACCAGAAAATGTACCCAGAAAACATCATCGATGTCCTCCATTTAGTGAGGAAATATTAGATATACACCACACAGATTGCATTTCTGTTTTGTTTGTCCTTTTCTTCCTTTTTAACTCTTCTTCAACATCTGATTTCTTGCTTCCCAGAACAAATATTTTTTATGCACATTGCTGTTCACTCTATAAAAAAGTAGAAACAATGTATTATATGCTGCATATATTTCTTCCAACTTCCGTTTCACTCTTTCTGTATACAGCCTTAATTATTTCAAAGTCTGACTCCCATTGTAACTTAGATGTTGAGATGTGTGCATTTCAATGAGTTATAACTTACTCTGAGAGCATAGCTAAACTTAGTAAAATGATAAAATAACATTGCTAATTTCTTTTATCTTAGGTCTGACAATTAAGCACACCCAAATAATCTTTTTTTTTTTTTTCTTGAAAGTAACAGAAACTTCTTCAAAAATCTTTTAAGCAAAAGCATAACTTTATTTTTAGGATAAAGAAATAACTTTTGATTTAAGTTACAGGATGAGCACATATATTTATTTGTTCTACTCCTGAAATATAAACTATAACAAAGGAAGTTAAGAGAAATAATACCATAACAAAGAATAGAACAGGAGAAGAACCTACTTATAAGATAGTTGATAAGAATGAATATTATATTCCTTGTTTAAAGTGGTATAAGCTAATTAATCCATACAACATCATTCGTAGAATGTCCAGGTTCCTGGGAAACTCTTTTTTCAGGGCACTTGTGTACATAAACAATATCAATTACCCCAAATCAGCAAGATAACATCACTTTGGTGGCCTAATATTTCTTGATCCTATGGGGAAAAAAAAAAAATACCATGCCAGCCAGTGGGGATGATTGGCTTATCAGGACATCTTCCTAGGAGGCCCCATAGATGTGACTTCCAGAGCACCTTCATGCATCTCATTGACTCTACATATGGAGTAAAGGATCAAAGGGTGATCTGAGGAGGGGAACTAGGTACTGGATCCCACAAGAATACTTGACTGAATGGGATGGCAGCATGGATGGCACTGTTAGTCTTAGGTGCTTCCTGGTAGTGAGTTAAAAATGTCAAGGAAAGCAATCCAAAGTGTGGAACATGGAATTGCCCAGGGCTCAAGGAAATCAGAGGGTAATACTGGATTCATAAAATGTCAATCTCATCACCCTAGGCTCATTAATTCATACAGTGAAAAACTGAGTATGGATAAGGCTGCCATTAGCTCATATTACAGATTTTGGCAAATTGGAAGAGTATCTCTTCCTTTAAGTTATTTTAGTTTTATTTGTCAGAAACTTGTAAAATATGGAATTTTTGAGAACATGATAATTTCTGCTGCAACAAATATAGAAATTTAGGCACTTTCTTCACATAGTTTAACTTCATTATTCCTGAAGACAAGAATTTTTGAAGATTTTATCACACTGCATCACATGTGCCTATGGTAGTGCATGGCACATAATTGCCAAGTGTTTTGTTAAATAAATACTAGATCTTCAATCATTTCTGTAACAATAATATAATCAATATAAATAATATAACTGACATCAGTCAGTTCCTTGCAGAAAAAAAAGTTCAGTTTAACCCAGTTGAGACTTAAATAATGTGATAAACTATGCCCTTTAAGTTGTTATTGATGGGGAGCAAAATTTTGCCACCCCAAAATATGTCTTTTGGGATATTCATTTTAAGCTGGTTATTAAGAAACAGAAGACTCAGAAAGAATGTTTGATCCTTCCTCTTACCTGCCTAAAGGAATTAAGGCAGGAAAATCTACTTAAAGAAAGGGAGCATCACCTTAGCATAATAATATAAATTAAATGTGTCAGATGGGGAGAAATCTAGCAAATCTTGTTTGTTGAACTTTCTTCTGTGCTCCATTTTTCATGGGTGAGCCTACAATAATTTGTTTACTACACATTTGTTTACTAAACAATAATTTGTTTACTACACATTTGCTCTTTTTCTCTACCTACGTTCCCTTTGAAATCTCAGGCCCCTGTCCCCTTTCTCTTTAATACAGAAGGATATATAAACTTCAACTGTCCAATGTGTCCTCAGGTCTCATATTCTTATGGCATCTCCGCATGTACCTCTGTAATAACTTTTGGACATTTTTTCCTGTTAATATGTCTCAGGTTAATAATTAAATTAACCTACAACTGTGGAAGGAAAATTATTTTTGCACCTCTACATTCTCCTTCATGTCTTGTCCTGATTTGCTATACTATATTTCACCCAGCACATCATTTATTAGAATTATTTTGACTCAAAAGTATACATACTTACTTAAGTATAATCCAAATATTATTATTTACAATTCAAGAATATTTTGTTTACATCAGAGGCACATACTACTGAGCTGGATGGGTATTTTTTGTGGCTTCAGGAAGTAATGACATAATCATTATGACCAAACCAAACCAAAACAAACCAAACACTCAGATGACTGTGGACAGTTGATGTTTACATTGAATTTAGAATGAGAAAAAATTAGGACTTGGTAAGAGTACTACTTTACTTTTGGTAAAACCACAAAATCTCAGGCATACCGAGGAAAGTAGTTTCTTTATAAGTCACTTTGAGCACACTGAGGGAAAGCAGAGTTTACAACTACTAAATAGGTCTTCTGCAGTATTGATTATTTTAAACTGGTTGTTTTTAAAAAGCAAAAGACTCAAGAAGAGATTTTACCTGACCCTTACTTGCCTAAAAGAATTCGTATAGAAAAGCTCGCTTAAAGGAAGGAAGTTAATACTAGAATTGTAATACAAACTAAGTGTGGCAGGCTAGAGAAACCAACTGAAGTCTTGTTTGTTAGACTGTCCTCTGTGTACCATTGTTTCTGGATGGCCTGGCAAGAATTTATTCACCAAATGTTTGCTCTTTCTCAACTCTGTAAATTTTCTACTTTCCCTTTGAAATCCCAGATCCAGGCTTCCCTTTCCTTAGTCCAGAAGGGCACAAAAACTTAAATTGCCTGATTTGTCCTTGGGTCCCATGTTCTTACAGAATCTCCTATATGTACATACATAATAATTTTTTTTTCTCTTGCTAATCAGTCTCTTGTCAATTTAATTATTAGAACAGCCAGATGAACTTAGAAAAGTAGAAAAAAAATAATTTTCCTCCAAGCAATACTTATTTAATACCTGAGTTTAATACTCTTACAGGTTCGTAAGTTTGTTTGAAAGGCATTGTGAAACACAATTAAAAAAGTATAACTCTGAAAAAGAATGGAAAAATATATGAGCAATATCAAGGATTATTGTCTTTTATGTCTTTTACAATTCTTACTGTTTTTATGTCTTTTACAATTCTTACTGTTTTAGAAATGCTACATAAGAAGAGTTTTCTAATAGTTCTCATAAGAGAAATATGCATGTTTTTATGTAAATTATAAAATGGTTTGTATTCCTAAGCATAATTAGGAATATACATAGTCTGCAAACTATTACAATCTATGCTATTTAGGAATTTACTACTTACAAACATGATTTACCAGGCAAAATCATAAAGTGGTCAGCAAATGCTTATAGAAAAGCTACTGTGGGCAGGAACTGTGGTAAGAACTATAAATGTTAGTATAGATAAGATCATGGTCATTTCTTTCAAGGTAATGTGCATCCTCTAATCTCAGATGTGCTAGTCATCTTTGACATTTTTATATCCTTGCTATCATTTCTTACTCTTTCAGAAGGAAATTTAATTTTTTAAGTTACCAAAACCTTTATGTAAATTACTAAATTTTGACAGGTTGCTTTCTTCAAGCTATGTATATAATTTAATTTTACCTAGTTTCAGAGAGTTGAAATAACTTACTTAAGGCCATAAAACATGTTTGCAGCACAATAGCCATGAATCTGAGATATATTAGATCCTGGCACTCTTTCCCCTAATGTCACTTTACTTGTATAACTTCAGGTACAAAGAATTCATAAAGCTCCCCCGCAAAAATGAGAAAATGCATATTAATAATAGCAAAAATAGTAGTAATATAAATGCATGTTTCATTTGGATCACAGAGAGAATAATAACAATAGGTATACATATGACAACAAAATACATTCTAATAATGTTATAATAAATGGTTATTATTAGTATGAACTAAAAATTATTGTGTCTTGTTTCTGTATCTCAGGGATATAGTACCCTGATAGAAATCATATTTCTGTTAATTACCTCTAGAAAGCAATATGCCCTTTACAGCATTAACTAATCAACTCAGTTATTAAAATGAGTAATTACAGCTGTCAGACTAATGGGCCTTTAAATCCACAAAGAGGTCATTGCTGAAGTATACTCTTTCAAATGTGATTTATGGTGCATAGGAATCAAAGTATTATGTGTGTGGAGTCCTTCCTTATAGCTCTATGAAATCTGAACAATAGAATAGGTCAGAATCCAAGTCAATCTTGATTTTAAAAGTTATTTGTAGTCAGTATCATGTTGTCAAGAACATGAACAATGAATGGAATAAATTAATTATATAAGATACAGCTGTAAGGCATGATCTAAGGAAATTCAGAAGAAAAAAAGCATGTGCTATTTAGGTCTAGAAAAATGTATCACAATAAAACAAAAATTAATGAGTCAGAGAGGTCATGCAAAATTCAGGAACACTAAATATTGTGGAAGAGATGTAATTAAAACTACTTCTTTTAAAATTTTTCTGCTATGAACCAGAAAGGCCTGTAAATGGCTATCAGATCATTGGTATTATCACTATTAAATATAATTAATCACTGTGCAAGGTGTAGCCTAAACTTTTAACAGCAAAAATATGACAATGACTGTTAATTGCTAAGATTACAGAGGAGGGCCATCACTTGTTATTCTACAATAAAATGGGCAAAGGAAGGTAAATATGGAAAATGGGGGATAATAACTTAAGTATTAAGTAAACGAAAGGGACATGTCAAACTCATATATTAAATGAATGTTTCTAAAGAATATAAATTATATGATGAGTGGCTATTAATTATACAGACTTAGAATTAGAGAGTGAAATGTCCAATTATTAATGACCCTTTACCTCTCAGACAGTGAGTTTGGCTAAAGCTAAGCAATGCCATGTATCATAGAGAACGTTATTTGAAAGCACATACCCATTTTGAAGATACTACATTGATGAACACATATACAAGTTTATTTTCCTTTTAGTTACTCTTTGTTCCAAATTGTTTTTTCTACTAAATCATGATTTTAAGCAAACTTTTGTCACAAGTTGATGAGTCTAAAATCTAATGTTTTTAAAAGAGCATATCCAAGACCCTAAATAATTACACAGTGTGATAACTTTTAACATAGAAAATGTACATATTTCTATGAAGAAAATAAAGATGAAACTGTTTATTTTCACATCCATTTGAATGGAAATAGGGTCATGAGTTGGAAAAGACCTCATAGAAGAAGTAATACTTGACCTGACTCTAAAGGATACAGAAGGTTTTATATGAACATTTAAGAAAAAGAAATAGCACGAGCAAAGTATTCACTTCACTGAAAACCCAAAAACTGCAAAAATAATTGAGCTTGGTGATAGAATACTATCTGCTAGTCTTATTGCTTTCTAATCCTGTCCTTATATTACCAATTCACCTTTCTAGCTGCATCTGAGTCAGTCTTAGCCAGGTCCTAAACCAATGCTGTATAAATACTAGCAAACCTTTTCTGATGCCTACTTAGAGCCTAAAATTAGTGTAATTATCCTACTTTTGTTGTATGTTTTATTTCAAGTGCATGGAGGCAGCTATATGCCCACTGGGCAGTGACTTTCTTACTATTTATCATCTCATATAACCCGTTGTCATAACTAGTCTTCTGTTTTTCTTTGCTGTGTGATTTCATTCCCACTCTGAGATGTTTTACCATGAATTATAATAGTTTAGCATACATTTTCAAGAGATTGTTACTAATAGTTCACTTTAAAACTGGTTATTTTCTGATTACAGGCTCAGTATTTTTTTCTGACTTGCAATTACCACATAATAAACATGTTTAATTTTGAAGGAATGCTACT
>NW_011888878.1:4281899-4300523 GCF_000151845.1 Pteropus vampyrus
TTTTAAAAGTTATTTGTAGTCAGTATCATGTTGTCAAGAACATGAACAATGAATGGAATAAATTAATTATATAAGATACAGCTGTAAGGCATGATCTAAGGAAATTCAGAAGAAAAAAAGCATGTGCTATTTAGGTCTAGAAAAATGTATCACAATAAAACAAAAATTAATGAGTCAGAGAGGTCATGCAAAATTCAGGAACACTAAATATTGTGGAAGAGATGTAATTAAAACTACTTCTTTTAAAATTTTTCTGCTATGAACCAGAAAGGCCTGTAAATGGCTATCAGATCATTGGTATTATCACTATTAAATATAATTAATCACTGTGCAAGGTGTAGCCTAAACTTTTAACAGCAAAAATATGACAATGACTGTTAATTGCTAAGATTACAGAGGAGGGCCATCACTTGTTATTCTACAATAAAATGGGCAAAGGAAGGTAAATATGGAAAATGGGGGATAATAACTTAAGTATTAAGTAAACGAAAGGGACATGTCAAACTCATATATTAAATGAATGTTTCTAAAGAATATAAATTATATGATGAGTGGCTATTAATTATACAGACTTAGAATTAGAGAGTGAAATGTCCAATTATTAATGACCCTTTACCTCTCAGACAGTGAGTTTGGCTAAAGCTAAGCAATGCCATGTATCATAGAGAACGTTATTTGAAAGCACATACCCATTTTGAAGATACTACATTGATGAACACATATACAAGTTTATTTTCCTTTTAGTTACTCTTTGTTCCAAATTGTTTTTTCTACTAAATCATGATTTTAAGCAAACTTTTGTCACAAGTTGATGAGTCTAAAATCTAATGTTTTTAAAAGAGCATATCCAAGACCCTAAATAATTACACAGTGTGATAACTTTTAACATAGAAAATGTACATATTTCTATGAAGAAAATAAAGATGAAACTGTTTATTTTCACATCCATTTGAATGGAAATAGGGTCATGAGTTGGAAAAGACCTCATAGAAGAAGTAATACTTGACCTGACTCTAAAGGATACAGAAGGTTTTATATGAACATTTAAGAAAAAGAAATAGCACGAGCAAAGTATTCACTTCACTGAAAACCCAAAAACTGCAAAAATAATTGAGCTTGGTGATAGAATACTATCTGCTAGTCTTATTGCTTTCTAATCCTGTCCTTATATTACCAATTCACCTTTCTAGCTGCATCTGAGTCAGTCTTAGCCAGGTCCTAAACCAATGCTGTATAAATACTAGCAAACCTTTTCTGATGCCTACTTAGAGCCTAAAATTAGTGTAATTATCCTACTTTTGTTGTATGTTTTATTTCAAGTGCATGGAGGCAGCTATATGCCCACTGGGCAGTGACTTTCTTACTATTTATCATCTCATATAACCCGTTGTCATAACTAGTCTTCTGTTTTTCTTTGCTGTGTGATTTCATTCCCACTCTGAGATGTTTTACCATGAATTATAATAGTTTAGCATACATTTTCAAGAGATTGTTACTAATAGTTCACTTTAAAACTGGTTATTTTCTGATTACAGGCTCAGTATTTTTTTCTGACTTGCAATTACCACATAATAAACATGTTTAATTTTGAAGGAATGCTACTCTTATAATTCATCTAACACTTTAGCCATAACAATGAAAAATAATACTTTAATCATAAGAAGTTATTTTTTTATTTACATCTTTTAAAAATTTTCACCAATTGCTGCTCTATTAAACTGAAACATGTTCCACAAATATATTTGTCATAGCTCAGTGCTCTGTACATGCCATGACTTCTGTCTGGCACAGCACTTATCTTTCAAGTTGACATAAACATCACCTCTTTTGTGAAGGATCACACTGCCAAATTTTAATGGCCTCTCATTCTTATTAAGTCATATACTACCCAATATATTTTTACATGTGTGTCTCTTTTGACTAGTTATGAGCTTTTCGAGAGCAGAAACTCTGTCATATTTGTTTCCATATCCTCATTCTTTTATAGTACCTGATACATCATTCTGTAAATTTTCCCTCCAGAGAACATAGAGAAGAGCACTACTCCTTTTAAAATACATGGAGTTCATGTTATATAAAGCACTAAATACAGAACAGCTATTAAAATAAAAGCAATATATTTGTATTTCTACTGCACCCAAGTGCATATTTATATTACAATTGACTATGTACTTGTATGTGAATCTGTTTGCTGAGACTACAAGTGAGTCTCTGAAAAAAAGAATACTTTCAACAAACTTTTTTATTTTAGTCCTTTTCATATCTAATGATAATGTAAAAATCCATGAGAGCATTAAAAAGTATGGTCAATAAATGTAATTTTCTTTATTTAGTTCAAACCATGGCATTGATCAACATCTGAGATTCCTAAATAAAAAACTAAATACATTCCTAAAACAGACTATGTCAAGTATTACTTAAAGTACTTACTGAGTTTTAGTTCATATACCTAAAGTTATGATTAAATAATTTCTATGTGCTTTGGTATATTTTTAACATATTTTCTGTGTATTCTTAGTTATAAGCTTCTGATTAAAAAAAAAAAAAACCTTTGAATTCACTATTACACTCTTCAAAAAATAGATGGAAAAACAATCAATATTTTTATAAAGTTAGAAGTAAAAAAAGACATGTATTTCTTATTTCACTAATATAGAAGAAATTCAAAGGAAATAAGTCTGCCCTAAATAATGGTTTGATTATATGCAAAGTATATTCTGATATAATTTTACATTTATAGTATTATATCTCACACATTTAAACATATTATTTAAAAATAATTACTGGATAACTGACAAGAATGAAACGCTATGAAGCAACAAAGGGTTTAGTGTAGAGATTAATAGCTCACCCAGTCTGGGTTTTAATGAGTTTGAGGTACCCATGGAACATTCAAATGGAAATACTTGTCAGTTTGAAGATTAGTTAGATGGGTGACACATGAAATGTGATTATAACTATAAAAATTAATAACACATAGCAAGGTGATTATCAGAGTATAAAAAGAAGATGAGTGGGCTACAGATGGAATTAGGTAAAAACAATGTTTAAAAAAAGAGTTCTCAAATACTTTCCACACTAATACACCTGAGAAACAGCATTTGCACATGAAACTCACATTCAGTTTTTACTGAAACTTTCCATATATGTCTGAAGCTATGCAGTGCTAGCACAATTAATAATGGGTACATAACAGTACCAACCCTTGTAGATTATGGCATACATAACTAAATCGTTTTGGATTATGTGCAATTCCTAGTTATTGAGAAAAGCTCTACTACTGACTAAAGTTCTCATACAGAATATAAGAATATAGGAATGCAAGTGAGTGAGAATGACATTAAAGTTGTTCCCTTAAATTCTCTCCAATTTACTTTTTAAGTTGATAAATGTTTACAATGTAGAATATTGTAATGAGGACTATAAGACCTCACATCCACTTTAAATATATTGGTAAAATAAAGTCTATGCATATTTGTGTATATATAGACACATATTTATATAGTCTACATAATTTTTTGACATCAATGACTAACAATACATTTACAGAAGTTTAAATAAGATATAAAAAAATCTTCAGGTGCTAGAAACAAAGAAATACTTTAAAACCAACATGATGACAACATGAAAGAAAGGTTGGGGTGAAGTGGCAGAGTTAAAGAAAATTTTAATTCAAAATTAATAAAAAAGGACACTAAAACTATTGGTAACTTTAAACTATTTTAGACCAAAAGAAGCATGTAAATACTTAAGGAAAATTACTGTAAGGATCAAAACGAATGCAATTCTAAAGCAGCAGAGAGATAAGAATCAGAGATAGTCATACCATTAGAAAGGAGAAAAAAAGAAAAAAAAAAACATGATAAATAACATAAAATAAGATATAAATAAATCCAAATGGAAAATATAAAAATGGGGGGAAAAATCATGGAATTGAAAAAGGACAAAACAAGATGTCTTGACTATTTCCAAATCTATCAGTAATCGGAATAATAACAAATGAACTAAACTGCCAATTATGAAACAAGGACTTTCAGATTTCAATAAAAAATTACTATGTATGGAAATGTGTCACTATGAAATTTTTAGTCACTAAAAACATAACTAAAAGGAAAGATTAAAAGTGAAGAAATGATATATGACTTACTACAAAGAGTATGAAATACAAGAACATGGTAGAACTATATTAATATAAAAATAAATTTTATCGCAAAAAATGATTACTTTTCTTGGATAAGTATAAATACTGTACTTCATTTTCTGCGATGACAGAAAAACAGAGTCGGAGAGTCAGGAATCTACTGCTTGAAATTATCTTTTTGAGGGTTTCTCCTTGGGGGTGTTAGTTCCCTGGTACTTCTGGCCTGTCACAGGCTGTACACTGGCCCTCTACAAATTTAGAAAAGTTGCCTGGAGGCATAGAGATGCATATACTAGCAGTCAGAAGTTGACCTGAGCGCAGGTTGGGGCATATGGATGGGACCTTGACAACATCTGTTATACTAGCCAGTACTTACATGTGCCAGGCAATGTGTTATTTATTTTTAAAAATCTGATAAATTGATAACATAAATGTGAACATAAAAGTTCAAATTATTTATAATAATCTATAGAGCGTCTTTATATCATTGATGAAGGACTGAGCTAATACTTTAGAGTGGGGACTCAAGGCCTACACCAAGAGAGTGAGGGTCCTTGACCCCCATGCAGGAAATTCAAGCCTATGCCTGAGTTAGAGACAAAAGGAAGGTTTGATAAGGAATAACACTCCACAGACAGAAACATGAGAGATCCTGAGTGTTTAAGAAATTTAGTTTATATGAGATTCTTAGTTTCTATGAATTATAGTTTAAAGACTTTGTTTTCCTATTTTACTTTCATGTTATGGTTATACAACATTAAAGGCATGGGTAAATAGTTTCTTAATGATTTCAGCAAGAAACTTCCTTCGTTCTATAGGTTTCTCATGGTCTGGCAACACATTGTAGGCCCTGAATACAACTTAGTTTAATATTTAGTTGATTTGTATAGTTCTCATGTTTCTTCCCTATATTACCATCAATTTAGTAAAGAAAATCTTAAGTCAAAATGCAAAATTTACAAACCAACGAAATCACAATCAGTTTTACTGTATTAAAATTTAAATTTTTTCTAATGTAAAGAATAACATAAACAAACAAACAAAAAAAGGCAGACCTACTAGGAGATACATGTAACAAAAATTTATTGTTCAAAATATACAAATTTCCACAAATAAATAGATCAATCATCTCATAGAAACATTTACGAAGATCGTGAATAAATGCAGAATCTTCTATTGATTTATGTCAGTGGTAGGAACCAGTGAGACATAATGGGCTCTTTCCTGTATCTATCACTCTATACTGGTCCATAGGGTGGTCTTAGGTGGGCGTTTTCAGAATCCTGCCATATTATGACAAGTAAATGTCAAGGTAAGAAATGTCCAAACTTGTAGGAAATTTTTATGAATTTATTTGAGCTAAACTGATGACATATACCAGGGAGCAAGATCTCACATGCTCTGGAGAAGAACAATTTGCAGCTTCTTTTATGCACTTAAAATTAAGAAGGAAATGTAAAGAAGATTACATGGAGGTGATAGAAAACAAGGCTTGGAGTAGATTACAAGATAGTTAACAAGAATATGTGCTCTTTTGAGGGTGGTGACAGTTTATTTCAAAGGGGTGTCATAGATGCATAGAAAGAATGAATAGAGCTTGCTTATGGCAAAGATAAACCTTTTACTAAAAAAGTTATATGCATGGGATATGACTGCCCAGTTAGGATTTTATAATCAGATCATCCTACGAGGTTACATTCCATAGAACTCTTGCCCCCTTTTTTTGGTCCACATATCAAATGCAGAAAAAAGTCCAAAAAATAGAATTTAAAAATATCTATTGAATTTGTTGAAAAAGAAATTCATTAATAGTTTCATTGACATGATGGGCAGATTCACTATTGTAATATTACCATTAGGGGAAGTCTAAATCTGTCATTGTCTCAGTGGTACTGGGGAGCCTCGGTTCTTTCCACAGACACAGTAAAGAATTACGGATCAGCAAAGATTAGGAAAAGTAAGATTTATTGAAGTACTTTTCAAGAGAGAAACGGGCTATACCAGAAAAGGCTAAAAACTTTGTAAAAGTGGGGAAGTCTATCTTATATCTGAGCTGTGATACGTGGTTACAAGAATGGTGCTAGCTGATCGATGTGTGAGGTTATTTTGATTGACAGTTGGCTGTTATATAACCTATTGTCAACTGTGCATGCACCTTCCCAGAATTCAGTCTGTTATAATTAGATTCATGAACTTCTGAGCATATGCATGACATTATAATGATGATATAATGGGGCTGAGGTGAGAAGAAAGTCAGACTACTCCTTATTGCACAAGTGTTTGTGGCTGGCCTAAACTGGTTGCTAAGCTATGGTTATTTATTTCCTTGTACTCCAGGATGTCAGGGTATTGTTATTTAAAAAATGATTTTTTTTTCTGGAAGGTCCTAGGAGTGACCTTTTGGTTTGGGCCATCAATGTTGTCATTTCTATGGTTACAGAACCAGGCCTTCACTCCCAGAGCTCATGGCTCCCTAACTATCTAACAGTAATAAGAAGTCAGCAAGAAGTAAAGAATTTGAGAAGTTACATGTAAAATATCTGTGGTATAATAAATATATTTGATCTTTGTCTCTAGTTCCTGTCCTAGAACTCCTAAAATCTTTGGAATTTCCTGATCGATATGTGTCTTTTATTAGTCATATGTAGACCCTTTTGATCACTCTTGAGTTTATGCTAACAAGTTGACTTAGGGCGGATCCCCTGGATAGGCTGAGAATAAGGTTGCTCACCAAAAACAACCAACATCCTCTGATTATAGAGTGTGAATTCTTAGACCCACCCTCAACCTCGTCAAGGAGTGAAGCAGGGCTGGAGATTGGGTTATAAAAACTCTTTAGTCTATGGCCATGCCACCCTGAACAAGCCTGATCCTGTCTGATCTTGGAAGCTAAGCAGGGTCGGACCTGGTTAGTACTTAAATGGGAGACCACCTAGAAAGACCAGGTGCTGTATATGTAAAAAATAAAAAATAAATAAACAAATAAATAAAACTTTTTGAGAAACAGTGCTTGGAGTGTTTCTGTGTTGGTGGCACATCCTGACTCCACAGGGACAGAAGCTCTTGTGCTCAAGCCCTTTCCATACCTGGCCTTATGTATCTCTTCATCAGGCTATTCATTTATATCTTTTATAACAAAATAGCAAATGTAAGTTAAGTGTCTTCCTGTGTTCTGTGAGCCATTCTAGTAAATTATTCAACCTGAAGAGAGGCTCATGAGAACCTCCAATATAAGTGATCCAAGAGTTGTGACTACTGTTTGAAGTTGGGGCAGTCTTGTGAGACTGAGCTCATAAACTGGGGTCTATGCTAACTAGGTTAGTGTCAAAATTGAGTTGGATTGTTTGGACACCCAAATGATGCCAGAGAATTGGCTGGTGTCAGAAAGCTCACCTGTAACTCATATAAGAAATTTTCTTAAGATAAAGTGAAGGAAGGTCAGTTAATAACTGAAGGATAGAGAAAAGTTTTTGTTTCTGTTTTTTTTAATTTATTTATAAAAAAGTTTGATATGGATTAAAGAGTACTTAGGAAGAAAATAGAGTTAATTAGGAGATAATTGATGAAGCTAGATCACTCAAGATGTGAAAGTGTAGAGGAAGTCAATCTAGAGTAGATTGGGAAGATGTAGCCCTGAACCCTAAATAGGAACAGAAGGAATGTGATTGTTGTTGGTATATTTGTTGTTTTAAGAAGAGGGAATAAATTGTTTGAGTACATTTCTGATTGCTTAAATTTTCTGTGTAAAGAAGAAAGTAAAATTTTTCCATTGAGGAAAGAAAATTCACAGCTGTTTAAGATAAATGAAGTTAATACAGACATTCAGGAAATAAGAGACAGATGATGGGTAAAGAAAATGACTGAAATCCCCCTCCTTTTACAGCTTCCTCTAGCAAACACAATACATGTCTGAAAGAAAAGTAGAAACTTATTTTACAAGAGAGTCTCTAAAAACAGAGCTTACATATTTATAAACACAGAAAGTCTAAAGGGGAAATGGGTAGTTGATATGAGTATAGAGGCAAAATGTCTTGCTGCCATTAGCCAATAGTTCTATTTTGCTCTAATAGTGATTTTAAATCTCTATTTCTACTAAAGCAAAGTTTCCACTAAATATCAGTATACTTTAATCTGAATCTTTGGATTTTACTATGTTGAATTTTTATTTCAATTGATTTTTATATATAAAATGATGTATAAGTTCTAATTGGCATTGCATAAATGTATGAGAGTATAATAATATTCAGTCGTTAGGCAATAATATATATATCTGTGGAGAAAACGCACTAATATTTGTTAAATAAATGAATATATCTTTATACATAAGAATGTATAAATAGTGGAAAATAAGCTACTTTGAAAAGTGTTCAATCTGTATATAATGTATTTTTTCACATAATATAAATTAATTAGCAACTTTAACTCCAGAAAAAAATTCTTCTGAAGTTACATTTTAAAATCATGTGAAAGCATTGTTAGCATAAATATAGCCATAGTGTGGATTTACTTAGAAGAAAAGATTGCATATAATTTAATTACTCATAAAAATAAATTATCTGCCATATATTTACATTTATTTATCCCCAACATAGAAATTCAGTTTATTTTTTCCATTTACACAAAATATAAATTATTTTGGTGACTTTAGTAGTTCAACAACATTTTAATTTTCTTTGTCTCATCTTTTGTCTTGGTTTTTAATGAGTTTACTATTTATTCATCTTCACTCCAAAAGAGAATGACCTTCAAATAGATTGAAAATTGGAATTAAGAACATTTAATCTTCATTAGCTTTTAATTAGAACACTTTTCAAACTTGGGTTTTTCATAGCAACTATTTAGAGTTCTTATTACTCAATATTTGATTTTATGCTTTTCTATTAATTTTAATTAAAAAGAAAACACCAGAAAATACATTTTAAAAAGTGCATATTTATAAGATGTAAATAAAAATCATTAATATCTTTACTGAATCTTTTAAGTGAACTAAAAGTTTTGTTCCATAAAATAGAGATTAAAATAGAATTACTTATTTTTAATCCACATTAAATTGATTAATCCAAATTAATCAATTTAAAATTAATATTTAATTATATGAATGCAGAGTTAAGTGATGATTAACATAGTTATTAAATTTAAATGCCTGAGGAATAAAGCTATATAACATGGCATATGAATGTGAGTGTTAATATTTAGATCATTGAGTCAGGCACAATTGTATTTGCCAGTGTTTTAGTTATTTATGCTTATACATGTGTGTCTGTGTAGATACATGTGTGTGTATATATATTTTTTTAATTATTCAATCTTCCTTATAGTGACAAGATTACTCTACCCTTCATAAACTTGAAAAACTTACTTATAAAAACTGAAAATTTATAATGAGCATTGAAGAATTTAGTAAAATTGAATAGTGGTGAATTATATGGATTATGAAAAAAAGTATCAAAAGTAAAAATCAGAATTCTTCCAAAATATTTCTTTTAGAGTAAACCTAAAGTTTTTCCTCTGACTTCATTAAAATAAAATAGAGAAATAAAAAATAATAAATAAGTAAATAAATAAATAAAGTAAAGTTAGAGCCAAAGCCATGTTCGCCTCAGTCTCTTGATTTTTGGTGTTTTCATCTCAGGCTTTTGGTGATGTCTTCCTCTATGTAAGTCTATTCATGGGTATGATCTGAAGCTGCATCACAGATGTGTCCATAGGACAGCAATAGAGTCATATCACAGATCATATTTATTGAAAACTCAAACTAATGCAGTATATTACCTAGAAAGTACTAGATGAAAAACAGGGAAAATTAATATAACTGCAGATAATTATATTTGTCTCAGTGACAATGGCTTGAAAGAGATATATAAGACATGAGATCAGGTGATCCTATACCAGCAATACTTCCCTGAGCGGATTCTTTCTCTTTATTTGAGCAGCTCAGAAAAGAAAGAAAACTCGTATTTATAGAACATTAGCCATCAGGTGCTCTTTGCTTCACAGACATTATCAATTTTATTTCTCACAAGTATGAGTAGTAGATATCATCTTCCACAGAAAACATCAATGAGGCACAAAGATGGTAAGTGACTTTCTTTAAGTGACAGAGCTTGAATTAAAACCCAAGTTTCCTGATTCGAATTAGGTTTTGGTTCATTATACTGATGTTTCTCAAATGTACTTTTTCATAAAAATACCCCAGAAAGTTTAACTAAAGGCAAATACCTGAACCCTAATCCAGACCTACTGCATTAGCATCTGCAGGGGCAACCAGGCATTTTAAGAAATTCTTACGGTTAAAAAGATATTAGAAGAACTGAACATGTGCAATAGACTCTTTTTCTGCCCAAATCACCATAAATTGTATAAAGAACATTTAAAATCTTCAATCAACTCATAATAATACTGGAAAAAAAAAAAACCCAAAAAGTTATAATGGATTGTAAATGTCTTTGAAAGAGAGAATGCAAAATGGATGATATGGAAGAAGAAACGAATATGAAAATAGAAATCATAAATCTATTACCACTGTAATTCAGCATTGATTAAAGCTTAAATAAACTATAGATGATAATGATAATTGAGAAAATGTTCATAGAGAAGAATTCTGCCATATCAGGCATCTTAAAATTGTTAAACTTGTCATCAAAAAAAAAGTTGTTGTGCTTACAAGTTATTTGCATTTTGATGTGTTTGGGATTCCTGGAAACAAAAAAGGCAAAACATAGAGGAGGATAGTTTTATTAAAATGTAAATTTTATACAGGAATTTTTGTATAAATAAATAAATAAATAAATAAATAAATAAAGCTTTCTGAGTTATTCACTGATACTTTCGAACTATTCAACACAAACTTTTTACTAGAAGAAAAATTCTATGTTAAATACAAGATTGCTGCTAGGATCTTGGTGTAGAACAATATAGAAAAAAATCCACATGGTATTTTCTCATTTAATTTTTAATTGATGTGTTCTATTAAGATGCATTTTATGTACATTGTATAGATTTTCTGTTATGTAGATAGTGCAAGTCCCTCAGGTATGTTTTCCTCCTAGATATCTAGGTAACAAAAATAAAAATCATGGCTCAAGTACATTCAAAATCCAAAACCAAAGGTTTTTATGACTTGAATTAAATTTAGTTTTAAATTCTAGCTCTACAAAATCATATCTTTCTCACTCTCCATACACCCCAGAGGCTTAGCTTTTTCCCCAGATAATCAGTAACTCCCAACACAGCAGAAGATAGTAGCCAGGACCTGACTAATGGTCACATAGTCTGAACTTATGAGAGACTTAAGATAATATCTTAAGTCCTAAGTTATATTTCACTTTCTGAATCCTAAGATGGAATGACCACCTGGCTACTTTCCCATGACACCAGACAGAGGGATACTGGAAAAGACCTCAGAACTGTCCTTAAGAACAGAATAAATGATTCATTACCCTTACCTCACCTCTGACCAATCAGTTCCTAGCAGGATTCTGAACCCTTAATCCTAGTGTCTCATGATTTTGCCCTGTATAATCTGTAACCTACACACTATTTATGAGTTTGGGCTTTTGAGCATTAGCTTCCCATTCCCCTGGATGGTGCTACTCATCAAATAAAAAAATAGCCAATGTTTCTCCACTGAAATTCTTGGTGTTTAGTGTTTGGCTCTGCTAGCGCTGGGTGGACAAACTCTTTCTGTTCTATAACAAATCCAACACACATACAAAAAGCCTTCTTTACCTGACATCAAAGATCAACATTGCACAAGGGAGTACTAATTTGAAGTTGGCCATAGATAATAATGTCAGAAATAAAAGAGAGTGTGCTGTTTACACTCTATCCCTGCACTGGGCCACTTATGACCTAGATGTTTCTCTTCTCTTGGAGAATACTTGTGGTAAATTGGGCAAGAGAGAAGGGACTCCTGAGTAGATGGCAAACCATGGAAAGAATGGGCAGCTTTCATCTATGCATTTGAGTCTTGGCCAATATTCTGTCAATAGCCACAGACTGGCCTTCCTCCAATCTCTTTGAAAGTAGGCTAGTATATAAGTCACAGTAAAAGCCTCTATCCCATCCTACAAGGGAGACATTACAGTCTAACAAGAATTATAAACTAAAAATTTAAGAACACAGTCAAGAATTAGCTAACTGAGTATAAACCAGTACTATGATAGAAAAACCAAATACAGATGTCTTTTGTCAACTTTTGACCTTAGGAAAATGTAAAAACTGAAGGAGGAGTCAGCTGTTGGGGAGATGGAAAAGAAAGCACAAAAGCACTGAAAGGATGCTTGGGCTATCTGAACTAAATGTGATTTTCAGATACCCTGAAGTGCGGTCGAGAGGTAAATATAGGTCCTAAGTAGGCAGATGGAGTCATTTTATTGTGTTGAAACATGGCACAAGAAAATGTCTAGTGGGAACCTTTAAAGTGTGGGGCCTAGCTCAGGAGTTCTTCTTGCTCAGCTTCAATGTTATTTCTGTTCAAAATCATCAACTGGGAATGAACAAAGTCAAGTCCTCAGATTGAGAGGGACCATTAATTGTTGAAAAGGATAACTAAAATAAATCCACACATAAATGCATCACAGAAAAATATTATATAACAATAACAAAAAAGAAAATAATATAAACTTCCAGAGGGAAAGTAAATTTTATTACCTAAAAAGAAATAAAAAACAAAATGCCATCAATCAAACATGAGCAATTTCAAGCAAAAGACCCTAATTTTGTTGTGCCTTGAAGATTTCTTCAGTGGGAACAAATGATATGAAGTTATTTCCAGAGATGGAGAAATAAGCATACAATTGCTGATTTAAGCTATCCTGAGAAAAATGAAAGTGGCTGGAGGCATCATTCTGACCAACTTCAAATTATACTACAAAGCGACAGTAATCAAAACAGAATGGTATTGGCAGAAAAACAGACACACGGACCAGTGGAACAGAATTGAGAGCCCAGAAGCAAACCCATACGTATTTAGGAAAATAATTTTTGACAAAAAAGCCAAAAACACAGTGGAGAAAAGAAATCCTCTTCAATAAATGGTGCTGGGAAAACTGGAAAGCTACCTGCAAAAGAATGAAGCTAAGCTGTTGTCTATCACCACACACCAAAATTAACTCAAAATGGATTAAGGGCCTGGATATAAAACCTGAAACAATAAAATGCACAGAAGAAAACAGGAACAAAACTCAAAGACTTTGGACTAAAGAGGATTTTATGAATTTGACCTCAAAGACAAGGGAAGTAATGATAGGAAAAATAATGATTGGAACTACATCAAACTAAAAAGCTTCTGCTCAGCAAAATAAATCATCAACAAGTTAGAGACAACCATCCTAATGGGAAAATATATTTGCAAGCAATGCTTCTGATAAAGGCCTAATATCCAAAATATACAAAGAATTCATACAACTCAATAACAACAACAACAAAAAAAACAAATGATACAATCAAAAAATGAGCAGAGGACCTGAACAGACACTTCTACCTAGAGCGCATACAAATTGGGAACAAACATTTAAAAAGATGGTCAACATCACTAGCTATTAGGAAAATGCAAATCAAAACCATAATTAGATACCATCTCATACCTGTTAGAAGCTATAATCTATAGGACAAATATAACAAATGTTGGAGAGAATGTGGAGAAAAAGGAACCCTCATACACTGCTGATGAGACTGAAAATTAGTACAGCCACTATGGTAAACAGTATGGATGTTCCTCAAAAGACTAAGAATTGATCTACCACATAATCCAACAATCCGTCTACTGGGTATTTACCCGAAAGACTTGAAAACTCATATCTGAAAAGATATTTGCACAAAGATGTTCATAGCAGCATTATTCACAGTGGCCAGGACATGGAAGCAACCAAAGTGTCCTACGATAAATGATTGGCTAAAGAAGCTTTGGTACATATATACAAAAAAATATTACTCAGCCATAAGAAGAGATGGAATAATGCCATTTGTGACAACCGGGATGGACCTCAAGATAATCCTGGAAGTGAAATAAGCCACTGAAAACATTGAAAATCACATGATATCACTTATATGTGGGATATAAACCTAAAAGGCAACAAATGAACAAGACAATAAACAGAGACCCATGGACATGGACTATAGACTAGTGGTTACCAGAGGGCAGGGGGTGCGGTGGGAGGGGAGATAGACGGGGTAAAGGGGGTCAAATATGTGGTGACAGAAAGAAATCTAACTAAGGGGAGTGAACACGCAGTGTAAATATATATATGCCTTACTTTTAAAGTATACAGATGAAACTTGGATTTTGGATTTTGTTAATCAATGTCACCATTAAATACATACATACATACATACATACATACATACATACATATTAAAAAATAATAAAATAAAAGACAATTTAGAATGATAAAAGGTATCTGCCAAAACTAGCTGCAAATATCACATTCAGAAGTGACCATTTGAAATTTGTTTATAAATTTAGAAACAAGATACAATGTCTATTATTCCTGTCTCTATTCCAGAGTACTATAAAAATATAAGAAATAAACAAAATAAAATATATTAGGTTAAAAAAGAGAGAGATAGAGATGTCAGTATTGTCAGGTGATATGTCTTCTATTTCTTTACACAAAAAAGCCCAGGAAATCTACAAACAAATTATTATAACTAATTAAAGAATCAATAAGAATAAATAAGGTAGCAATAGATATTAAACAAAATAGTAGAAACATATAATGAACGACTGTATAACAACCAATATATTTAAATACCTGGCTGAAATGAGTAATACCTTAGAAATATATATCCTAAATCAGTGCAAGAGAAATAAATTAATTAAATCAGTTCAGTTGAAATAATAGTAAAAATATTTTCTCTCAATAAATAAATCTCCAGAGCCGGATGATTTTATAGATAATTTCTATCAAATTTCACTTGAAAAAAAAATTTTTTTTTGTCAAATTAGGATAGTTATTGGAAAGAAAGTCATGTAAAAATAAATTATTCAACTTTTGCAAATGTAATAGTCCTTTGTACAAAGTTCATATTCATAGATTAGATATTAAAAGGGAGAGAGAGCCAAGAAATCCCTGGAGTAGTTTTGCTTAACTCTAAATATTAGTCTTCCATTGTCCACCTTACATTTTATCCCAGACAATCTTATTTCCTTTAAGTGTTGTAGACACTTGCATCTATATGCTATAGTACCAAATATATATATGAGTCTAGCCTCTTTTCTGAAATTCTCTCATATATCAAATTACTTATGCAAGTGTCTCCTAGATTTCATCCTAGGCTTTTCAAGCAAAGTATGTCCATGATCAAACTCTTAATTATTCTCTAAAAGTCTGTGCCTCCTCTGAGCTCCATCTCAGGAAATAGCACCATCAGAGCTCAAAATTGAAACCTGGAATCACCTCAAGCTCTCCATCTCCACCTCAGCCTCCAGTCCTCCAGTCTTATCACTTCTATTACAAATGCACTGTAAACATTATCCACCTCTATGTTCTACTTTGAAGTACTAAAAGAGCCTCCTGACTTCTTTGCCTCTTTTACTACTGCCACACCATATTCTATTTTCTATGTAGCAGACAGAATGATTATTTAAAATTCTATTTATTTATTTATTTATTTATTTATTCATTCATTCATTCATTTATTTATTTATTTATTTATTTATTTAACATTTTATTTATTTCCTCCCCTCCCTTCTGGTAACCACTAGTTCATTGTCCATGTCCATGAGTCTCTATTTGTTTGTATTGTTTATTTGTTGCTTTTAAGTTTATATCCCACATATAAGTGATATCATGTGATTTTCAACTTTTTCTGTCTGGCCGATTTTACTTAGTATGATTATTTCTAGGTCCATCCATGTTGTTGCAAATGGTAGTATTCCATCTCTTCTTATGGCTGAGTAATATTCCATTGTATATATGTACCACAACTTCTTTAGCCAATCATCTATCATAGAACACTTCGATTGCTACCATGTCCTGGCCACTGTGAATAATGCTGCTATGAACATCGGTGTGTAAATATCTTTTCCGATATGGATTCAGAAAGATTTTTTAATATAGTAGAAATACTACCATATAATTCTCTTCTTCTTAAAAACCTTCAATAACTTCCCATGAACTTAAAATATACAAAATCTTTGGCATACCCTTCAAAGGTTTGATTAGACATTCATCCCTATCCATTATGCCCTAGTACACTAGTATTCTTCCTGTGACACTTTTGAAAATGTCACACTATTTCATATTTAGGACCTTTGCATCTTAAACGTACATGTTTTTTTTTTTTTCCACTCTTCATGTGAGTAACTTCTCTTCACCTTTCTTATAGTAATATAAATGACAATTCTTTTGTAAGATCATCCCTGACCACTTGAAATAAAAAAAGATTACCAAATTATTCTTCAATATATAATTTTTTTCTAACAGAAATTGAAGTTATATAATTGTTTGTAATTTTATTGTTCAAAGTCATTCTCTCCCATGAGTTTTTCATCTATACCATTGAATATTGAGCATATAGCACTATTCTTGATACATGGCAAGCCTTAAATAGATATTTTTGTAGTAATGGATAAGTGATATAAATTAATATACTATTATAAAGAATTAGTATATTCTCAATTACTTGTGTCTATACATTGAATGCTAAGTTAAATAAGAGCTGAACTAAATTAAAAAAAAAACATTAGCAATATAATCATGTATGATAAAAATATGTTACCCCAAAACAATGTCAGTTTAATTAACAAAATTTTATTTTGTTTTTACTTTAGCTTTAAAAGTTAGATAAACTAAGATCTATTAATTTTAGCTTTTGCTACATTTAAAAATGCTAAATGAATCATTTAACCTGAGAAAGAACTTTATCACCACAACCATCACATATAAGTTCCTGTAGATAGTATAAAATATTTAAGCATTTAAATTAAATTTAAAACCATCAAAACTTAATTGCCTTTTGACAATGCTCAAGTACATTCTTTGAAATATGAAAATGAAGTTTTAACATAATAAAAATTAGTCAGGAGCTCTCATGTGAGAAATAAATATGAGTTGTTTAAGAAGTTTAATTGCAATATTTTTAGAGGTTATTTTAAATCAGTATCCTATAAAAATAAATCATTCAGCATTTTAGAATATTTTAAATAAAAAAAGTAAAAAACTACTGGAAATCATTAAGTCCTTAAAGATAATCTCTTGAAAATGTGCATCATTTATACTTTTTATAGTTGAACTAGTTTCTTTTTAGTTTTTCCCCCTTAATTATGTTTAAAAAAAAATCCCAGAACCTTCCAAATTCTGATACAATTTCAACAGGAATTCAGTGTAGTTTTTCTTATGCTAAAGATAGATCTAGTTATCAAAGTGGCAAGTTTTGTCTGTTAGCCAGTCTGCAGGCAATCTAGAAGATCAAAGACTAGCACCAGGAGAGTTCAGGATTAAAAAGCTTCAACTACTTATCTAAAGAGATTAAACTCTCTGATCAATATGGAAAGAATATATCTCTCTCACTAATGTGTAAACCTGATAATTGCAAAGTGCAGAAAGCTATTCATATTGATATTGACATAGTTTATATAGACAGAGAAATGGACTATAAATTACATTTATATACACACACATATATTTGATTCACTATATGTATATCATATGAATGATTCACTATAGAATGCCACTGTTATTTCAGATACCAAATATCTGAAATAAATGAAAAACTCTAGATGGTGTATTTCCACTTGAACAGACTACTTATTAGAAACAAATGGATCCAGCACTTTTACTTGTTTGTCACAGAGATAAGACCGATACACCTCCTAGAAGTGGTATTTTAGTTTTTGTTCCTTGAATAACAAAGCTCAGTTAAATTTAAAATAAATCTCCAAGATTATCTGGTTGACTAATTTTAAAAGCAGTGTTTGAATAGCTGAATGACCTTATTGTGAAATTTTCTGGGCCACCTCAACCTCCAATTAATCTTGACTAATCTCTTGCTAGAGGCAAGAGCTACATTTTGTATTTCTCCTTTCATACTTGTATATAGAAAATTGCCATTTTCAAGTGTAAAAATAATAAAATCTTCTAAAATACAGATATTTTATATAAAAAGTCAAAATTAGTAAACCAAAAAAAAAAAAAAAGAAAAGTAATTTAAAACAGCCTTTCTCCAATTTCTTGGATTCATTATATCTATACTTTTAAAATAATCAAGAAACCTCAGATTTCTTTATATAGGTTATATCTATTTATATTTACTATAAATGAAAGAAAAACAAAGAAAATGAAATATTTATGTGTTCCACAATTTGTTTTGAAAAATTTATAAATTCATTACACATTAACATCAATAGAGTTTGTTGTGAAAAATAATATTCTCATGGGAGACCACCTAGGAATACCAGGTGTTGTAGGCATTAAAAAAAGAAAAATTCCCTTGCAAAAAATTAGTAAGAATAATTGCATTGTTTAGCATATGACTTACTA
>NW_011888878.1:4301668-4301989 GCF_000151845.1 Pteropus vampyrus
TGGCTCAGATAACCAGAGAAGAGTATGTCACTGAGCCCCACAGCTCACTTACCACATACGGCCACTGTATTAAGACCAGGAGGCATAGCCGCCCTACCTAATACAAAGAAACAAACACAAGTAGGCAGCCACAATGAGAAGACAAAGGACATGTCCCAAATAAAAGAACAGAACAGAGCTGCAGAAAAAGAACTCAACAAAATGGAGACAAACAATCTACGAGATGCAGAGTTTGAAACACTTGTTCTGAGGATGCTCAATGAACTTAGGGGAAGATTAGAGGAACTCAGTGAGAACTTTAACAAAGAGATAGAAAATATA
>NW_011888878.1:4302039-4302702 GCF_000151845.1 Pteropus vampyrus
CAGAGTTTGAAACACTTGTTCTGAGGATGCTCAATGAACTTAGGGGAAGATTAGAGGAACTCAGTGAGAACTTTAACAAAGAGATAGAAAATATACAAGTGGTGATAGAAAACATAAAAATAGAACCAGTCAGAACTGAAGAATATAATAACTAAAATGAAGAACGCGTTAAAATAAATTAACAGTAGATTAGATGAAGCAGAGGATCAAATAAGTGATTTTGAATAAAAGGTAGTGGAAACCATTCAGAACAGCAACAAGAAAAAAAAGAATACAAAAATATGAGAACAGTTTAAGAGGCCTCTGGAACAATATCAAGTGCACTAACATTTACATCATAGGGGTACCAGAAGAAGAAAAGAGAGTGCAAGGAATTGAAACCTATTTCAAAAAAAAAAAAAAAAAAGATGACCAAAAACTTCCTTAACCTGGTGAATGAAATAGACATACAAACCCAGGAAGCACAGAGAGTCCCAGACAAGGTGAACCCAAAAAGGCCTACACCAAGATGTACTATAATTCAAATGCCAAAGATTAAAGGCAAAGAAATAATCTTAAAAGTAGCAAGAGAAATGAATGCTGTTAGTTACCTACTAGGGGACTCCCATAAGACTGTCCGCTGATTTCTCAATACAAACTTTGCAAACCAGAAGGGATTGGCAG
>NW_011888878.1:4302752-4325105 GCF_000151845.1 Pteropus vampyrus
ACCCAAAAAGGCCTACACCAAGATGTACTATAATTCAAATGCCAAAGATTAAAGGCAAAGAAATAATCTTAAAAGTAGCAAGAGAAATGAATGCTGTTAGTTACCTACTAGGGGACTCCCATAAGACTGTCCGCTGATTTCTCAATACAAACTTTGCAAACCAGAAGGGATTGGCAGATAGCCAAGTGATGAAAAGTAAGGAACTATAACCAAGATTACTCTACCCAGCAAAGCTATCATTTAGAACTGAAGGACAGATAAAGTGCTTCCCAGACCAAAAAAAAAAAAAAAAGCTAAAAGAGTCCATCACCACCAAGCCAGTATTACAGAAAATGTTAGAGGGACTTCTTTAAGAAGAAGAAAAAAAATATGAATGATAAAATGACAATAACTACATATCTAGTAATAATTACTCTAAATGGAATGGATAAGAAAACAGGACTCATACATATACTGCCTACAAGAGACTCACTTCAGACCAAAGAACACACACAGAGACTAAAAATAAAGATATGAAAAGAGATGTTACATGAAAACAGAAACAAACAAACAAAAAGCTGGGGTAACAATACTTGTACAAGACAAAATAGACTTTAAAACAAAGGTTCTAACAAGAGACAAAGAAGATTCCAATAATCTCACTTCCAGGTATTTATCTGAAGAGATTCAAAACACTACTTTGAAGGGAATATGAATCCATATGTTCATTGCAGCATTATTTACAGTAGCCAAGATATGGAAGCATCCTGGGTGTCTATCAATGGATGCATGGATAAAGAAATGGTGGCATGTATATATAATGTAATATTACTCAGCAATAAAAAAAGAATGAAACGTTTCCATCTGCATCAACATGGATGGACCAAGAGGGTATTTATGCTGAGTAGAGTAAGACACAGAAAGACAGATGCCATATGTGGAATCTAGAGAACAGGATAAACAAACAACGGAAATAAGCTCATCAATACAAAGAACATTCTGGTACTCATCAGATTGTGGGGTGGGAAGTGGGTGAATGAGGGAAAGTTTTAACAGGTACAAATTGGTAGTTACAAAATAGTCATGGAGATGTAGAGTTTAGCATGAGGAATATAGTTAGAATTATTGTAATAACTATGTATGGTGTCAGATGGGTACTGGATTTATTGGAGCGATCATAAATTATAAAAATGTCTACTCACTGTGCTGTACACCTGAAACTAACATAATATTATATTTCAACTATAATAGAAAAAATAAAATATAAAAATAAAGATGTGTTATGAATGTTTAATTTTCACATAAAATGTTAAATTGTGCAAGCATCCTCAGATATTACAGGTTCTGTTCCAGACTACCACAATAAAGTAAACATCTCAATAAAGTAAGTCGCACAATTTTTTTCACTTCTTAGTGCATATAAAAGTTATGTTTATACTATATTGTAGTTTATTAAGTGTGAAATGTCATTTCACCTAAAAATATACATACCTTAATTAAAAATACTTTATTACTAAAAAAATGTTAAGCATCATCTGAGCTGTTAGAAAAATAATACCAAGGAACTTGCTCAACACAGGATTGCCACAGACCTTCAATTTGTTAAAAAATGCGATATCTGCAAAGTGCAATAAAACAAGTTATATCTACACTGTTGACAATCAATATACATTTGTTTTTCTTAAAGCTACCAACTTAGTTTCATTCTTTAAAAAGTATCTGCCAGTCATTGAAGTCTGAATAACCCTAGTTTATTTTTCATTCTTCAGTATATGTCATGAACAAAAACACTTAGTTCAACTCACAACTCAAAAATAATATTCAAATGATTTCCCTCAGAGTAGTCACTGTAATCTGGTATGCAGCAGAAGTGCTTTATGGATGCTTTCTATTCTGTCACACACAATAGTAAAAACATTTTTACAGGTACATATTTTAAAAATTAATTATTTTTACCAATTTATTAGTTTTTTTAAAATGTTAAACTGCTTTTTTTTTTCTTTTGAGAGTGGTAAAGAGTATAGCTTCTAGTACAGTTTGTTGGGATGTTCTTGATTAGTGTTAAGGTTCCAGGATTTTTTTTTTTTTGCCATATTATTTGTACTATCAATGTAAATGTCATCACAGTAAAAAAGCCAAATATGATCATAGTGATATTATAATAGTAGTTTTGAGCTTGCAATTCCACTGAAAAGGTTTGAGAACCTTTTACCCCAAGCAAACCACTCTTTGAGAACCAGTAAATTAAATAATTCAAAACATGGCTAACTAAAAAAAGTAATGAGTATATATTAAAAGTGACAGAGGCAACTTGAAGGGAATCTAGTTGGCTGAATTTGGGAAAATGTAAGCATCAAATAATTATAGTCAGAGATTATAATTCATTGAATAAAATAAGAATTAATGAAGTCACAATGATTAAATACATAAATAAATAAATGTAAGAGAAAAAAAAAGCTTTACTTTACTATAGAAAGCCAAATAATAAATTTAGAAGGAATAATGGACTTAGAAAATTATCATTTGTCAACTGTCAAAAAAGTAATTGTGATAGCCAGAGTCTAAGATGGTCTCCAATTATTTCAACTCCTAGTATCCACACCCTTTGGTACTCCCCTCCCACACTAACTAACCAATAAAATATAATAGAAATGATGGTGTGAGTCTTCTGAGGCTAGAACATAAAACATATTGGAGCTTCTACCCTATTCTCTCTAGATTAGTCACCTTAGGCAAGTCTCCTACCATGTCAGGAGGACACACAAACAGCCTTATAAAGGGAACCAAATGGAAAGGGCTGAGCCAGTGAGGAACTGAGGCCTCCTTCCAATAGCTATGAGAGTCAACCAAGTTAAAAGCAAATCCTTTAGCTCTAGTCATTTTCAATTTGACAGTAGCCTCAACCAACATTTCTTTGCCACTGTATGAGGCTCTTAATTAGAACAATCTAGTAAAGTAGCTTCTAAATTCATAGCACACAGAAACTATTAAATAATAAGTGTTTATTGTATCAAGATGCTACATTTTGAAGCAATTAATTTTTACGCAGCAATAAGTAATAACTGATTCACATAAGCTTATTAATAAATTCTAAAACAAAGAGTAAAAATTTGAAAAGCAATGGGATGTGCGCATGGTTGCAAAGTCTTATTCCATAAATTGTATACTAATTACAAAAAGAAAAATAGTAACTTTACAGGAGACAGGTTGAGGGGGCAAGAAAAAGGAGAGAAAACAAAAAAAGAATGGGGACTTGGAAGAGAGAGAGGAAGTCTTCCAATTTTTCCATAAGATTGAAACTAAGTCAAAATGAAGTTAAAAAATCTATGTATGCACCATATATTACATATATACTTTTACTTAGGTATTTTATATAATTATGTAATATACACACACATATACACATTACTTACAGCTCAGAAGATAAATTGGACCTCATTTTATAAAACAGTAACTTCTTGGATGGTAAAGGAAGTCAATTATAAATCAGAGAGAAAGTTCTGTTTAAACAAAAAAGTTGTTGGATTGAGATGTTATATTACCAAATAAATATATAATTCTCTAAAATAGTGATAATAATCATCAAAAATGACTAAGAATAAAAAATTCAATCATGTATATCCAGAAGAGAGACAAAGACTTGAGTGTAAAAGCATCAACTCTTGAAGTCCAAATATATGGGTTCACATCCTAGTTGTTGTTTATCTTACTAAATAAATGATTATGAACATATTTCATGATTTTTGTGTGACTAAGATAGGGATAATTATTGTCTTACTATGAGGATTAAATGAGTTAATAAAATTAAATGAGTTAGTAAATTGCTTAGAACATTGCCTAGTGCATAATGAATAACATATTATCTATGATGTTAATTTTTTATTTCATTTTTGGTTTGTCTTTTAAACAAATAGAAAATGTTAATCAAATTTAGGTAAATGGGGATAGGCATTCAAATCTCAAGGGCTCACTTAAAGTTTTAAAATGCCTGGCCAAGAATGCTTAATGTACCGACATCTACTCTTAGTGTCTGTAGAGTAGGATTCTAATCAGGTTTAAGCAACCCCAGCCTAGCACCTCCCAGGCTGAGGCATCCCTCCTTGACACCTGATCTTTAAGAGAGCATAGAATACACTTGATGATGACTTTACTGTTCAGGTCTGGATTTTACTTTAGTAATAAATTTAAAAATAACTTTGCTACAAATCCTACACTAAAAATCTAATACTTAAAATCTTACTAGATGCTTCAAAATACTTCCAAATATTTTGAAAATTATTATAATATGTTTATATTTCATAATTAGAATTTGAAGGTGTGCATAAAAGTTAAAATTAGCAAAAATTAGCATCTATAAAAGGTAATATAAAGCAATGGCTTTCTACTCAGGGCAGTTTTTCCCCTGGGGACATTTGACAATGTCTGGAGGCATCTTTGGTCATCACAACCTGGGTTATTCCAAGGTAGAGCCAGTGATACTGCTAAATTACAATGCACAAGACCTTTCCCTACAACAAAATATTATGAAGCCCCGATTGTCAATAGTGCTGAGTTTGAGACAACCCATTGTAGTGTATAGAGGTATGAAACAATATGCCTGTAATTCAGACTAAACACAAGTCTAAACCATTACATTAACAAGATTTCCTATATTTGTCTTTTTTAAGAAACACTTTGTCTCCTGAGCAATTCTTATCTGTGTGTTTTTTTCTTGTTTTTGCTTTTGTTTGCTTTTTTGTTTGTTTGTTTGTTTGTTTTTGGTAGGCAGGAAGGGTGTTTGACACACTTTTTCATTTCCCATATGTTTCAGAATAGAGCTTTATATCCTGGGTCTGCTCATAATGAACAAATCCATTATCCTCACTGAATATCAATTCTCGCTTTTCTCGAATGAGAAAAATCTGACAGTATTAGTGGTTTCCAAACTGATCCACAGAACCTAGGTGATGTTTTTAAAATACATTAGAGCCCAGAAGCAGGGTTAGCCAAGGATCCTTGGACTATCAACTCCCGTTTCAATAAGGGGAGATATTCTGTGTATATCTGGTATTCAGATTAGTTTCCATTTGGACAATGTATTCCTCTGCTAAGAGAATACAGAATTTCAAAAACACTGTACTGCATTGTAAGTTCTTTAAATCTTAAAATAAATTACAAGGTTTTACAGAAAAAAAATTTATAAATAAATGTTTTCAATGTTTCCAATTTATTATTATCCTTTAGAAACTCCATTGTATTCAAATCTAATTATATTTAGTAATATACTAACATTTTTTTATTAATTAATTATTCCATACATAATAAAAAACACAGGGCATTTACCAAGTTTCTTCTATGCATGAGGCCTTGTACCAGCTACTGAAAAAGATAGGATATTCTTTCTTCTTTTAAGAATCAGCCAGCAGTTAGGAATAACACAAGTCTACAAATAAATGTAATAAGAGCAGGCAGTATTTGTAGAAATCAATGTACCTTAAAGAATGCATGTAAAGATGTTCAGAAAAGAGAGGGATTCCTTTACTCAGTTTGCCATGTGCAATGTGGGCTTAGGTTTGTCAGATGCTTAAATTTTTTTTTCTGTAAAACTTGAAAATACAAATGTTATATATATATATATTCCAACTTTTAAGTATTATCAACTTACTTAATGCCATTTTTAAATACTGTATAGGCCAAACCAAACACATCTATAAGTCTTTGTTTGGTCCAAGACAGACAGTTTGAAATTTCTGAATTAGCCATCATCTTCTAACCATTTATTAAAAAGTTAGGTTGTGCTTGCATCATACTCTGGGACCATTATCCTGATGTGTTTATTTAAAAGTTTCATTACAATAAGGCTTTGATAATGGAAAAGAGGACTAGAAAGAGGTTTTTCAAAATGAAGGCAAAACTCAAGGCAGTTTCATCTGTTTTCCTTCCTTTCTTTGAGGTTTTCGATTTACAATATATATTATTTTCGCATTTGGAGGTAAGAAGTCATTTCTATGAACACCTGCACAGCTATGACTTGACCTTCTATCTACTTGTTCCAATTAACTGAGATGCTTATCTCACAGAGATCTTTTTTCTTTGGGGACAGCTCAGTGACCACCAAATTATGTTTTAGAATTCAGTGCAAAATCTCTCAGCTGTGGAAAACAAACCTTTCACCTATTTTTATTCCTTTGTTCAACTTTCTATTTCTGAATTGTAGATTGTAATAGCACTCACATAAAGGTAATTCTATTCACAAATAATGAATTATGTTAAATTATCTAGGGTGGTTTTAATTTTTTTATAAATGAAAAACAGATTATAATTTTAATATTTTAGCTACATATGAGACAGTCATAAAGGAACAATAGGTTAATCAATAGATCCTGCAATTTTATCTAAAAAAAGAAAATCTGCTCACAATAATTTACCCCGGTGGGTTTTTTAAGATATGGAAAAGATGTTGATTGATTGCTATGAATGTTTGGCAGCTGTAGCCTTTGAAGCATGAAATACATCATCATTGTCCAGAGTTGATGTTTGTCTTACAAAAAAGGTGCTTAATTTATTCACAAAACACTGGTGGCTGAACAATTTAACATCTACAAATAAAATGACCTCTATATTTTCAATTAACACTTAACCAAAGTACAATGTCAGAAATAACTTGCACCATTCATAATTGATAAAGATGTAATTTAATGTTTATTGTCAAAATACTTTTGTTCCTTACAAGATTTTAAATATTACCAGCTTTCCGTAAAATTCATTGCATCATTATATTTGCAGTATAGAGTCTTTTATTGTAAAGAATAATTGTAACACAGTTAGAAAAAGTAAAATGATGCTTGTCAGGTTATTTTATTTTTAGTTATTCTAATTATTAAATGCTATCAAAGCAAGATGACAAAACAAAGACTTTATTGCTTAGCAAGAGTATTTTATTTTAAGTAGAGTTATCTTTGAATGTAACCTTTAGGTGAAATAACACATAAATTATATTAACTATCTTAAACCTGGTTCTGATCCCTTAAAGTAGGGATCAGAACCAGGGATTGTATTCGGGATTAATACAATCCTTGAGTTATTTTCAGAGACAATACTACACAAGTGCCACCCTTGGCCTGCAGCTGCACCCCTGGAACCAGTCTCTCTCCTTCTCATGGAATCAAAAGATCAGGACATGACTGAAACTTGAGCACTCTTTGAAGCAAAGGGTTCATTGTCCAGGAAGATCCGATGCTGAAGTACCTTACCATAAATGGCCAAATTCCAAGGTCCACCAATTAAAACTTGCCCCGCCAGCACCCTTCTGCATACCTGTTCCCCCTAACTCCTTGAAACACCCTGATTTTAAGCCATTAAGAAATTCCAGCTTTTGAGCAATAGCTTTCCATTCTCCTTACATGGTGCTAGTAATAAAGCTACTTTAATTTCTCTATTGCAATTTTCAGTGTTCAATGTTTGGCTCTGCTGTGTTCCGGGAAGTACAAACTCTCTATTTGGTTACAGTGAGAGAAAAGTAAGTGGTTTATTTTATCACCATTAGAAAATTTTAAGACATCACAGTGTTTCAGACACTTGTTATATAGTTTTGTTGCTATCTCTCTTACACTATGAGTAGGGAACTGTCCAATTATTTCATGATTGCATAAAATCTTGAATTTTTCAGTATGCTGCTTTTCTCAAGCAAGATCCACTGAGATACCAATATTTAGAGTTTTAATCATTGCATGAAAATAAAAATTGCTTCCCCCCTAAAAAAAGTCTAAATGTATCATTTCTTGTTTTACCTCTAAACCACACTCTAAAACTTTTCAAATATTATTGCCACAACAAGAAAGTTGCAATAATCAGATTCAGAACTCAAGTTTAGCTTTAATCACTTTCTGCTCATGCTGCCAGCATAGTTATATATTATGAGTTGTATATTAATTACCATGTATACATTATATTTATACATTTCAGAAAATGGAAACCGTTGAAATCTTTTTTCAGGTAACTTCAAAATTGCACATGTATAGATGAGAGAGATGAGAGAGGGAGAAATTTAGATTGGAAAACTAGAAAACATTTTCTAAGCCATCCCATATATTTTACCAATCTAAAAACAAAGACCGTAAGGAGAAAAGGATATACCCAAGACTGTATAAACTAAGCCTGAGAGAATATCAACAGGAGGTCATGAGATGCTTGGATCCCCCTATATTCATCCTCATGCTCAATCCTGCTAATGCATTACAAACAAATGACAAAATATCATCGAGGACAGTATAAGTAACTTATAAGAAATTCACCAATATGTTTAGTTCAAGAAAAAATTATTTTTGTGTTGCCTTTTTTAAGGAGGAATCTGTTTACAGTATGAATCTTGGTTGAGAAGCACAGTGGTTTTATGATGCACTTTAGGAGCTGGAACAGAACGAAGTAGCTATGCAAATAGAAGGCAAACAAACATTAGTTCTTAGAGCAAATGTCAACAATAAGGGAGAAAAGCCAGTGCTAGGCTTGGGAGAGAGGGAAGAGAAGTAATTGCCGATGGTGGATAAGGCAAAAATGCCAAATAAAAATTTTTGCTCTGTTTGTATGTGCTTATATAAACTCTCCTTTTCTATAACTTCTCAAAATTTTCAGTAAAGTCTGCCTTGCATACTACTTTGATTTTGAATAAGGCTGCTTGTGTGTGTGTGTGTGTGTGTGTGTGTGTGTGTGTGTATGAAAGAGAGACAGAAAGAGACAGAAAGAAAAGTTCTACTGAGTAAATTATGCTGATTTCTGTTTTCTGATTGATGTGAAATTGTGTTTATACCACATGAATTTATTTAGTAGCTTAAGGAAAAAATAAATATCTGAAGTTCTATCTATCTATCTACCTCTCATCTATTGATCATCTATCTATCTATTTATCTATCAACCTATCTATCTTAGAATCCTAGAACCTAAACAACGTTCTAGGTCCTATACTAAATAAATAAGTATTGTAAAAAATTAAAATATTTTAGATAAAATGTATCTCTTTAACGCCGGGTAATTTTTAATTTCTTTTTTTAACAATTTTACATATTTTCTGTTGTTAGCAATAAACCTAAATGTAGTTTAAAATTTAAAAAAAAATAATGATATCAAGATGAAAAGAAAAATAAGCTCCACAGTTATTATGATCTGAATGTTTGTGTTCTCTCAAAATTCATATGTTGAAATACTAACCCCCAAAGGTGATGGTAGGGACCTTGGGAGGTGTTTAAGTCATGAGGATGGAGTCCTCATGAATGAGATTACTGCCTCATAAAAGATGCTCCAGAGAGACCCTTAGTCCCATCTACCATGTAAGGACACAGTGAGAAGATGGTGGCTATGAACCAGGAATAGAGCCCTTACAAAAATGCAACCATGTCAGTGCCTTGATCTTGGACTTCTCAGCCTCCAGAACTAAAAAATATAAGTTTTTGTGGTTTATAAGTTATCCAGTCTGTTGTAGTTTGTTATAACAGCCTGAATTGACTAAGACACCATTCTTTTGTGAGAAGTTACAGTTCTTGTCAAACTCAAATAGGAAGACCATAGCCTCAGAGGAAAAAAAAAATAAAATTTATTTATAGTACATGCCAGTCTCTCTTAAAATCTGATAGACAACAGGATTTAACTGTTGAAATGAGAGTTTCATATGATTTTGTTTATTTTTTTGAAACTTAGTAAGAGTTCTCCTGCTATTTAGCTTTTATTTAGTGCTACAATTAAGACTAAGAGGTTAAGAATAACATCAGAAGCATGGTCGTGTGTAGAATCTCCCTTGGTATCTCTCATTGAAATTGTAAGAAGCTAAACACCTACATTTCACCAAATAACACCCAAACTGCACACAAGCATGTCTGAGAGATCCTCACATCAGAGAATGAGGAGGTGGGTTATTCTGGAGCTGAAGAATTCAATAAAAGATATTAAAAATGAAATAGCAAGCCTAGGAAATAGAGTTGACTATATAGAGGAAAGAATTAGTGATAGCAAACATAGAAATCCAGAAATAATGCAGAAGAAGAGAGAGACTTGAGAGTAAAAATAAAAGAAAAATGAAATAACTCTATAAGAACTATCTGACACCATTAGATAAAGCAACATAAGAATAATGGGTATATCAGAAGAAGAAAAGAGGGAGACGGGAAGAGAGCCTATTCAAACAAATAGTTGATGAGAATTTCTCAAACCTATGGGGAGAACTAGATCTATAAATTCAAAAAGCAAACAAAACACCCAACTATCTCAATCCAAAAAGGCCTTCTCCAAGATACATTATATTAAAACTGTCAAAAATTAATGACAGAGAATGAATTCTCAAGGCAGCCAGGGAAAAGAAGACAGTAAGCTATAAAGAAAACTGATTAGATTATCAGCGGACTTCTCATGACAATCCTTACAAGCTAGAAGGAAGTGGAACCAAATATTCAAACTATCCATAGAAATTATAAGCCAAAAACAGTATATCCAGCAAAGATCTTCTTTAAAAACGAAGTAGAAATAAAGACCTTTTCAGACATATAGAAGCTGAAAAAATTTTCCACCACAAAGCCTGCCTTACAGGAAATATTGTAGGGAGTCATTCTATCTAAAACAAAAGGACAAAAGAATATGTAACTAAATGTAAGATGACCAACAGGTAAACAGAAGCAGAAAAGTGCAACTCTTACTAAGAACAAGATATTATAAGCTTAAATGTCACATAATGGTTAAAGGTAAAAACAAAAAAACCAAAAAAAAAAAAAAAAACAAACAAACCCTGCTTTAAAAAGAGAAGACAATAGCTATTGCAACTTGAAAGGAATCATACAACATAAAGAAGGATAATGAGAGACAACAAAATTAGAAAAAGGGAGAGAGTAAAGATCTTAATCTAATCTGCAAAGGAGGAATGGAGATAAAACACACAGAGAAGAAAAAAAGCTACTCTGTGTGTGTGTGTGTGTGTGTGTGTGTGTGTGTGTGTGTGTGTGTGTGTGTGTGCGCGCGTAATGGTAACCACATAAAAGAAATCCAAACTGAGACACATAGCATACAAGAGAGAACAGGGGAAAAATTATAAAACACCACCAAATTCAATAATAGACAGAAACACAACATATTAAAACTTTTTGGATATAGCAAAAGTGGTAATAAGAGGAAAGTTCATATTATTACAGGACTATCTAAAGAAACAAGAAAGAGTCCAAATAAACAACCTAACTTTACATCTTAAAAATATAGAAAGTGATAATCTATAAACATCAAAACAGTTGAAAGAACTATAGAACTTTCCTATTCCCTCTGCTTTTTTGCAATGGAAAGACTTGTATAAATCTTTCCCTATCTAGTGTTAAGAAAGAGGAGAAAATCTACTTTAAAATATTGTAATATAATGGAAAATGTACATCACTTGAAAATTAAAAAGATATATATTTGAGACACGTTTTTTAATTTATTATTTTATTTAAATGTTGTACACAATTTTATATTGGTTATATTAGTTTCAGGTGTATACTATAGTAATTCAACATTTTTTTATATTTTAAAATGTAATCACTCTACTAATTCTAGGAATCATCTGTCATGGTGCAAACTTTTCACAATATTTTATTTTGTCCATAGGGCATTAAGTACTCCTTTTTAATTAGTTAATTAATTAATTAACTTACTTAAATTTATTGGGTTGACATTGGTTAATAAAATTACATAGGTTTCAAGTGTACAATTCAATAATACATCATGTGTATATTGGATTGTATGTTTATCACTCAAAGACAAATTTCCTTTCATCACCATATATTTGACCCCCTTTACCCTCTTCTACCTTTCCTCTGCCCCCCTTTCCTTACTAGACGATGCTTTTTATATAAAGCTCATTAATAAACTTTATGTTTTAGAGCAATTGTAGGTTCATAGCGAAACTGAGTGGAAAGTACAGAGACATCCTATACACCACATTTCCCCACACATCCACAATATAGGACACATATTTTCCATTTATATAAATAAATACCAAGCATATGGAAAGAGTATGTGACAAAGAGTTAGTTCTTTGAGAAGATTAATAAAATTGACAAGCCCCTGGCCGGACTCACTAAGCAAAAAAGAGTAAGGACACAAATAAAAAAAAATCAAAAATAAAGATGTTACAGCAGATACTACCAAATACAAAAGACCATACAAGATTATGATCATATGAAAAATTATATGCTACAAATTTAGTAAACTAGAAAAAATAGATAAGTTCTTAGAAATATACAACCTTCCTAGACTGAATCACGAAGAACTGGAAAATCTAAATAGACCACTCAACAGTATGGAAATTTAAACAATCATTAAAAACCTCTCAAAAAGTAAAAGTCTAGGACCAAATGGCTTCACCAGTGAATTCTATCAAACATTCAAGGAAGATTTAATCCTTATTCTCAATTGCCTTCAAAAAATTGAAAAAGAGGTAATACTTCCTAACTTTTTTATGAGACCAACATTACTCTGATACTAAAACCTGGTGAAAATAGCAGAAAAAAAGAAAACTATAGACTAATATTTCTCTTAAATACAGACGCAAAAGTCCTGAATGAAATACTAGCAAATCAAATACGACAACACATTAAAAAGATTATGCACCATGATCAAGTGGGCTTTATCCCAGGGCACAAGAATGGTTTATCATACGCAAATCGATCAATGTGGTACACCACAGAAACAAAATAAAGAATAAAAATAATATGATAATATCAATAGATAAACAAAAATAATTTGACAAGATAAAACATCCATTTATAATTAAAACAATAAAATGGGTATAAAAGAAAAGCACTTTAACATAGTAAAGGCTATATATAACAAACCCTCAGCTAACGTCATAATTAATGGAAAAAAACTAAAAACTTTCCAAGATCAGGAAAAAGACAAAGCTGTCTGTTATCATCATTATTATTCAATATAGTATTGCAGTCCTAGCTAGAGCAATCAGGCAAAAGAGAGAAATAAAAGGCATCAAACTAGGGGAATGAGAAAGTCAAATTATCACTTTTTTTGAAGACGACATGATTCTCTATATAGAAAATCCTAAAGGCTCTGCTAAAAAACTGTCAGAAATAATAAACAAATACAGTAGTTTCAGAATGCAAAATCAATGTACAAAAATCCATAGCACTTCTATACTCTAACAATGAATTTAAAGAAAAAATGAAAAAAAAATTCTTTTGCAATTACAACAAAAATAATAAAATACCTAGGAATAGAAAACTCTAAGACATTATTAAAAGAAATCGAAGAAGACAAAAAAAAAAAAAAAGGAAAGATATTCCTTGTTCATGGATTGGAAAAATCAACATAGTTAACTGAATATGACCTTACTACCTAAAACATTACACAGATTTAATGCAATCTGCATCAAAATCCCAAGGGAAGTTTTTAAAGAAATAGAACAAAAAATAATCAGATTTATATGGAAGCACAAAAGACCCCGAATAGCCAAAGTAATCCTGAAGGAAAAGAACAGGCTATTGGTAACACTCTACCTGACATAATTTATACTACAGAGTATTAATACCCAAAACAGGATGGGATTGGCAGAAAAACAGACACGCAGACAAATGAAACAGAATTGAGAGTCCAGAATTACACTTCTGTATACCTGGGCAAATAATTTTTGACAAAAGAGCCAAAAATATACAATGGAGAAAAGAAAGCCTCTTCAATAAATGGTGCTAGGGAAACTGGAAAGCCACATGCAAAAGAATGAAACTAGACTGAAACAATAAATTGCAAAGAAGAAAACATAGGTACTAAATACATGGACCTTAGATTTAAAGAAGATTTTATGAATTTGACCTCAAAGACAAGAGAAGCAAAAGCAAAAATAAATGAATGGGAATACATCAAACTTCTGCACAGCAAAAGAAACCATCAGCGATGCAAAGAGGCAACTATTTGAATGGGATAAGATATTTGCAAACAACACCTCTGATAAGGGCCTAATTTCCAAAATATGTAAAGAACTCATACAACTCAACAATAAAAAACAAACTATCATTTAAAAAAATGGGCAGAGAACCTAAACAGACACTTCTCCAAAGAAGACATACAAATGGCCAACAAACATATGAAAAGATAGTCAACCTCACTAGCTTTAGGGAAATGAAAAGAAAACCATAATGTGATACCACCTGTTTGAATGGCTATCATCAACAGGACAAATAATAACAGGTGTTGGAGAGGTTGTGGAGGAAAAGGAACCCTCATATGCTGCTAGCGGGAATGTAAATTCATACTGTAACTATGGAAAACAGTATGGAGATTCCTCAAAAACTATAAATAGAATTACCAGATGACCCAGCGATCCTTCTCCTAGGTATTTACCCTCAAAATTTGAAAACATGTATCTGAAAAGATACATATGCCCCAATATTCATAGTAGCATTGTTTACAGTGACCAAGATATGGAAACAACCGAACTGTCTGTCCATCAACAGGTGATTAGATAAAGATGAGGTTCATATATACAATGGAAGACTATTAAACCATAAGAAAAGATGAAATACTACCATTTGCTATGTGGATGGATCTTGAGATTATCATGCTAATCGAAATAAGTCAGACAGAAAAAGTTGAGAACCAATTGATTTCACTGATATGTGGGATAGAAAACTGAAAGTAGCAAACAAACATGACAAAGAGATTCATGGACACAGACAATGGATTAGTGGTTACCAGAGGGAAGAGGGAAAATGGGAGGTGAATAGAGGTAAGGAGTGAGGATCAAATATTTGGTGGCAGAAGGAAATTTAACTTTGATTGGTGAACACACAATGCAATATACACATGGCATATTATTGAATTGCACACTTGAATCCTATTTGATTTTATTAGTCAATGTCACCCCCAATAATTTTAATTAAAAAAAAAGACTGAGAGCTTAAAATTTTCCTAAAATGACAGGCTGAATAAAACACAAAAATAACAATACTCTTACAGAGTTGTTTTAATTATTATATGGAATACTTTATATAAAGAATTTATAATAGTACCAGGCACATAGCTAGTATTTTATAATTATTAATTGTTTTATTATTAATAAAATTACTCCTTCAAAGAAATAATTGCAAATATCTCTTTGAAAAAAAATCACATATGGTTTTGTTAAACGTTGACAGTCTAATTTAACTGTGGAAACAAATCAGATGATCATTATATTTGTTTCATTAATCCTGCTAAATTTTCTACTTGAAATTGCTTTGTGTAAGAACAGTCTGGCTAGTTATTTCTTTCTTCATAGATTCTGCAGCCACCTAAAAATAATGCCCTTTATTTAATTAAGCATATGCTTTTTTATATAATATTTTTTCTTTTAAAATCATACTATTACTTTTCCTTGAACATTATTTTAGTGCCAGTGGCATAAAATTGCACAAATAATGTCCACTTTTAAAATATTTTATTTTTTTTCTAATGAAGGTATCTGTTAAAAATAAAATTAAGTTAATCAGTAGTTTCATAATGTTTAAGTAAATAAAAGCAACCCTTAAAAAATTGATAGAGACATAATTTGTGTTTCTAATTTTTAAAAAATGTATTAATTAGTTAGGATGTCTATTTCCATACAGAAAATGAGATTAAGCTAGATTATCTTTAAGATTTCTGCCAATTAGAAAATACTATAAATATATGGCTTTATTATATCCCAGAAGAGAACTAAGAGATTTCATTTCAAATCATAATGGTCAGAGCCAAATATTTAGGAATTCAAAAATCCCTGAATATGACACCTTTTAGACATTCGATGATTATGATTTTTGTCCAACTGCTTCTTTATCAAAAAGAGTAACTAAAACGTGTTTAAATTGTCACTATCATTGATATGACTCCTATGGGAAACAAGACCCCTATTATTCTAGGCTAGAAGCATGTAAAACCCAAGCTAGTTTATCCAGAGCATTGTTTTTTCTACCTTCACTGCAATTTTAGATATAAGTTGTAACTTACATTATAACGAAAATCATGGTAGTACACTAAAAGAAATTGCACAGTTTTGTTCTTCATTTTTTCTTAACAAAGGAAACCTCATAAACCTGATTTGGGAAACTGACATATTAGGTAAAGATGAAATGTATAGAATTTTTTTAAAAAGCTTTCCCCTTGAAATCACATATTAAAATAACATTTTGTCTTTATTTGCTTTTTTTTTTTTCCCGATGAGTCATTTATTTGTTGGGTAATGTTTATAAGTTTTTTTCTTCAATTATAGTTGACATGCAATTTTTTATATTAGTTTTAGGTGTACAGCATAGTGGTTACAGCTCTTGGTCTTACATTTAAATCTTAATTCAATTTAGTTTATTCTTGTATATGGTGTAAGAAGGTGGTCTGGTTTCTTTTTTTTTTTCTTTTTTCTTTTTGCATGGATCTGTCCGGTTTTCCCAACACCATCTATTGAATAAACTGTTTTTATGCCATTGTATATTCTTGCCTTTTTTGTCATAGATTAATTGGCCATATAGGCATTTGTTTAATTCTGGGCTCTCTATTCTGTTCCATTGATATATATGTTTGTTTTTATGCCAGTACCATAATGTTTTGATTACTATAGCCTTCTAGTATAGTTTGATATTAGGTAACATGATATCTCCAACTTTGTTCTTCTTTCTCAAGATTGCTGTGGCTATTCAAATAAATTTTGTGGTTTCATATAAATTTTAGAATTATTTAATGTAGTTCTGCAAAAAAATGTTATTGATATTTTAATTGAGATGTCATTGAATTTCTAGATTGCTTTGGGTAGTATAGACATTTTGATGCTATTTATTTCTATCCATTTATTTGTATTTTCTTTATTTAATTTCTTTTCCAATGTCTTATTTTATAAGTATGATCTTTTATCTTCTTGATTAAATTTACTTTTAGGAATTTTTTTTTTTTGATGCAATTGTAAATGAGATAATTTACTTAATTTCTCTTTCTGACAGTTTTTTATTGATGTATAAAATGCAACCAATTTCTGAATATTAATTTTGTATTCTACTACTTTGCTAAATTCATTTATCAGTTATAATAGTGCTTTCTTCATTTTTGATAATGCGCCATGTTGCAGGTACAGCATTTTCAGACCTGAAATAACAAAAAAGCAGATCACATCTATTCATGAACTTCAGCTCCCTTATTTTACCTATACATGTGAAATTTACTTTATGCTCTTAAGTTTTAGGAAAATCCACTTATTAAAAATATTTTTATTTATAAAATAAAATTTCAAGTTGAATCTAAGCATTACATTATGTATTGATGCCATGCATTCGAAAATATTTCCATATTCTGGGAGACATATTAAAGAACTCAAAATTTTACATAGATTTTTAAGACATTTTTTGTCTTTTTAGTTTATATTTATTTAAAAATATCTTATTAATGCTTAATATTTATGAATGTTAAGTAGACATGTCTGCATGTTTTCATCAAAGTTATTACAAGTTGGACAATATAGTAAAGGCTTTTACATTTCAGAGATTTTTATTTCAAAAGGAAAGACTTCAAATTAGGAGTTCCTTTGTATTGTTACGTGACTGGTATGGGTACTCTTATTATTTTATTTATTTTAGTTTACCAAATTATCTATTTAGTATATAGAAGTCAAAATTTTATATAAAGTGTTGCATTACAATATAGAAAAATAAGAATTAAATAATTTGTATAGAGAGACTTTATTATATATGACTACTTAAACAATCTCAGAAATAAAATTTTTGTTTCTTAAAAATATCAAATATCATATAGGAGAATATTCTCTAACATACTTGAACCATAAAAATAGGCAAAAGACAGAGAGGCTAATTCTCTTTTTAGCATTAAGTTAATCAGAAGTATTGATTTAAATATACTTAATTCACAGAGCACTGACAATGCATCAGAAGAGTTTTTGAATTCACTGAAAATTAAAGCATATATACCAACATCTCCACCACATAACAGGGATATAATGAATCTTTAAAAAAATTAAGTACACTAATAACATTTTGGTAGTTGAACTATCTAATGGTGAAGTTATATTATATATAAATATAATTAATTTTATCCTTAATTTTATTAAATTAAATATCTTTATTTTACTGAAAATAAGAACCAAGAAGAGAATTTCTTAATTTCAATGATTTTCATAAAAACAAAAAAAATGCATTTTCAATTTACATGGTGAACTTAAACATGGTCAAGAGGGAGGATAGCTCTGTTATTTTCTGGATTTTTTGTCCCACCCATTTCTCTTCAACACTCACATACATAAACTCAAAATCCATTTCTAAGGCAAACTTAAAACTTCTTCTCCATGTAGTGACTCAAGAAAAATGTCATTTATGAGATTAGTAAGTGTATATTTATTAAGATAAATATTGTGGCTAAATTGTGAGACACTAAATTATAACAATCATTGCAGAATCCACATTAGAAATGCATAAGATAGGTATGAAAAGTTTATTTGTTCATTTAACTAATACAAGAGCATTTTTCTCTAATGACATTAGAAATAGGAATCATAACATAAACATAAAGAATCTGTGAATGTTTACAGATTTTTGAAGATATAGTGTAGAAAGTGTTGAGAAAATGATACTTTCTATTTTTAAAAATCAGACATAAAGTTTCTTAGTGGACCCTTTCAAAATGTTCCTTGGAACTCAAATAAATAACTAAAATAGTTTTTGTAAGAGCTAACTGTATGGGAATCAGAAACATATGAATAGGAGAAAATTTTCTTGAGGCTAAACTCATTAAAAGTTTTGCTAATGCAAAACATTTGAAAAACAGCAAATAAGCTAGCTAAATCTAAAACAACTCTGATTTTTATCAGATTTAATTACTGAGAAAAATGAGCCTTTATTGACTGCTTTGTAACACCATTTTTTCTCTTTACAAAACCATACAAAATATCCACTAATTAATTCCAGAAGCACTTATTATCTATTTTTTTTGTCATGATCATTTTAGTTGTTGGCTATACAAGAGTATATTACATGAAACGCCTGCCTCAAGAAGCTACATCTAGTAAAAAAATAAATGTTATTAAGTTAATATAATATAACTTAATATTATTATATGTATTATTAGTCACATGCTTTAACTCAATTTCTATGGTCTTCTATAAGACAGACATGTCTAAAGAGGAAATAAAAAGAAGTAGAGGTATGAGGAGTTCTGTTGGTAAATTCAGTCTATCCAAATGTAACTTACAGTTTTCAACTAAATTATTTTTTTTGACATACTTAACTAAATGCATTACTGAATTTATTTCTTAATGTGGTAATTTTTGCTCTTAATTCTTGTACTTCAAAAAGGAAGTTCTTTGAACTATTAAAACCTTCTTAACATTGCTGTTCCGGGCAAAGTTTGAGTAATATAATCTCCTATAACTAAGGTGACTGAGCAAAAAAGAGGGTTGGGATGCAAAGAGAGAGACTAGGAATGATAAAAAAAAAAAAAAAGCCAAGCAGTGTTTCAACTCCTCTTAGCCTGTGCAGATGTTACATTGTTTGATTCGTAAGACATTCTTATGCTCAAGGATAAGCATGAAATTCCATTTCTAAGGCAAATCTAAGTGCTTTTAGAATTAGTACTCTTGAATTTCCATGTTGAAATTCTTTAAAAGAGTTGGAAATATATTAACATCCTGGTCATTATTTACAATGTGATTTTTAAGGTTGATAATTAAAACAGTCATAAAACAAATCCCAAATCAACATACTTTTACTGAGATTTTATGTTACCATAATATGCCAGGTGCTATATGGAAAATGAAGCATGAGTAGTGTGTCCTTCCTTCCAGAAACTTAAAATTACACAAGACTTCAAAAGAGGTAAAATGGTACAGACAGTAGTTGTTTTACTCCTCCTTGCTTCCATGACACCATGTTTATGTTTATTTTTGGGCACATGTCATAATAAAATTCAATACTAGAGGGAAAGGAAGCTTATGTTTATATTTATACACCAATTCTTCACAATGTGCCAGAAATTAGTAAGTACTGAAAAAATTATTTTGAGTACTGAGGATTTCAGAACTAACACAAACTAGAATAATTGGAGAATGCTTTACAGGGAAACAAACAAACAGGATAGTTGATGAACGTGGGAAGAGAAAATAAGAGGATGAGTCAGTAGCCGAAACACCTCACCAAAATGTAGATGTGAAAATTAACAGGATACATTTACAAATTAGGAAGGACTCAGTTCTGGCAGGAGCAAAGGATAGGAAGAGTTAGGAGATCTTTGGATAAATAAATGTGGCTGAATCGATGATAGTATTGCTATCAATGATTTCTGGAAAGTAATGTGGTATCACTTAAGGATATGAATGAGGGATTAAAGAAGAGTAAGATTTTCACTTCAAGAACCTGATGAAATTAAAGAAAAAAGTTAAGAAAAATATTTACAGCCATGTAATAGTCTAAATACAAAAATATGACTGGGAAAATCACAACAAGAAATGAACTAGAAGAGACATACCAGATAGTTCAAAGTTTCTAATCACTTGTTTTGTGATAAATTAATGATAAATAAAATAATTGAACAGATATTTTGTTTTCAAGATGGATGACAAGACATATTGGAAGGCAGAGCTACATGGTGGATATAGTGGAAAAATCCAATATTCCATTAACAATGTAAGTAAGAGGTGAGGAATCAAATGTTGACTTGAAGTCACTGGCATTTAGTGATCAATAAATGAATCTTCTTAGATCTAGGCTCAGCAATGAGCCTAGATCTTGAAAGATAACCAAATAAGATCAGATGGCATTCAGGAAAGTTGGATGAGCTCTTGATCCAAATTAGAGAACAATCAGAAAAGGAAAGTAGTTTTGCTCTTGTCTTAATAGCTTACAGTTTAGAGTTTACAGTGAGATGGGACTCATTCTTAGGTTTTATTTATTCATGCTAAAATAATCTATTATGTAATAACTATTTTCAGGCATTATGTAGATACCGAAAAAAATTTGATAGAACAGAATTCTGATTCCTGAAAAATCTCAAACTCTTGTCAGAAAAAGAGATGACATAGAATTAATGGATAAACAATCTTAAATAGAAATAAGGGGGCTTAAAACAAACAAAAAAATAAATAAAAGAGCTTTTCCTTTCACCTTCTAAGTTCTAGCTGCAGTAATTATCAAATTAACAGAGACAGATTAACAGGAGAAAATCAAAACTTAATACGTACACATGGAGAATTCGCATAAGCATGAAAATTCCAAAGACAGTGAGGCAACATTAGGTACGTATGTCATTCTGGACAAAGAAGAAAAAGGAGGAATGAGATCTTAGATTTCAAAAGTGCGAGTGAACAATTTACAGGTAATTGAGAAAGAGTGAAGTCCATATGGCAGGCAAATTCCTATTCCAACTGGACGAAGTGGGTGATCTAGCTATCAAGACACTCCCTGGAACTCTCCTATCTACTATACTCAATTCAAATGAGGCTAAGGTAAGATTCCCTTCCTGAAGCAGTCCTTTCCATCTGAATCCCTTAAGGAGGAAAAAGTGGAGAGTCAAGGTTTTTTCTATTCTTTTGTTTCTTAATAACCAGCTTGAGATCAACACCTGTGTTGCTATAGATTTGAGGTTCCAAGGTAAGGGGTACGAAGCTTGGGCGGTTGGAAGAAAATGTGGGGAGCTCTTGGCAACTGAGACATAGCTCTTTATTTCAAATAGGACACAAGCAACTGCACCAGGCAGCAGTGACTTTTATACACAGGTTAAATGATAATGGCACACTGCCAGATAATGGAAGCTTGGGCATGCATACTGGGCACATGGTTACACAAGGGGAGAAGTGCTGAATCACTTCTGCTCAGAAGTTAGCTGTTAAAGATGTCAAGAGAAAGCCTTACTGCAGCCATCTTTCTTTCTCCTCACACTCCACCTCTTCAGCGTTCCTCCCACAAAGCTGCATAGGTTTGGCAAGTGATTGTTGCAGGAGGCAGAGCTCTGTACTCATATGCCACAACAACAATGCAGGGAACAACAATGTGCCACTAGGAGGCAGTCTCCACTTCCTAGGAGAGCTAAGACCCAGCACTAAGTGGATGTTAGGCTTGCCTGGCACTCCTGCAGAGGATCCCCAGTGAACCTCTGGACTGCCTATATTTCTTGGGAGAGATCTGCCAAGGCTCGTGAGATGTGCTAGTAGTCTGGGATATAAACACAACATTTAGTGTGGAGAATGGCACAAGTGCCCTCTTGGGCAGAAGTTAACATATCTAAATCCATGCAATTTTGCAATACTACTTTTCTAATTTGATCTGCTTCATCAGTTACTAGACTAAGGGCTTTATGAGTATAATTCAAGGTTCGAGCAATATGTTATGTCAAATCTGTCACGAATTTCAAATACATCACTTGCTGTAGGCAGTAAGA
>NW_011888878.1:4325485-4326895 GCF_000151845.1 Pteropus vampyrus
GCCAGGGCAATCCCGCAGAAGCACTGACAAAAAACTCCATGCAGACACAACAGCATGAGACATTTGGGATCGTGGCATAGGTATGTGCACAGACAACCACGGTATTGTGTAAAGTGTCCTAAGGTCAGAAAGAAAGGAAGGACAATGATATCAATACAGATAAGTCTTTTCCATCAGGCGTGATGCATGCCAGAGTCTTATCTTGTGATAAGATTGTTACTCCCAGGGCGGGAGTGGTGGAGAGTCCTGGCCATCAGTACCATGCCCATTCCCCTTCTGGTATTGATCCCACCAGGTCAACATGACACAGTATGGGAAAACTCATGACAGGCCACAGTGACAACACGAAAGTTCACCTAAAGGTGATATATTCATTTTCCATATTTCCTGTAGGATATTTCACAGTTTTTTGTGGTGGCCAGTCAGCCATTACCCAAGGATTGACCTGTAAGTTTACCTCTATGTGGCTATTAGGCCTACGCACTGGCAATGCAGGGCCTTTATTTTCCATGTTCAAGTCCATTGCACTGTTTTCCCTCTTTTCAGACAAGTGGGGGCAGGTAGGAATATGTTACCATTGAGTCCATGACCAGGTTTCAGTAGAGTTTCAGTGTAACTGGATTGGGGCCACAGCCCTATGTAATAGCAGCTCTACAGGAGAGAGACCTCCAGCTTGAGATTGTTTGTTCAGGCCCCACAACATGTCCCACAGGCACAGTACCCAGCCTTGCAGCCCTGAAGGATTGACAATTGCTCATAGGCACTGTTTTAACAGTCCATTGTACTGCTCAATCATGCCAGCTTCTTGGGGATTATATGGAGCATGACATTTCCATTTAATGTTCATTTGCCTGGCCCACTTTTGGACCTCATACCTAGTAAAATGAGTCCCTTGATCACTTTCTACCACTAACGGCCTACTATAAAAGGCACATAAGCGTTTGAGAGCTTGGATGGTATGTTTTTGTCTGTGGCCGCACAGGGCCATGCAAACAATGACCTGGTTGCCGTGTCTAATGCCATAAGGGCATAGGATGCCCACTGAGCTTTTGGAAGAGGTGTTATGTAATCTATCTGCCACATAGTTAATGGGACTGTTTCCCTTATTACTTAGGCATGATCCTGCTTTATGCGGCAAAGATGTGGAGTATCCTGGCTGTATACCAGATGCTTGGCACAGGTATCTGTGACATCTTCCAACTTCAAGGGAAAATTCCATTGCTGTTTCACTGTCCACATATTTCAGCACCTGCATGCTGTAATCTTCTATGGAGCCAGTGTACCACATCAGTGGCAGGAGCCACTTCTAGCCATCACACACACGAGAGCGCATCTGCTTTATCATTTCTTGTTATTACCAAGGGGACATGACCTGTAACATGATAAACAGTTACATCTTTTTCTTGTCCT
>NW_011888878.1:4327915-4348133 GCF_000151845.1 Pteropus vampyrus
ATCCCAGAATTTGACAGATAAGTCAGGTCACTGATCCTTTGTTGGATTTAACTCCCAGACACATGTTTTCAGATGTTGCATCAGCACTGGTGCTGCTTGCTCTAGATCTGTAAGGGAAACAGAGGATAATATAATATCATCAATATAATGAAACAATTCCACCATTGCCGATTGGGTCCAGGTTGCCAAATCCTAGGCTACTAGCCCAGAGCAAATCACTGGGCTATGTAAATAGCCTTGGGATAGTACAACAAAATCCATTGTCTTTCTTTCCACATGAAGGCAAATTGGTCTTGACTTTCAGGACCTAAATCTATGGAGAATAAAGCATTAGCCAAATCCAAGACATAATGATACGTTCCCAGCCTTGTACTCAGTTTATCCATTAGATCTTGGATGGATGGTACTGCTGCATGCAGTGAAGGAGTCACTTTATTCAAATCTCGATAGTCCACAGTCATCCTCCACGAGTCATCAGGCTTCTTCACTGGCAACAAGGGGCATTATAAAGACTATTAGTTGGGCATGCAGTCTGAGCTTTCTCTAATTCCTGGATTGTAGCCTCGATTTCATCATGTCCACCAGGCAAGCAATATTGCTTAACATTGACAGGGCGCCTTGGTTCTGGCTCTTTCTGTGGAAGGTGATGAGTATGTCCCGGCACTACAGTCTTCATCATCCGAACTAGTAAATGAAATTCACCAAAAGAGGTCTGCAGGTTGAGTCCTTGCAATACGTCCACCACTAGCATATAGTCCGACACCAAAGAAACACATACTTTGTACGGACATGGGGGCAAACTTTCTATTCCAAGAGGCAAAGTCACAACTTTGGTCTTAATAGTACTAACCCCATAACCATCTCTGTAGGAGGCTGGTCCAGGAAATCTGTATGAATTGTCATAGATGAGACTGCAGTCAACCCTGGTAACACCAGTGCTAGGACTCTTTGCACTTTGTGTGGGGACTAGTGGACTGCTAATTCCACGTGTGGCCTCCAGTCCCCACCTATCCTTTCCAAATGGGCATCTAATCATATAGAGTTAACACAGAGTCCTGGGGTTTCAAAAAGTCCTTCAATGCCACAGGCCTAGTTCTTTCAGTGGGAGGTTTTTGCCCACACCTGAATTGATGTTCAGGTTTCAAATGCTTCCACAGTTCTAATAACACTGCATTAAGCTGCGGTCTACCTTTTCTTGATCAACTCATGCAGCTAGCAAATCCGTCCCAAAGGCACAGCAATTAGGCAACAGTTCTCCAGGTTGCTGGTGACATTACTTCCCCAAATCCCACAATTTTGCAGGTGTATACGGGGTATATATGGTGAATTCTGTCACCATGGAGCTGCCAGCTTGCACCCCACCTGGACCCAGGGGTTGTTCATGCTTTACATTTTGGTGTATTATGGGCTGTACTTACAAGTGGACTTCTTCTGGGATGTCTTCCCTTACCTCTGAGGGTGACTCCGAGGGTGGACCTCTTTGGAGCTCAGCATCCAGTTGTTGCACCCTTGCATCCAAGGCATCTGCATTTTGCTGAAGCTTCTGTACTTGTGTAGCCTCTGCTAGAGCTTTGTCCATGTTCTGCTTTGAAGCCATTAAAAGCACCCAGCCCACTTGGACTGACACGGCTCGTACTGTTTTTGGTGCTGCTTCTCCAGGGAGTGGAGCACCTTCTCAATACTTACTTGAGGACCTATCAGCTGCCAATCATGGCTCAGTTGAAGTCCAAGTCATCAATACAGCCACTACGGGATATCACATGCTCTGTGGGGGTCATATGTCCCTACTGTCATCCAGTTAGGTAGACATCTCTCTTACCTGGGAATCCTGCTATGACTAAACCAAGCGTGTAGCTGCAGATTCGAGGTTCTGAGGTAAGGATAACGAGGCTTGGGCAGTTGGAAGAAAATGCAGGGAGTCGTAGGCTACTGTGACATAGATCTTTATTTCAGCAAGGGCATATCCCGCCTCTCAGGGCGGCAGGGCTTTTTATACACAGGTTAAACAATAGTGGCACACTGCCAAATAATGGAAGTCTGCGCATGCATACCAGGCACATGGTTACATAAAGGGAAAAGTGCTGAGTCACTTCTGCTCAGAAGTTAGCTGCTAAGGGTACTGGGAATGAGCCTGAATACAGCCATCTTTCTTTTTCCTCACAACATCTCAAAAGAGAGAGTTAGGATTTTGGTTCCCGTCAAAAATATTAGGAGAAACTTTGTTGATATAGTGATTTAAAAGTATTTATTTATTTCTTTATTTTAGTTTCTAGAGAAGAAAGAAAGAGGTAATATGGTATTTAAGAGTGGCACCATGGACGAAAACATGTACTAATGTAAAAACAATCTTTTTGAAGAAAAAAAAATATTCACTATGTATGTAGTGTTTATTTTTAAATTATTTATAAGGAAAGTGAATGCTGTTTTTCATTGTCAATATCATTTAGATTAAAATAATCTTAATCTTCAAGACAGTGGGTTTTGATAATAGACTAAATAATTGTTTAATAAGTGAGTAATTTGCTAATATAAAAATTCCTTTCCGTGAAATAATGATTTCTTCATATAGGGCCAGTAGAAACAGGGGAGTGTGTTTGTACACATTGATATTCAGGCCTGGAGACAAGACTGTTTATCATCAGCCATGGGTTTCCTCGTTGACAGTCTCCACGGTATTTGGGTAACCGTCAGAATGACGGTTTCAAAAAGAAGAGTGGAGAATGTTGTTAAAAGAGCTAGTCATGACTTCTAAATTCCAGCAAAAAAAAGAGCAATATGATTTTATTGTGACCTGGAATAAAAAAAAAAATACACTTCATTATGTATTTGAAGTGACATATATAATCATAACTTGCAATAAGAGAAATAAATGTTCATGTTTTAGAGAGAATCTACTTGCTGTGGAGAACCAAATAGAGAGTTTCAACAATAATTCACTGTCATTCAGTCATTCAGCAACTATTTACTGAATATACACTTCTAGGTATAATTTTTTTAAAAAGTATCACATGACAGGACTAGGTCCTATCTATAAATTTGATTTGTCTTTTAAGAAGTAAAAGTGGTCCACCTAAGTTATCCTTACATATGTGTTTCAAGCAGTATAGAAGTCAACAAAAAAATCTGAGAAAGACCAAATAAATATTTTTCTAGAAACGTTGGAGTAAAAAGAAGTCTCTGGTAAAATTAAATAATACAATATTGATATTTAAATATTTATAAACAAATAATATTACTTCTTTATTGATGATTTTAAATCATTTAAAGAATGTCTTCCTGTGGAAAAGAAAAAGATTTTTATAATCTAAAAATATAATAGAGTTTGGATTAGAATATTCTGTTATCTATACTGGTTGGCATTATTCCTTTGGAAGGAATAAACTAAAGATTGATAATAAGGTTCAATGTAGCATTTATAGATCATTAAGGCAGTAGACTAAATGCTTTATTATGAACTCATTGGGTTCTCATATAGTGACACAGTAGATGGTGAAGCTAAAATTTGAACACAGGTATTCTAGTGTAAATGCTTGATTTCTTTACTATTAAACTATAGCATTTATCAAAGTTTATGATTTTAATTTTTTCATAAAATTATTGTTATTCTTTACATATATCAATTAAAGTTATGCATTTTACCTATAAAAACATATAGATATCTGGGCTGTACAGATACTACCTATTACAGTGATAGCACAGTACAGGGGAGAAAAGTAATTCTCCCTCTACCTTTCTGAGTTCTTGGCTGAGATCCAGTGTAATAAAAGACAGAATAACAAGAAAAAAAAAAGCAGAAGTTTATTAACCTGTGTACCTCATGTATACATGGGAGACACCAAGGAAAAATGAATAATTCTCAAAGAGGTAGCTTTAGAATTTAGGATTAAATATCATCTTAATAGGAAAAGGGGAGCAGGGATGTAAGCCTCTTAGGGGAGAGTAAATAATTTCTAGAAAGGATGAATGGGCCCTTAAAAGAATAATTGGGAGGTAAGATAGTTAGTGAAAAACTATACCTGGATGTGGTGCCTACTTTGTTCTCTTTTTCTGATAAAACTCAACATTACCTGATTGATGATCTCCAGGGGAGATTTATGATAATTGAGTATCTTTGGGAAGATTTGTCTTTAGGCAAATAAGGTGAGTTCAGACAAAGCCCCTTTCTGCATTTGCTGTTTTTCAAGTGCCTATAGCTTAAAATAACAAAATATATAAATGTCATGTTTGGGGGTGGCATGTCCTGAACTCTTGCAATCATGTATCATGGTAGCATATTCTGATACACTTTAATATCTACAATGACTTCTATTGGAATAATTGATGGAAAACATAATTCAAATTGGCTAGTCTACAAAAATTTTTATTTAGTAAGAAACGTAAATATTTGATCATAATTCCATTAATAGAGTTCCTTTAGACTATCTTTTCAGTTCATTTACATTAGATAAAAAAAAATTTATTCACTCACATTATTTTTATTACTTATGTATCTGATCTCCCTTCACTGTTATTTAAAAAGTAAGAAAAAATTTCCAGTTTTTAAGTCAAGTTTTCAACTTTTAAAATCTTCAGTTATACTCTCTCCTTTAGAAAGAGTTTAAATAAAAACGAATAAACCTGCACCCAGTAGAACTGGTCCTAATGCCATATTTATAGCAAATGTATTTTCTTAAATAGTTTAGAAGGCTTAGCAATAAGTGCCTTACTTTTCTTTGCTTTACAGCATCCCATAAACCTGTCATACTACTGTATAAAGCTGAATAAGCTAAAAGTTAAATACAATGTAAAAATTGTAGAGGGAAAAGAAAAATAATATACAATTATTGAGAGATTTAAGGGCATAGTTAATGTAAGACAATGAATCCTTGTAGAAAGAACAGAATGGCATTATGAAGTAAGCATTATAGTTTGAACTTCACACGTTATTTCTACAACAGTTAAGATGGCATGAACAAAAGCAGCAGTTTGGTCTAGCATGGGTAGTGTAGCTTCAAACATCATCCTGGGCTCCTTTCCTTTATGAGAGAATAATATATTTGTTAGCTAGTTTGCCTCAAGATATTAGAAAACATAAAGCATGTCACAGTGGTATATTTTGTTTTGTGACAAATGAAAAAAACTGAACAACATTTGAAACATAAAGGTCTTTGGAGAAAGGTCCATCTTGTTAAAACCTGTTATTATTTTCACCTTGAAATTGCCACATGTGTTGAAGTTTGTTTCAGTTTATGAGTCATATGAAATGTTCAGTCTAAAGAAAACTAGTTAGCATTGATGCAAAAACTGAAATTAAGTGTTTCTTTACATAAAATAGTAATACAATAGTTGAAAATTGTTATATACTTGTTAAAACATATTTAATACAGTGATTTTAGTGGTTCATATCAGGGTTTTTACTGATACTCCTGTGAGACAAATCATTTATAATTATGGATATATTAAACTATGGGGAGAATATTAATATAAACACAATAAACCAATCTAAACATTTAAAACTGTATTGTTTATGCTATTAAAAAACACAATTAATATACTCACAAGGTTCTTGGAACACTAAATCACATATTAACAATCGATTTAAACTCCTGCAATTGTTGCAACCTATTGACATTCTAAAATATACTTTCACTTGGCACTGAGCTCTTACATGAATTCCAGCCTACACCTAATGCCTAGTTCCCAATAGTACCCCCAACTTGGCTAAAAAAGAGACTGAAAAGATCACAATTTAAGCAGTTATTTTTTGAATCACATGAATAATGGAAACTATAGTAAACTTATTAAAAACATGGCTTCATTTTATTTACCATATTTAAAAGCTTTGGCTTCTCAGTCAAAAAATATCCAACTAATTCATAAAGTATATTCTCTATTAATATTCTGGATGTTAGCCATATTTTAGTTAATATAAGACTATTTGTACCCACAGATCAGTGAGTGAAAAATTCTGATCACACAAATGTGTAGAAAACCAAGCCTATTGTTATTCACGATATACATAAGAATAATATTTTATAATGTCAAATCAGTCCCAACCACATATTATAAAATGGTATAAAAATGCTATAAAAATCTAATAGAAATCTAGTATGCGTCTGTTAAATCCACCAAGAAATTATGAGTTTATTACTATATTTGCTTTTAAATAGACTTTTTAAATAAAATTTAGAGTAATTGGAATAATATTTCCATGTTTTCATAAAAACAAAATTATTTTTTTAATTCTCAATATTTAAAGAAACACATATTGAGAGATGTTTTAATTATCCAAAAAGTATTGCTATATTTAATGGCATACTATAGCAACGTATAGCAAAATAAAATTATGTTTGGGATTATTTTAAAGCAATGAACACTAAAGCATATTCATGTCTAATGATTCAAACAAGAAAAGTATTTTAAGTAAATCTAAGTTAAAGACCTTCTGAAAATGAAAGTTAAGGCCATTGAAATTAAAACCTCACTGGACATGATAAATAGCAGATTACGTGCAAGTGAATAGCTGAGATAGACTAATTCAAGAGAAGACAAAAGATACAGACAATGTGATAATAAGGTCCAACATATCTTGAAATGGAATTAAAAAAAAAACCAAAAAACAAAAAACTAGGAGACAAAAAGTTAAATAGGAGAGAAGCAATCCTCAAAAAGTAATGATTCAGAAGATAAGTCTCCCACACTAATTAAATCCATGAGTATTTATCTGGAGGAAACAGCATATTATTTAAAATAAATAAGAACCAATGTATTATGGAAATATTATAAGGTACCAGGACAAACAGTCAAAAGAAAAGTCAATTAAACTGTAAATATATTACAAATATATTACAACTAAACTTTTACCATACTTCTAATAAGCAATGGCCTGTTTGCCATCAGAAGATAATATATATTTCCTCACAGTGCTGAAAGAAAATATAATAAAGGTAGGATTCCATATCCAACTTATCCATCGATCAAGAATGAAAGCGAAATAAAACATCTTTAGACAAAGAGTGAGTTTATCTTAGTCCTTCACCAAAAGAACTTCCAAAAATACATGCTTTAATGATTAAAACAACCAAAAAAGTGAAATGTTGAACTACGAAAAGGGTAGACAGTTATTAAAGTATAAATATGTGTTTATTCCAGATAGAGAGGAGACACTAAGATGAGAGAATATTTGAAATGCAATTAAATGAAAACTTTAGAAAATAATAGCATAAAGCAAAATAAGCCAGACAGAAAAAGTTGAAAATCGCATGATATCACTTATATGTGGGATATAAATCTAAAAACAAGAAAGGAAGAAGACAAACAAACAGAGACTCATGGACATGGACTATAGACTAGTGGTTACCAGAGGGTGTGTTGTGGGGAGAAGGAGGGAGGTAGATGGGGTAAAGGGGGTCAAATATAGGGGGAGAGAGAGAGGGTGAAGTGGGTAAAGGGAATCAAATATATGGTAGCTGAAGGAAACTGGACTTTAGGTGGTAAACACACAATAGAATATACAAATGTTAAATTATAATGTGCACCTGAAAATTATATAATTTATAATTATATAATTGAATTGAATGTTACTACGATAAACTTAATTTTAAAAAAAGCATAAAAAAGGATATTTGAGTTAAGACATTTTAATGATCATGTATTATACAACTGGAAGTAAATTATATTGTTTAGACTTGCTACATCAAATATAGATTATTAAAACTTTAAAGAAAACTACTAGAAGAACAAAAGTAGAATGTAAATCTGCCAAATCAGTATAGAAAAATAATAAATTAAAAACCAATTCAGTGTAGCAATTAAAATCAGGCACTAAAAATAACACAATGAGTTAACAAAATGAAATAAAAATAAAGCTTGGCAAACAAGGGTGACACTCGTTTGACCAAAAACTATCTTACTAGAAGAGCGACCCAAATATTACAATTTTGAGAAAGATGTTTTAATTATTTAATTAATGTAGAAGTAAAGATATCTTCTATATATTGGGGTAATGTCTTTCATAGCATGCAAAGTAAGGTTGATATAGTTGCTATAACAAAAATTAAAATAATAAAAAAAGCAACAAAATTGTTTGAAAATAAATTTTTAAAGTCTATGGAGAACACATTAACAGCTTATTGGCTGTCAAGACTTATTATTTTACCTCAGACATGGACCCTGGAATTTGTTCTATTTAAAAGATAAGCAAAAATTAAGGTGCTGAGAAGTTCAGTGACTTGCAAAAATTAACATAGTAATTAATGGATCATGGACTCAAATATAACTTTTTTTTTAACTCAAAAAGGGATTTTTAAAAACAGCACAACAAAGAACTTTATAGTCATTTGACTTCCATTTTCGACTCCAACATATAAAAGTTTGGCAGATATCACTTTCATCCTTACAACAAGATAAAGCTGGAAAGTTAAACAAGTGACTTTCTTCTTTTTTTTTTTTTTTGACAGAGAAGGAGAGACAGAGATAGAGAGAGAAGAGAGAGAGACAGAGAACAAATTGTGTTGCAGGGCAAACTGTCACACCAAAATCTGGGGATACAAGCACATGAGAATCACCGGTGAGATCTACTTATATACTTAACTGTAGCAGAAATTGCTGGAGCAATAAACTGGTGGGAAAATGTAACCAGTAATTTTGACAAATTGCTAGAAACTATGTATGGACTAGCTTTATACTGTGAATCTCCTGGGGACAACAGTCATAGAGAAACCCCGACATGTTCGTGAACTTTACCTTCATATTCTCAAGATGAAGATCTGAGAAAAATCTTCTCCTGGCTCAGGCAAGGGGAGAAGAGTAATCATTGTGAGATATGCCCAGAGCATTCTCTGTATCAAAGTATTAGACTTCGGGGGGCGGGGCCTTATCCCAGTTGGGGCAAAAGGCATTTCTCCAACTCTAGCTCCATCTAGCCTTCTTATTTCACCAAAGGGAGGGCAAAAGCTATATCACTGGAGAAACACTTGTGGAAGTAAAGGCCCAGAGACACAGACTCACTAAAAGATGGAGATTTAATCATCATTTACAGAACACTTGCCTTTCCCATACCTTATTACTACACCAACAAGACCCCAGAATATACATCAAATTATAGCTAAAAGGCTGCAGGATATAGACTCCCACTGATAAAGTGTGTTTTAAAAAGCCAAAGCCAGTAGGGGAGACAAAAACAAGGATGCTAGGGGAATTTGAAGCCTCTGGCAGGTACAGCTATAGTAAACATTAAACAGGGCCCATTTCCTAGCTAGATCAAAATAAATTCTCACACTAATTTAATTCATTTCCTACTATATAACACAATACATCCACTTCTCAACAAAAAATTACAAAGCATACCAAAAGGTGAAAATAAACATTGAATAGACAGACCTAGCAGCAGGACTAGATTCAGGTATGACATAGAAGCTGAAATTATCAGATGCAATTTTAAATAACTATGACTAACATTTCAAAGGCTCTGATGGAAGAAGTAGACATCATCCAAGAATGGTTGGGTAATATAAACTGAGAGATGAAAAATATAAGAAACAATTTTAAAAATAAATGCGAGGAATCAAAAACACTGCAATAGATATGAAGAATGTCTTTAAGGGATTGTCAGTAAACTTGAAACAGCAGAGGGGGGAGTTAGGGAGCTTGGAGATAGGTCAATAAAGTGAGAAAAAAAGAGATGACAACAATTGTATCCAAGAATTGTGGTACAATTTCAAAAGGTAAAACATATGTATAATTGAATACCAGAAGGAGAACAGGGAAGAAAGCAAAATAATCCTTAGTAATGATATAAAGCTAGGAACTATCCAAAATAAATGGCAAACACCAAACCAGAGAGAACCTCAAGCAGGATAAATACAAAATGATCATCTTGGTATATCATATTTAAATTGCAGAAAATCTTAAACAAACAAACAAAAATCTTCAGATCAGGAAAAACCACGTTACCTAGAGAATATAAAAGGATAAGAATTATAGCACAATCCTCACTAGAAATCATGCACATAGAAGAGAATGTCATAAAATTTTAAAAGAGTTAAAAAAATAAATAAATAAAAACACCAAACTATATCCAGTGAAATCATTCTTCAAAAGTGAAGGAAAAATAATGTCAGAAAAATAAAAGTGAGCAAATTTGTTGCCAGCAGAACTTCTCTGCAAAAAAATATTTTTCAGGCAGAAAGAAATGATACGGATCAAAAACCTGGATCTATTTTAAGAAAAGAAGACTGTTGGAAAAAGAATCATGAAGAAAAAGAAAATAATTTTTTTTTATATTCCTAATCAATCTAGAAGATGACTATTTAAATCAATAAAAGCAATTATGTATTGGGTGGAATGGTATATGGGTAAATGAATAAATGAGAGAAAAGTCACAAGGAGCAAGAGGGAAGAATTGAGAATACTTAGATATGAGGACCTTCACTACTTATGAAGTAGAATAATGTTATTTGAAAGGAGACTTATAGTAATTAGGAATGTATATTGTAAAGCCAAGGGCAACTAATAATTTTTTTAAGAAATGTCATTGATACACTCAGGGAGGACATAAAATTGAATCATAAAAACGCTCAATTAAAATCAAAGAAGACAAAAAAAAGGAGGTAAAAAAATAAATAAATAAATCCAACAAATAGAAAATAGTTACAGAAGGGTAGATGTTCTTTCAACTATATCAATACATACTTTAAATGTGACAAACTAAATGTACCAATTAAAAGATAGAGATTGACAGAGTGGGTAAAAAAATGTGACTACATATATTTTTTACAAGAAACCTATTTAAAGTAGAAATAGATGGCTTAAAAGTAAAGGGATGAAAAATGGGAGAAATAAGAGATACAAATTGACAGTTAAAGATTGTAATGGAGATGTCAAGTATAGCATGGGGAATATAGAAGTATTGTAATAACTACATATAGTATCAGATAGATACTGGATTTATCAGAATGATCACTTTGTAAGTTATATAAATGTCTAATCACTGTGTCATAACCCCAAAACTAATATAATATTGTATGTCAATTGTAATTGAAAAAACACTTAAAAAATATATATTGTCCATTAATTATATCTTACTTTTGTACAATTATTATTTGAATTGTACTTCTGTTACATCATAAAAATGATTATCATAAAAACCATATGGGTTATTACTATGTAAGATCCTTTCAATAGTACATATCAACTTCTTCCCTCTTTAATTGTGTTCTATTGTAATAATAGTTTTTATTTTTACATATATTATAAACTTCACAATACACTGTCTTTTTAAAGTAGTTGATCCTTTATGAGAGATTTAAACAATAAGAGAATTTTTATGTATTTACCAGTGTAGTTACTATTTCCAGTACTCTTCTATCCTTTGTGAAGATCCATATTTATATCTGGGATAATTTTTCTTGTAACCTAAAGAATTTTCTACAGCATTTCTTGCAGTGTAGGTCAGCTAGTAATGAACATTTTTATGTTTTATATGTGTACAAAAGTATTTCTTTTGCTTGGGAAGATTATTTGACTTGGTACAGAATTTAGGTTTACAACATTTTTCTTTCAGTATGTTAAACATGTTACACCACCATCTTCTCACTTACATTGTTTCTGACAAGAAATATGCCATAATCCTTATCTTTATTCCTTTGCATATAACAAGTCTTTTAGTCTCTGGCTGCTTCTAAGGGCTTCTCTCAACACTAGTTTTGAGCAATATTATTTTGGTGTACCTTAGTCTTCTGTTTCTTCTTGGAGTTTGTTCAGGTTTTCAGGTCTGTAGAATTATAAACATCCAATTTAGAAGATTTTCAACCATTATTTCTTCAAATAATTGTTCTGTGTCCCTTTTTTTCCTCTCTCCTTTGTGATTCTAATTATATGTATATTAGGCCACTTAAAGTTCTCCCAGTTCTTTGATGCTCCGTTCATTTTTTTAATTCCCTTTTTGCTCTTTTATTTTTTAAAGTAACAATTGCCATGTTATCAAGTTCATTCATGTTTTTAATGGAATGCCTAATCTGCTATTAACTTCATTTGTTTATATTTCATCTTATGCATTATAGTTTACCTTTATATATGTTTAATTTGAGTGTTTTTTGTATCTTCCATGTTTTTATCAAACTTTTGAACATATAGAATATAATTTATAAAAGTGTTTTAACATTTTTGCTAATACCAACATCTGTTTTAAGTTGCTCGTTTTGATTATTTTTCCCTCATTATTTATAGATATTTTCATGCATTTTGACAAGCCTGGTATTTTTGATTGGATGCCAGACCTTATAAATTTTAACTCGTTGGGTGCTGTATATTTTATATTTCTATAAATATTCTTGAACTCTATTCTGAGATGCAGTTAACTGGAAACAGTCTGATCCTTTATGATGTTACTCTTAATATTTTTTTAAATAGCACAGGAGTAGCAATCAGTCTAGAAATAAATATTCTACATTACTGAGGCAAGTGCACTCTTCTTAATACTTGTGAATAATGGAATTTGTATCTTCAGTTGTCAGAAACAAGCATTATTCCCAGCCGCATGTGAACACTGGGTACTACTACCTCTAATTCTTTGAGGGTGGTTCATTCTCAGGACTCAAGTAATTTCCTCACATACCTCTTTTGTTCTGCACTTGGCTGAATCCTAGACAAGCTTCTGCAGATATCTGAATTTCTATCTGTGCATTTTCTCCTTTGCATGTGAGTCTTTAATGCTCTACTCTCTGTCCTCAAATCAACTCCACCCATGATCTCACTCACAGGAGTGAAAATGCTCTGGGCAGTAAGCTGGAGGAAATTATAGGGCTTATCACATTTGTTTCCTGTTTCTCGGGGACCATTTTGCTTTATTGCCTGATGTTCACTGTCTTAAAAATTGTTGTTTCTTATCCATATTTTGTTTTTTAGATAGTAATATCTTGACCTGTTACTCCATCTTGACCAGAATTAAAAGCACTGTTCAAATGTGTTTTGATTTATCTCAGTTTATAATCATTAAGGTGATTGAGTGGGGGATTTAAATATATTATTCAGGCTGAAAGCTAGGTCTCTATTTTTTAATATAAATTTGCATAATTTAGAAATATTTAACAATATACACATATAGCATATCTAAACACACACACTATTGATAATGTATGTATATATCTGCATATATACACATATTCTTTAATTTGAATATGTTACTAATTTGCTTCATTCATTCATCCATTCACTCATTTATTTATTCAAACTTTAAGTGTTTATTGAATAAATTCTTTTTTTATTATTCTGATAAACATGGGGTATTCAGCAGTGGACATACAGAACATTTTCTGCCCTTAAGAATGTTAGTTTAAGATAGAACAAGTTATTCAATAAGCTACTACAGTTCGTCTTTCTTATTTTCCTCATAGATTCTAGTATACTATAGGTCTGCAGATAGTGAAATGTTTATTAAAAATGTATTTTAAATTTAAAAGAAAATTCTTAGATAAATGAAGTTTTCAAATTCTAACACTCCGAAAGTGTGGGGTGTGTGTGTGTGTGTGTGTGTGTGCGTACGTGTGTGCACATGCGCTTTGAAATAAGGATAATTTATATTTGTAACTTAAATGGTTTCTGTTACTTTTTAATGTGGATAAAAGTTAGTTTAATATCTAAGATAGTCCCTCTACACATCACCTCCCACATGTTCCCTCTCTTCTAAAAATCTTTGTTTTTTCATGCATCTGATGATGCTTAATTAATTCCAAAATTACTTAAGCCAATTCTTTTACAAAGATAAAATTTCAAGTTTAAACACCTTACTTTTGCTTGTTTTTATTTCTTAAATCATTTGTTACAAGTATGAAATAATTAACTTGTATCAATTTGACTTTATTTTTCTAAATTATTTTAAAAGTGGATTATTTAATTTTTTCTGTGCCATTATATACAAAATATAAGTAAACTAACAATTTAATTAACTACTATCATGGCATTGATCTCTCATGTATATTAGTTAAAGTTTCTGTAAAAAATAAATAAATAAAAGCAAACCTGTTCGTCCAAGGCAGTTCTAATATATTTTGTTCATAATTGTTTTATTATGGAAACTATGTTGTCTTTTTACATGATTTAGATAAGATATAATTGCTTTAATATGATTATGATATTATGCTAAATATCAATACAAACTGCCTATTTATGAAATTTTAAACAAATATATTTTATATTAATTATTTTTAATTTCAATGTTTCCATATAAATTATCAAGCAGAATTAAAACTTGAAATTGCTCTAGTCCTTGGAAACTAGTCTTCAAATTGGAATTGCTATTTTTATAATTATACATATATACTAGTTTCATATATAATTATACATGCAACATTATGTATAAAAGTTATAGCTAAATCTATGAAGAAAGATATTGTGTTTATGTACATAATTGAGATGACTCCATTTTTTATACAAAACTCATTATATATCAAATAATAATTAGTTTTTATTTTACTGTTATTCAAATACATCTTTTAATAAAAGCAGGAGACATGTCTCTAAGTACAAACTTCATAATTAGGAATATTTCTCTTTAAATATTCAGAAATAAAAAGGTAAATTATAAGAATATTTTATATTGAGGTAAGATGAGTCTTAGTATTGTACTAAACTAATAATGTCCATTTTCATTTCAGTTGAAACCTACAGTTAATTGTTACCGTCCTTCTCTTTGTTTTATCTTTCTCTGCGGTTTCGCCAACTTTTGAAAGAACAGTTTTCCCTCTTCTAAACTAGTAAATAATGTTTTATAAATATGCTTATCAGAAAGTTTAGTCTGACATTACTTCTTATGTGTCCCATTTTATCTCTTTTAATAACAGATTAAATTGAAGTTTTTAAAGGTTATTTCAACCAATTAAATTTTTGTCAAATGAAAATTTATTTTAGTAAAAGTAATTTCTTCTCCTGAAACAACTGAATGACTTTTGTGTAATTTTAGAATATGGGATGTATTGATCATCATTTTATCACAGTTATTTTCATGGGATAAGTAGACACAAATTGATGTGACTCTCTAGCTCTCAGGGATTTCTTTGGTGGTTACATGAGTGCTTCTATGCTCTTCCTTTTGTTCTCATTTTCCCCGATCATGACTAAATGTTCCAAAGTTTAGCATTAGTGTCCCAAGCTAGATCATTGATATCTTCTTACTCGAGAGTTAACATTTACACAAAGAGACATAAAACTAGAGATGTAAGATGACTTACCTCACAGCAATGTCCCTGGGTGATGATTCTGAACTCTTACTACCTTTTGCCTCAGAATTGATCTTGTTTCTAAGGCTTATCTCTTAGTAGTTCAATTCTTTGAACTACTCCACTATCCTTTATTTAAATGTTATTTTTTCTTTATTTTAGGCAAGATTAATTTTGGGGTGAAAATCAAGGAAGTTGGTATAATGCAGAGATAATAACAATAAGTATGCATGTTGCAATCTAGTGTACAAGATACTAAATGTTAGTTTTGGAATGTTGGGTGTGATGATTTTAAGGTTGAGTGGTGTGGATCCCAGGTCTGGCTGTCATCCAGGCTGGCGGCTAGGGATAGGATTCCAGATTTAAAATGTTACATTAATGTAGTAGGGTACCTGCACCTAACTTATATCAGTATGCCTCAGTTTATTGTATTACGCATGTGTGGCAGAATGCACTATTGTTCTCTGACATATATAAAGCCCATGCGGTCCCCTAGCACAGAAGTGCGCACTCCCTGCAATAAAGTCAGTGCCTGCCATTTCATTCTCATGTTGTCTCTTCATGCTTTCTTTTAACTGGGCATCTCACCACTGAAACCTTTCCTTCTTTATCAGCTCAGCACTGATAAGTGGACTATATTTATATTTCCAGTAATTATATTTACATTTATCTGATTTGTTAAAACTGTTGCAGCATGATTCATGTTGGACTGTTTTTACTTTGAAAACAATCTTGTTGAATTTATTTGGATGTAAAAACAATGAATGGTCTTTCTCTTTTGGAGTTTTCTTAAAAACAGAAGACAAAACAAAAGAAGTAATTTTCTCTGAATAACATTAAAATTAAAAAAATGAGATTTTATTACCAACCCTGTAGAAAAAAAAGGTGAAAAATGGAGCAAAAATGTAAGGGAGAATTCTGTAAACTAATAATTATGCCCTGAAAAGATGTCAGTTTCTAAGAAATCCATGGCAGAGAACAGATAACAATTGTCAGGAACACTGAAATTGAAGTTGCTTTTTGTTGTCTACTGTATGGTACAAAAGAAAAAAACAATGCTAATATTGCTTTGGCTAAAATGAAGTAAGAGGATTTGTGGTCAACATGGAGTAGAATGGGAACAAAATAAGGATGAAAGTTGGAGGAGAGAGACTGATGGAGAGAATGAGCAAGTAGTCTAGAAGGAGTCTGCAGCTGGAGCTGAATCAGAAGTCAGTCCTCTCCTTAGATCCCTTGGAGATAAACAAAAGGTCTCTGGACTTTTTATGGCTCAGAGGATGAGCATTCAGCTATTTTATATTGATATTTTAGGAAAGGTTGCTCTAGAATGTCAGTTAAGACTTACTCTTCATGATGTGTAAATTTCTGGGAAATAAATTGGCGATAGAGTGAAAGAGATTAAGCTGTATGTCACTGAGGCCAGTGAGGTTTTACTGACTTTAAGAAAATCATTTTTTTTTTACTCAGTGATCTCCCAAATACATTAAATGCAAATATGTATTTCCTGTTCAAGATTGTTCCTGATTTAGTTTCAAAATATTGACTGATACTTTTTAAACAAGTCTCTTACTTTAGAATAATTTTAGTTTCACAGATATAATGTGAAGATAATACAGAGTTCCCATATAAGTTTGTATTAGTATTTTTTAAAAAAATATTATTGTTCTATCAAATTACCACAAAATTAGCAGCTTTAAACATTTCAAATTTTTTATCATATGGTTCTATAAGTAAGAAGTCCAAAAGTCCAACGTGGCTTTCATAAGGCTAAAATCAAGATGTCCAGAGAGCTGCATTTGTTGGAGAATCTAGGACAGAATCATTTTGGGGTTGTTCCTAGCTTATCTTGGGCACCCACATGCCTTGGGTTATAGTACCCTTCCTCCATCTTCAAAGTCAGCAGTGACTAGTAGAGTTTCTTTCATGCCTCAAATTATCTCTGCCCTTATTCTGTTTTATCTCTGTCAACATAGCTAAGACTTTTAAGGATTTGTGTTATTAGATTAGGCCCACACAGATAATTCAAGATCTTTTCCCCATCTCAAGGTCCTTAAATGTTATCACACCTACTGTTTGCCATGTAAGGTAACATATTCACAGGGTCTGGAGATAAACATCTTTATGGGGAACGTTATTCTGCCTAACACACCTCACATCAGATTCTACTATTATTAACATTTTATATTAGTATGATACATATGTCATAATTTATGAACCAATATTGGCATGTTATTATGTATTTATTCAAATTTTCTGAGTTTTAACAAATGTCATCTTTCTGTTCTAGGATAAAACACAAGATAACATTTAGTCTCTCTGTCTCTTTAAGTTTCTCTTGGCACTGACAATTTTTCTGACTTTCTTATTTTTGATGGCTTTGACAGTTTTGAAGATTACTGGACAAATATTTTGTAGAGTGTTTCTCGATAAGGACATTTGTCTGATGTTTTTCTCATTATTAACTAAATATATATGGTTTAGGGAGAAAGACAATAGAAGTAAAATGCCATTTACATTACATAACATCAAGTGTGCATAATACTTATGACTGATCTCTGTCGCTGGTACCCTTGAATATGAGGTTCAGGCAGTATTTGTCATATTTCTTCACTCTAAAGTTACTCTTTTATCTTCCTTTCCATATTCCTTTGAAGGAGGTCTACATATGAAGCCCACATGAAGGACTGAGAAGTTATGCTCCTACTCCTTGTGGGTGAATTATCTAAATAAATTACTTGGAATATATTGCTTAGATTTGTTTCTTCAATTCTTTTATGTATTCAAGCATTTATTTATATAAATATCGGCTCTTGATTTATTTTAAACTTTGGGTTATAATCAAATTCTAATTAATTTACTTTGTTGCTCAAATTATTCCAGGTTTGAAAATTGAGAGCTTTTTCAGTTGGCTCCTGTGTTATTTTTTTTTTTATTCTTATATTTTAATTAGAGTTGACATTCAATATTATTTTATATTAGTTTCAGATATATAGCATAGTGGTTAGACATTTATATAATTTATGAAGTGATATCTAGATTAATCTAGTATCTACCTAGCACTATACATGGTTATTACAATATTATCGACTATATTCTTTATTATGTATTTCACATCCCTGTGACTATGTTGTAACTATCAGTTTATATGTCTTAACCTCTTTAACTTTTTCATCCAGCCATCCAACTCCTTTCCCATCTGGCAATCATCAGTTTGTTCACTGTATCTTGGTCTGTTTCTGTTTTGTTTGTTCATTTATTTTGTTTTTTAGATTCTACATATAAGTGAAATCAAATGGTATTTGTCTTTCTCTGTCTGACTTATTTTACTTAGCATCATATATTCTAGGTCCATCCATGTTGTTGCAAATGGTAAGATTCTCTTTCTTTTTTTTTCTTTTATGGCGAAGTAATATTCCACTATATATATAGTAATATTCCACTATATATAGTTATGCTATATATATATATATATATAGTTATGCTATATATATATATATATATATATATATATATATATATAGTTATGCTATATATATATATATATACCTACCTCTTCTTCTTTATCCAGTCATCTATTGATGAGCACTTAGGTTGTTTCCACATCTTGGCTATTATAAATAGTACCACAATAAATATAGTGGTACATACATTTCTTAATTTCTCTTTCTGATAGTTTTTTATTGGTATATTGAAATCAACTGATTTCTGAATATTAACTTTGTATCTTGTTAGTTTATTGAATTCATTTATTGGTTCTAATAGTTTTTGGTGGAATCTTTGGTGTTCTCTATGTATAGTATCATGTCATCTGCAATTAATTACAGTTTTACTTCTACTTTTCCAATTTGGATACATTTTATTTCTTTTTCTAGTCTGATTGATAGCTAGAATTTCCAGTACTATGTTGAATAGAAGTGGTAAAATTGGATGTCTTTGTCTTGTTCTTAATATTTAAAAAATGCATTTAGCTTTTCTTCATAGAGTATGATGTTAGGTTTGTCATATATGGACTTTATTATGTTGAGGTATGATTCCTCTATTTGCACATTGCTAAGAGTTTTTAGTCATAAATGGATGCTGGATTTTGTCATATGCTTTTTTTTGCATCTATTAATATGATCATATGCTTTTTATATTTCATTTTTTTCATGTATTTCACATTAATTGATTTGCAGATATTGAACAAAACTTGCATCTCAGGAATAAATCCATCTTGGTATTGTGTATAATCTTTTTAATGTCTTGCTGAATTCCATTTGCTAGTATTTTGTTGAAGATTTGTATATCTATGTTTATTAGGGATATCAATCTATAATTTTTTTTTTGTAAGGTCTTGTCTGGTTTTGAAATCAGGATAATGGTGGCCTTGTAGAATAAATGGGGAAGACTTTTATCCTCTTGAATGTTTTGTAATTATTTGAGAAGAATAGGTGTTAATTCTTTAAACGTTTGGTAAAATTCACACGTGAAGCCATCTGGTCCAAGACTTTTGTTTGTTTGGAGTTTAATTTTTAATGATTCGATTTCAATAGTAGTAATATTATGGTCAACTCAGATTTTCTATTTCTTCTTGATTCAGTCTTGGGAGAATTCTATGTTTCTAGGAATTTATCTCTTTCTTCCAATTGCTCATAGTATTTTCTTATAATCCTATGTAATTTTGTGAAGTCAGTTGTCACTTCTTTTATACTTCTGATTTTATTTATTTGAGTCCTCTCTTATTTTTCTTGGTGAGTCTGTAAAAAATTTATCAATTTCGTTTCTCTATTTTAAAAACCAACTTTTAGTTTCATTAATCTTTTATATTTTTTTAAACTTGATTTTGATTATTTCCTTTCTGACCTTTATTATTCCTTCTTTCTACTCACTTTGGGGTTTGTTGTTCATTTTCTAATTTTTTTAAATGTAAGTTTAGATTGTTTATTTGAGATTTTTCTTGTTTATTGAGGTAGGCTTGTATTACTATGAATTTCTCTCTTAGGACTGTTTTTGATGTGTCTCATAGATTATAAGTCATTGTGTTT
>NW_011888878.1:4348183-4350419 GCF_000151845.1 Pteropus vampyrus
AATTTTTTTTTTGTAAGGTCTTGTCTGGTTTTGAAATCAGGATAATGGTGGCCTTGTAGAATAAATGGGGAAGACTTTTATCCTCTTGAATGTTTTGTAATTATTTGAGAAGAATAGGTGTTAATTCTTTAAACGTTTGGTAAAATTCACACGTGAAGCCATCTGGTCCAAGACTTTTGTTTGTTTGGAGTTTAATTTTTAATGATTCGATTTCAATAGTAGTAATATTATGGTCAACTCAGATTTTCTATTTCTTCTTGATTCAGTCTTGGGAGAATTCTATGTTTCTAGGAATTTATCTCTTTCTTCCAATTGCTCATAGTATTTTCTTATAATCCTATGTAATTTTGTGAAGTCAGTTGTCACTTCTTTCATACTTCTGATTTTATTTATTTGAGTCCTCTCTTATTTTTCTTGGTGAGTCTGTAAAAAATTTATCAATTTCGTTTCTCTATTTTAAAAACCAACTTTTAGTTTCATTAATCTTTTATATTTTTTTAAACTTGATTTTGATTATTTCCTTTCTGACCTTTATTATTCCTTCTTTCTACTCACTTTGGGGTTTGTTGTTCATTTTCTAATTTTTTTAAATGTAAGTTTAGATTGTTTATTTGAGATTTTTCTTGTTTATTGAGGTAGGCTTGTATTACTATGAATTTCTCTCTTAGGACTGTTTTTGATGTGTCTCATAGATTATAAGTCATTGTGTTTCTATTTTTACTTGTCTCAAAGTATCTACTGATTTCTTTCATGACCTCATTGGTAACTCATTCATGGTTTAATAGCATGTTTTTTAGCCTCCATGTGTTTGTTTATTTTTCAGTATTTTTTTTTGTAATTGATTTCTAGTTTTATATCATCGTGGTCAGAGATGACATGGTATAATTTCAATCTTTTTAAATTTATTGAGACTTGTTTTGTGGCCTAACATGTGGTCTATCTTGGAAAATGTTACATGTGCATTTGAGAAGAACGTATATTCTGTGGTTTTGGGTAAAACAGTTTAAAAATATCAATTAAATACATCTGGTGTGTCACTTAAGGCCATTTCCCTATTGATTTTCTGTCTGGAAGGTCTGTCCATTGGTGTCAATGGGAAGTTAGAGTTTCCTACTATGACTGTTTATGTCTCCCAGTCAATATTTGCTTCATAAATTTAGGTGCTAATTTGTTGGATGCATAAAAATTTACTACAGTTATGTCTTCTTATTGGATTAATCCCTTTATCATGTAATGTTCTTCTTTGTGTCTTATTATAGCTTCTGTTTTAAAGTCTATTTTGCCTGATATAAGTATTACTACTGCAGCTTTTTCTTATATTTTCTTTTGCATGAAGTACCTTGTTCCACCCCTTTACTTTTAGTCTCTATGTTTCTTTAGATTTGAGGTGAGTCTTTTGTAGGCAGCATATGTAAGGGTTTTATTTTTTTATTCATTCAACCACCCTATGTCTTTTGATTGAAGCATTTAATTCATTTACATTTAAAGTGATTATTGATAGATATATTGTTATTGCCAATTTATTATTCATTTATGTTTTTTTTTTTTCTCCCTTTTTCTTCTTAAAGAATTCCTTTTAACATTTCTTGTAATACTGGCTTGATAGTGATAAATTTTTTAGTTTTTTTTTTTTCTGTCTGGGAAACTATTTACCTCACTTTCAATTTTTTGTATTAAGTTTATTGGGTTACATTGGTTAATACAATTATATAATTTTCAGGTGTGTATTATAATTTCACATTTGTATACTCTATTGTGTGTTTACCACACAAAGTCCAGTTTCCTTCAGGTACCATATATTTGATCCCCTTTACCCACTTCACCTCCCCCACCCCCCTATAATTTTTCCCCTTTACACCATCTACCTATCCCCTCCTCCTCCATCCCTTACTGTCTGGTAACCACTAGTCTATTGTCCATGTCCATGAATCTCTGTTTGTTTGTCCTACTCATTTGTTGCTTTTAGGTTTATATCCCACATATAAGTGATATCATGAGATTTTCTACTTTTTCAGTCTGGCTTATTTCACTTAGTATGATTATTTCAATGTCCATCTATATTGTTGCAAATGGCAGTATTTCATCTCTTCTTATGTCTCAGTAATATTCCAATGTATATATGTATCACAGCTTCTTTAGCCAATCATCTATTGTAGGACACTTCGGTTGCTTCTGTGTCCAGGCCACTGTGAAAAATGCTGCTATGAACATCGGTGTGCAAATATCTTTACAGATA
>NW_011888878.1:4350469-4399702 GCF_000151845.1 Pteropus vampyrus
GCAGTATTTCATCTCTTCTTATGTCTCAGTAATATTCCAATGTATATATGTATCACAGCTTCTTTAGCCAATCATCTATTGTAGGACACTTCGGTTGCTTCTGTGTCCAGGCCACTGTGAAAAATGCTGCTATGAACATCGGTGTGCAAATATCTTTACAGATATGAGTTTACAGATATGAGTTTTCAAATGCTGCTATGAACATCGGTGTGCAAATATCTTTACAGATACTCAGTAGAAGGATGGCTGGATCATATGATAGAACAATTCTTAGTTTTTGAGGAACCTCTATACTGTTTTCCACAGTGGCTGTACCAATTTGTAGTCCCACCAGTAGTGTATGAAGGTTCCTTTTTCTCTGCATCCTCTCCAACATTTGTTATTATTTATCCTGTTGATTATAGTCATTCTAACAGGTGCGAGATGGTATCTCACTGTGATATTGATTTGCATTTCCCTAACAGCTAGCAATGTTGAGCATCTTTTCATATTTTCTTGGCCATTTGTATGTCCTCATGGGAGAAGTGTCTGTTCAAGTCCTCTTCCTGTTTTTGATTGAATCATTTGTTGTTGTTGTTGTTATTAAGTTGTATGAATTCTTTGCATATTTTGGATATTAGGCCCTTATAAAAGCATTGCTTGCAAATATATTTTTCCTTTCGAATGGTTGTCTCTTTACTTTGATGACAATTACTTTTGCAGAAGTTTTTTAGTTTGATGTAGTCACATTCATTTATTTTAGCTTTTACTTCCCTTGCTTTTGAGGTCAAATTCATAAAATCCTCTTTAAGTCCAAGTTCCTTGAGTTTCGTTCCTATGTTTTCTTCTATGCACTTTATTGTTTCAGGTCTTATATTCAGGTCCTTAATCTATTTTGAGTTAATTTTGGTGTGTGGTGATAGACAACAGTCTAGTTTCCTTCTTCCAGTTTTCCTGCACTTTTTATTGAAGAGGATTTCCTTTCACCACTGTATATTTTTGGCATTTTTATCGAAAATTATATGCTCATATAAATGTGGATTTACTCTGGACTCTTGATTTTATTCCACTGGTCCGTGTGTCTGTTTTGCTGCCAATACTGTTGCTTTGTAGTATAATTTGAAGTTGGGCAGAGCGATGCCTCCAGCCTCATTCTTTTTTCTCAGGATGGCTTTGGCAATTTTGGGTCTTTTGTGCTTCCATACAAATCTGATGATTTTTTGTTCCATTTCTTTAAAAAATGCTGATGAAATTTTGATGGAGATTGCATTAAATCTGTATAATGCTTTAGGTAATATGGTCATTTTAACTCAGCTGATTCATTCAATCGAAGAACACAGAATATCTTTCCATTTCTTTTTATCTTCTTCGATTTTTTTAAATAGGGTCTTATAGTTTTCATTACATAGGTCCCTCATATATTTCATTAAATTTATTTCCAGATATTTTATCCTTCTTGTTGCAATTGCAAAAGGAATTATTTTTTCCACTTCTTTTTCTGACACTTTATTATTACAGTATAGGAATGCTATGGATTTTTGAACATTGATTTTGTATCCAGAGACATTACTGTATTTGCTTATTGTTTCTAGTAGTGTTCTTGTGAAGTCTTTAGGGTTTTCTATATAGAGAATCATGTCATCTGCAAATAGTGACAGTTTGACTTCTTCGTTTCTTATTTGGATGCCTTTTATAACTTTCTCTTGTCTGATGGTACTCGCTAGGACTTCCAATGTTATATTGAGTAGTAGTGGTGATAGTGGACAGCCTCGCCTTGTTCCTGATCTTAGAGGGAAGGTTTTAGTTTTTCACTATTAAGTATAATGTTATCTGAGGGTTTATCATATATGGCCTTTATTATGTTAAGATACTTTCCTTCGATACTGATTTTGCTAAGTGTTGATCATAAATGGATGATGTATCTTATCGAAGGCTTTTTCTGCATCTATTGATATGATCATATGATTGTTATTTTTTAATTTGTTTATGTGGTGCATCACATTGATCAATTTGCACATGTTGAGCCATCTTTTTACTTTTGGGATGAAGCCCACTTGATTGTGGTGTATAATCTTTTTAATGTTTTGCTATATTTGGTTTTCTAGTATCTTATTTATAATTTTTGTATCTGTGTTCATGAGAGATATTGGTCCGTAGTTTTTTGTTTTTTGTTTTTTGTTTTTTCTGTGTTACCTTGACCAGATTTGGGTATCGGGGTAATACCGGCCTCATAAAATGAGTTGGGAAGTCTTGCCTCCTCTTCAATTTTTTGAAAGAGTTTGAGAATAGGTATTAAATTTTCTTTGAATGTTTGATAAAATTCAGTAGTGAAGCCATCTGGTCCGGGGCTTTTACTCTTTGGTAGGTTTTTGATAATTGTTTCAATTTCCATACTGCTGATCGGTCTATTTAGATTTTCCAGTTCTTCTTGATTCAGTCTAAAAGTGTGTAGTTTTCTAAGTGTTGATCCATTTCTTAAAGGTTATTAAATTTGGTGTTATATAATTTTTCATAGTATTCTTGTATAATCCTTTGTATTTTGCGATGTCAGTCATAATTTCCCCTCTTTCATTTCTGATTTTGTTTATTTGTGTCCTTTCTCTTTTTTCTTCAGTGAGTCTAGCCAGGGATTTGTCAATTTTATTAACCTTCTCAAAGAACCAGCTTTTCGTTGCATTTATTTTTTCTATTTTTTTTTTCGTATTCAATTTTATTTATTTCTGCTCTAATTTTGATGATTTCTTTCCTTCTGCTGACTTTAAGGTTCATTTGTTCTTCCCTTTCTAGTTTTTTTTTGTTTTGTTTTGTTTTGTTTTGTTTTAAATGTAGCGTTAAGTTATTTATTTGGGCTCATTCTTGTTTTTGAAGGTAGGCCTGTAGTGATATGAACTTTCTTCTTATGACTGACTTTGCTGTGTTCTAAAATTTTTGATAGATATACTATCATTATCATTCATTTCTATGTATCTTTTGATCTCTCTTTTTATTTCTTCTCTGACCCAGTTATTCTTCAGTAGCATGTTGTTTAATCTCCATGTATTGGGGGTTCTTTCTGCTTTCTTTTTAAAATTTATCTCTAGTTACAAAGCATTATGATCAGAGAATATGGTTGGTATAATTTTAACCCTCTTGTATTTGTTGAGGCTATCTCTGTGTCCCAGTCTGTGGTCAATCCTTGATAATGTTCCATGTGCACTAGAGAAGAATGTATAAGCTGCTGTTTTGGGATGTAAGGCTCTATATAAGTCAATTATGTCCAGTTGGTCTAATGTGTCATTTAAAGATGTTATTTCCTTATTGATTTTCTGTTTGGATGATCTGTCCATATCCGACAGTGGGTATTTAGGTCCCCTATTGTGATAATTGTGATAATGTTTTTGTCTGTTTCTTCCTTTAGTTCTGTTAGTAATTGCTTTACATATTTCGGGGCTCCCCGATTGGGAGCATAGAAATTAATGTGTTATGTCTTCTTGGTGCATGATTCCCTTTATCATTATGAAGTGTTCCTCAGTATCTTTATTTACATTTTTTATTTTGAAGTCTATTTTGTCTGATATTAGTACCACTACTCCTGCTTTTCTCTGAATGCATTTGCTTGAAATATCATTTTCCACTCTTTCACTTTGAGTCTATATTTGTCTTTGGAGCTGAGATGTGTCTCCTGGAGGCAGCATATGGTTGGGTTTTGTTTGTTGATCCATTCTGCAACTCTGTGTCTTTTTATTGGTTATTTCAGTCCATTAACATTTAAGGTGATTATTAAAATATGAGGTCTTTTTATAGCCATTTTATCTTTTGCTCTTTGGTAGCTCAGTGTTTCCATTACTTCCTTGTACTTGTGTTTTTGTTTTCTTTATTTTGATTGGCTTTTGTGGGTTTTGCCTCTGATTCTTCTTGTTTTATGTTATATACTTCAGTTCTGAATCTTTGGTGTGTGGTTACCATTATGAATATGTAAAGTATAGTTACATATATTCAATCGTCCATTTTCTTCTGCATATGCCATATCTCCATTCCCCTTTGAGAATTTGGATCTATGAATCCTCCCCTTTTCAGTCATTATTATCTCAGTTTTTCCCTATGTATGCTGAATGTTCATTACTATCTTGTTATAACAATTTTCTTCTTATTATTTAAGCTTATAATTCCCTGTTCTCAGTAAGGATTGCACTCCTTTCCTTCTATTTTCCTGATAATCACTTTAGTTCTAATTATGTATTTTTTGGTCATTTTGTTTTAGGTGTGTTGACCCCTTTCAGAATTTCTTGTAGTGCAGGCCTGATAGTGGAGAATTCTCTCAATTTTTGTATGTCTGGAAAGGTCTTAATTTTTCTTCATATCTAAAGGAGAGCTTAGCTAGATACCTTATTCTAAGCTGGTAGTTCCTTTCACTTAATAGTTTAAATATTTGATTTCATTCCTTTCTGGCTTGTAAGGATTGCCCTGAGAAGTCCAATGATAACCCAATGGATTTCCCTTTATAAGTTACCATTTTCTTCTCCCTGGCTGCCCTGAGAATTCTATCTTTATTGTTGATTTTTGATAACTTTAATACAGTGTGTTTTGGAGAAGGCCTTTTTGGGTTGAGATAATTGGGTGTTCTACTGACTTCTTGAATTCCAAGCTCCAGCTCATTCTTTAGATTTGGGATATTCTCTTCCACTATTTGTCTGAAAATGCTTTCTAGTCCCTGCTTCTTTTCCTTGCTTTCAATAATGCCCATTATTCTTATGTTTCCTCTTCTGATGGTATCAGCTAGTTCTTGTATTTCTCTTTCATTATTTTTCATTCTTCAGTTTCTTTCTTCTTCCTTCTGATTTATTTCTAGATTTCTATGATTGTTATCACTGATCCTTTCCTCCATTTGGTCGACTCTATTTCTCAAGCTTGTTATTTCATTTTTTAACACTCGCAGTTGTTTTTAATCTCCAGAAAGTCTATTCGGTTCTTTTTGAGGATTTCAATCTCCTTGCTCTGCTCATCTAGTTTTTTTTCCAATTCCTGAAATTGTGAATATGACTCATTTTGGAACTCACTGAGTTTTTTTAGAAGTATCATTCTGAATTTTCTGTTATTTAAGTTGCATATTTCTATGTCTATAAGCTTATTTTCTGGAGATTTTTCTCTTTCTTTCTGAGATGCCTTGTCACCTTGGTTGTTCATGGTGTTTAATGGGCTATTTCTCCACCTGGGCATTAATGGAAGTGTATTCTGCTGTTTTTTTCCAGAAAGATTTATTATATAAAGGTCTGTCTTTAGCCTGCTGCATAGAAGGCATTTTTCTTTTAGTTTCCAATAGATGGTGTTTAATCCTCTTGGATCTTTGCTTTATATAAAGCCTTAAAAATGCCTTTTTGTTTTCTTATCTTTAATCATGCCCTCTACCCTTAGTCCCTGCCAGTGTTAGCGATGGTTTCAGCAGCATTTGCTCAGATTTCCCTGGAGCTCTGCAGTGTGGTCTCGAAAGGTATGGTGGCAGGGGCTTTCTGGGTTGGGAGTTGGGGGTTCTGGCTCAGCCTTGATATTTCAGCTGGAGCCAGTAAAAATCAACTATTGTTTCTCCGCAGTCCTGTGCCACTTCTCCGCTTTTTGCTCTGATGACTGGGCCCTGTTGCCAGCCGGCAGCTGAGAACTCACAACTTTCCCAGGCAGGGCTGTTCAGGGAACTCACTGCTCCTTCTCCCCTCCCCCTCCTCATGCCAGGAGCTCTGGAGGCTTCGAGAGGCAGTTTCTTTATTTCTCCCAGTCCACCGCCTGACAGCTGGGGTTCTGACCTGTGGCAGCTTTAATGTGCAGATCCCATGTTCAAATGTGCTGGTGTGCAGTTCATGTGTTTTTGTTGAGTTTTAGATGCTCAGCTTATTGTTGTTTCAAAGGGAATGACCTGAGGACACCTCTCACTCTGCCATGTTTTTCTGACTCTTCATCTTAAATTTTAATTGATAACTTTATTGGGTAGAAAAGTCTTGGTTGTAGATCTTTGCTTTTTATCACTTTGAATATTTTGTGCCAGTCCCTCTAGGCTGCAAGGTTTCTTTTGAGAAATCAGCTGACAGTCTTATGGGAACTTTATTTTAAGTAACTAGCTCCCTTTTTCTTGATATTTTTAGAATACATTCTTTGTCTTTAATGCTTGGCATTTTAATTATAACGTGTCTTGGTGTGGGCTCTTTGGGTTCATCTTGTTTGGAACTCTTTGTGCTTCTTGGGCTTGTATGTCTATTTTCTTTGCCAGGTTAGAAAAGTTTTCTGTCATTATTTTTTCAAAATGTTCTCAATACCTTGCTCACTTCCTACTCCTTCTGGTACTCCTATAATGCAAACATTGTTGTACTTGATGTTGTCCCAGAGGCCTCTAAACTATTCTTATTATTCTAGATTTTTTTTTGTTTGTTTTTCTGATTAGGTGTTTTCTGTTACTTTGTCTTATAAATTGTTGATTCAATCATCTGCTATATTTAAATTACTGTTTATTCTCTCTAACATATTCTTCATTTCTGACTGGTTCTTTTTTATGTTTTCTATTTTCTTTTTTTATGTTTTCTAACTTTTTCTTGAAGTTCTCACTGAGATCATTGAGAATCTTTATAACAATTATTTTGAGCTCTGTATCTAGTAGATTGCTTGTCTCCTTTTTTTATTTTATTTTATTTTTATTTTTTTAGTTATTTTTCCAAAGCTTTGTACTGTTCTTTCATTTGCAAAGTGTTTTTTTGTCTTCTCATTTTGGCTGCCTCCCTGTGTTTGTTTCTATGTATTAGGTAGAGCTGATATGTCTCCTGATCTTGGTAGAGTGTCCTTCTGTAAGAGGTGTCCCGTGGGGCCCAGTGGCACAGTCTTCTGGTCACCTGAACTGAGGGCTCTAGGTGCGTCCTTTATGTGAGTTGCCCTCCTATTGTGGTTGAGCCTTGATTGGTGTTGACATGTCAATGGGAAGGATTGACCTTGATTGTTTGTGAGGACTGGATGTGACTACAGTGGAGGAGCTGTTGTGCAGGGGCTAATCCTACAAAGTAGGATTTGCTTTAGCAGAGCTCTGGTGCTTGCCTTGTCTGCCTTTCAGTTATGACTTTTCTGGAGGTATTTGAGTGGTGCTCTGCTGTAGTCTGAAGCTGGCCACTGGGCGTTTTTGTTCTGGGGCCTCTTGGAAGGGGCTCTGTTAGAGGCCAAGGTCAGCTGCTTCCTGTGTCCTACCCAGAGTTACTTGGTATAATCTACAAAGTGATATGCAGATAGTTGCCACTTGTGCTGAGCTTGGAGATGCCTGAGATAGGCTAAGCTGTGAATGGAAGCTGGCTGCTACTAGTGCTGAGCTTGGAGCTACTCAGCAAGAGATATGAGGCATGCTGAGTCTAGACATTGCTTGTTTTAGGTTTCTGAACCTTTGAGAGATTTTAGAAAAATCTGAAACATGAGCCCAGACAAGCTGTTTGTATGGAAAAGCCACCGGAGGCGGCTTGGGTGGGCCTACAATTTGAGTGGAGTGAGGTCTCAGGGTGGAGTGAACAGTGTTAGTCAGGTTGATGGAGACTTTGATATGTCTCCCTCCTAAGTCTGCACACTAGGAAGGCAGATTGCTTCTGCCAATACTTTCATCTGAGAGAAAGCTGCCATTTCAGCCCTTTCCATATGTCTCTGGCACTTTTCTAGCTGCTACCATAGTGGTGGAGTTTAGAACAAGTGAGTTCATCACTGAATAAGTCCATGTGTGGACACTTTGAGGGAAATGCCTGGGAATTCTGAAGCCTTCAGTTTTAGTCAGCCACAATCTCTGCTGATTTTCACAGCCAGAAATCATGGGGACTTCTCTTTCTGGCATTGGGACCTTGGGCTGGGGAGCTTTGTGTGGATCTCAGAGCCTTCACTCCTCAGGGGGCACCTCTGCAGCCAACATATCCCTCTCAATTTTTAATCACCACATGTGGGATCAGCCTCAATTGAGCTCTCCAGTCTTAATGTGGTTTCTTCTGTATGTCTTTAGTTATAGGACTTCTGTTACACTTTAGGAGATCCTCATTGATGGTAGTTCTGCAAGTTGTAATTTTGATGTGGTCATGAGAGAGGAGACAAGGTATATCTACTTCACCATATTGATTGGAACTGTGAAAATAGGTTTTAAAATTAATCAGAGGAGCAAGTAAGCTCCAGAATCTGGTGTGGAAAGGACATGCTTCTTGTAGGAACTTAGCCAAACCTTATTTAATGTTAATGATGGTAATGGAAAAAAAACACCAAGAATGAAAATTATATCCATTTGTTAGTATATACTATATGTCATCCATACAACTTTTAAGGTTTATTTTTTAATTATCAAGCAGCAGTTTGACATAAATATAATTATCCAGCTCTTATGGGTAATAAAAATTCTACTTGAAAAGTTTATAACTTGTTCAAAGCCACACAGTTATTAAGTAGCTGAGCTAAGATTGTACCCTGGACATATCTTAATGTAAACTCTGTACTTTTCCGCTCTCACAGTGGGGCTCTCTAGATGACTAATATCTTAAGACTGGAAATGTATATGGCCTATTTGGAAAGCAATTAATGAACCAGTCTTACAAAAGGAAAGGCATGTGTAGTCAATGAGGAAGAAGCAAACAAAGTAAATGCATTAACAAAAAAGAATAGAGGTAACAAGGAGGTAGAAGGAGAAAAAGGATAATGTATTTACCAAATCTGTGAGAGGAGAAAGCACTAAGGAAGGTGTGATTAGAGTCAAGATATCAGAGATATCAAGGAGAAAGTAAAATATGCCCTTCCATTTATAAAAACTCACTGACTAGTCCTTAGTTCTTAGATAAGATTTCTGAAGCTAGTAAAGGGAAAAGTGAACACAGGGGGGAAATTAAGAGAGAGAGAGAGAGAAAGTATGGAATGTGTACAGATACTATAAATCTTAATTAAAATGGTTCTAAAAGAACAGAAATTGGAAGATCGCCCAAAGGGGTAGAATGTTAAAATAAGTTCTTTTCCTTATTTTAAGAAGCGGCAACTTGTGCATGTTTATAGAAATAAGGGAAAAATTACTAATGAAATGAAGATTGAACATGTTATGATGAAGTGGATTGGTTAAGATACAAGGACTCCAGATAAAAGGGAAAGAAATGTGTTAATGATAATTTGTGGAAATTTTAGTGTTTAAAATCATAATTATTATTTCTATGAGTATACTTTAAAGGAGAAATAACAAGTTATTTAATTTATCTTTACATTCTAAAGTATACAATGAGTGGCTAAGCAGACTTTGATGCTGTAGACAGTGTGAACAAAGAAATAAAAAAATCATGGTTCTTGGTCTCAGAGTTTATAGCATAGTGGGCTATAATTGTTAAGGAAAGTTTCTTCACACTATACTTAGATCTACAAAGAAAAATATCTTCTGTATTTCACTACAACTAAAATTATAATTCTTGGGAGCTCCTAACTTTCTGATGGGGGCAGGGATATTTTGCTGTTAAAAAGAGCTAAATGGATTCTAATCTGATATTCCCAGCTCAGCTCAGTAACTTAGATTATCTCTAGAAAACTGATAGTCTCCTGCCTAGATGACTCTGTTATTTGCACATTCTTTCAGATGTATTCCCACTTCCACTTCTCTTTAAGATGATATATGGGTACATGGGGGAATAGTGGGTATGCATGGGGTATAACCACATGATTTTAAGAGAGAGGGAGCTACTGAGATCTATTCAGCATCCTTAGGACTCTTGCTAGTCTCTACTGAGTCTTCTAAATTGATGCTAATGTAACACATGGTCTATGTTCTTAATTTAGGCTATGGTCCTGTTGAATCATGTCTCCTTCTGCTGAGTCATTATAGTGATATTCCTATTTGCTCTGATTTCTCTTGAGCACCTGGTATAGGGAGCCTATATTTTAGCTCTCACTTCTAGGGACATTTAGTCTCCTGCAACACCTGCCTCTGACATTCTCAATAGGCAGCAGACTAGGCTATTAGCCACATTACCTGCTCCATTTACACACACGCTCACATACACATACACACACACAAGCACACACATATCCAATGATCATGATGGAACTTAGAGGTAATTTTCCAACAGTAGAGAGACAAAGGAGTCTTAAGAGGGCTAAATAGGTCTTTATCTGCTCTCTGTATAAAGCTAAGTCTGCTTTAGTATGACCACATGCAAAAGCAACTCTGGTTAAAGTCTCAAATAGAAGATGAAATGAAAGATCTCTTGCTTTTGACAATTTAGAATCTTCTTAACAGGACTCTATTCTTTGCAACTCAGGCCAGAAGTGGTTAGAAAATGCAGTTCAACATGTATTTATTCCAACAGGTAATTTTTATGAAAATTGAAGGCTTGTCTCCCTTACTTTTTTCATAGTTATGAGACATCACTTAAAAAATAGTTATAATAAAGTCCATAGACCTGCTTCTAGATATATTAAAAAGGAACAGTACAGAAAGTTTTGAAATTTTTGTTTCTCTCAAGTACACTGGATTTTATCACTATTGTCTAGTTAATACAGTCAAGAATTTCAGATTTGAGGCTGAAAGCTGATAGACAGCTGATTTACTCTTAGTAGTCCCCACCTTCTTTCTTTCCTAGGGCAATAAATCTATCTCACTGCTCAGACTTGAAGATAGAGAATTTCAAGGGATATTAAACAGAATATTAAAAAGAAAAAAACATTTTCCTATCATACTATTTTTATATACAGTCATCTTATCTATAAAATTAAACTAATAATAATACCTACCTTAGGGTACATTCAAATTAGTCAACATAGTACCTGGCACTTAACAATAATGATAAACAAAGTAGAAAATAAGGCTATCTACTAAAAGTTGGTGGGAATGGAGGGACTACTTGATAAAAGTGGAAATTATACAATTATTCTTGAGAAAAATAGTAAAATATGAAAGCATCATAAAAAAAATGAGGTTGTTGTGAATCCAAGTTACTTCAAGGAATCAGTTGAAATTTGACACTATGACTATACAGCATGGACCAAGTTTTCATAGTCTTTGCATCCCCTCCATATATTTTGTATGAAAAAGAACAAAGAAATCATTTGGTAACAGTGACCTATGTTTTGTAAACAGACCACAGTCACTGGGGAAATTCACGTAGGAAGGGGAGCTATAGGGTATCATTGGAAGGGGGCATATGATTAACTGATTTTGGAGTAGGTGAGAGAACAACTAAAACCAGAAGTATTCTATGTCATATTTTTATCCAATCCATTTTGAGATCTGGGGACCTTAAGAACAATTGTTCTTTGTCACTAATTTAATTATATTTTATGAATTTTGGTAAGAATTGGAGACAATAATCCAAGTCTCAAAATTCCCTGTAGGTTGCTATATTCTGAACCATGAAAATTAAATCAGAACTGTAGAAATGTGCAGCAAATTGGTGCTCTTAGCACTTTTCAAATGAGTTTGTGGATCAGAAATTTCCTATGTTTTGTATGAACCCTTTAAGTAATTGTTGCCACTGATCATATATCAAGAAGGTGTTGTGTATACATGAGCATATTTACTAATAAACAGTCTTCAAAAATCGGAGTCCTCTCTCATGCTCTATTTAGTGTAAATATATGTTCATAATCATAAGAATTTTTTCTTCTGTTGATTTGTACAATATACAGATGTCAAGAGCCAGCTATTTGCTCTTTATGTTTATGTCTAGTTACTTAGTTTGTCAAATGCACCCTCATATTTTTTCTCTAAATACTTAAAGTTATAAACAATGAAGCCAAGCTAAACTGGAAAGTCCTTTAGAAAGATGTTTTCTTAATCAAGAACCATCTGTTACCAAAGAAAAGAGGTTATACCAGGCAGCATACTGTACTTATAAAGACAAAATTATATAACCACTTATGCATTTTGTTTACCTAATATTATAAAATTAGAAGTTTTCATCACAAATTTATATATAAGCATTTCAGATGATTTGAAGAAATAGCCAAACCAAGTCTCATTTCTCCAATATTTCAAGTTAAAATTTGAAATTCCTACCAAGCACCACATTTAATGAGGTTCTTTTACTAAACTATAACGTATATCATTGGAAAGATGCTTCCATAGTAAATTGTCTGTTCACAAAGAGAAACACCACTATTTTAATTACAATATAAAAAATATTGTTTTAGTAGTTCTGTGTTACATAAATACCAAATCTCTAATTTCAGGAAAAGAAAGACATCCTGATACTCACATTTTAAGTGGTAATATGGGTTCTTTCTGTAATTAACACTTGATTGAACTTAAAGAAGCTTTCCAGTGTGCAAGTCCTGTATTACATGCTTAAAGAAAATAACTTAGGCTATACTGCCAGCCAATAACTGTTAATATCTGCAAATCCTCACTTCTCCTCCTTGCTTTTAGCATTTAATAAAAGGTCAAATTTACACCTCTGATATTCAAGTCACAATCTCTCTCAAACACACACACATACACACACACACACACACACACACACACACACACACACACACACACACATACATACTTTAACCTAACAGAGTAATGCAAATCTTTAGAATAATTTTGATTATCTGATGTGGAAGTAAGTATGACACTTGAATAAAGGATAGAGAAATGAGTGTGCTACATTTGAGATCTGTAATAGGTGGGGAAAAGAACTGATGGGAATACTGGTAGAAACATTGCTCTCTACACTCTCATAGCAAAAAAAGCTGAAAGAAAAGGGAAATATAGTCTTGAGGTACAAGAAAAAGTCAGGTTCTTTGTTTACCTAAAGATTGGCATATACAAAAGAAAAGAAAAATGAGTGGAAACTGGAAACATTTTCATTTTTAATGTTAAGCCAATTAGTGTGGAAAAAAATCAGATATGTCCAAAAAAGATTTATTTGCATATTTAGCTTAGCAAAGAAGAGAAATTATATGCAATTCACTTAATTATAAAACTGATATAATAGATGCTGAGATTTTAAATGGCTTTCTTCAATTTAAACGTAAGATTTAAGCTTCTTTCTTTAAAGATAGAAGATTCTTCATAATGTGGTCCTGCTACACAATCTCACCTCTCACTCTCCTCTCATACATGACACCATCTCTGAATGACATGAAGATCCCTAAATAAGTCACAGTCTCTAATGCAACTCTGCCTTTGGATTATGCTATTTCCCCTGCTTGAAATGTTCCTCCCTCTGCTTGGAACTTTTTCCTTCCTTAACCCCAATTTGTCTGTTTAGACTATCCTTTTAATTTCAGATTTTAGATTATCCTTTTAATTTCAGCCTTAAAACACAGTTTTAAAACTATATTTTCCTTAAGATCATCACTAATTTGCCCCTTTCTCTTGAGGTCCTGCTGCATGTCATGCATAATCTGTTAGAGATATTAGCTCATTTCATGATATATAACTGCCTGAGTACCTGCAACTCTAATTGAAACACCTTGAGGTTAGAGATTTTTCTTTCCATCTTTGTGTCTCCTAGAAAATATGTACTTAAAATACATTTACTAAATAAATGAATGAGATGTTCTGAGTAGTAAAAACTTTACTGCGTAGTATTGCAGAGATGAGGGGAAATGCTTCTTACCTGACTCCGCATAGGGGTGCTATTCAATCTAGTTTTAAAATGTTGAAAATGTGTGGGAAATCCGCTGTATTTTAAAGGCTCTGGTCTTATGAGGAGAACAGTTTGTCTTCTTACACTTCTCTCTTGGCCGTGAGGTAGATTGCTTAGATACTGACTGAGACTGGCATAGACTATAGCATATTTTACTACTTAGCATAAACATGCATCCTTATTTTTCTGCTGGAACCACTGGGATTTAATGTCTAATTATGGTACTAACGAAATCTTGAAGTCAACTACATTTACAAAACACAAAATGTTAGTTCACAGCCTAAAAAATAGATGTTTAGTACAATATAAACATTTGTAAGCCAGTTACTAGATAAATATGCTAACTGAAAAATTACTTATATATAGTAGTTTAAAAAAAATATATTGTGTTCAGACAGAAAAAAAGTCTGGTAAGTTTGGCCTCAGCAATATTATTATTTTTTTTTTCTTTTTAAGACTTCCAGAAGAAAACAAGAAAGCCTATCCTAAATGGAAAAGCAAAATTTACCTGCATGTACACTGTGGGAATAAAAGATTTAGTTTTGTTCTCTTTCCATTCTATCATTCTATGGTCATAATTTAGACTCTTGTTATTCAAAGTGTAGTCTGAAAACCAGAGAATTAATATCAAATGAGAGCTCCTTAGAAATACAGATTTACAAGACTCATTTCAGACCTCCTGATTCAGAATCTGAGTTTTAATTAGATCCCTGATTCCTCTATGCTTTAAAATTTCAAAGTATGGTCTAGATTATCGTTCTTCATACCTGCTAGATTCTGACTTCACCTTAAAGAGTATCTTAGTCATCTGAGTACTTTTTTTCCTTTTTGAAATAAAGCCAAAAGCATTAGACTAGGAATAATGTCTGTAGCTCAGATTTATCCCTTTTCTTTAAGTGTATATATGTGTGTATAAACATGCCTAAAAAATGAAGCATACACATACATAGGCTTTTGTGTTAAATGCATGAGTATTTTATTTAATAGCTTGCTCTAGAAGCAGGAAGCATTTCTTAAGACAGGGGGCCCATCCCACTGTTTTGCCCACTCGACCCTAGTTAGCAAACACTAATGGAAGAAAAGAGGAATAGCATTTATTTCAGCATCCTAAAGTCTCCTTAAATCACAAATATACCTTCTTTCTGCTGTCAATTGATAGAGACTATTTCCATCAGGTGTTCTCAGCAGTGACTTTAGGCAGCAGAGGCACATTACTAAGATGTCAAGTACAGGGCAGCTCCTCCCTTTTTATGAGGGAAATTGAGTGTGCGATTGAGGTCCTTATCAGTTGATACCAGATGTTTTCAGCTATTTCACTCTCCATCTCACCCCAAATAATCAATTAATCTTGTTCAAAATTCAAACCAACACTGAAAACATTCAACAAAGTGTTTAGATTTTTATGCTTAAGTCTTCCACTAATTTAGCCAATAGTTCTGGGATGTTGTAAGGCAAACCTCATTCCATGCAATAGATTCAGAGAGATTTCTTAGCAATTCCTCAGCATAATCATAATTCTTTAGCGATTTCTTTAATTTCTTGCTAACTCAATGTACATCATATAAAGAGATACCACATTCTGTGAGTATCAGGTGAAAAACGAGTTTAAAAGTTATTTTAAAAATGCAAAATGTTATGTTAATTTAAAACATTAAAAATATATCTTAAATAAAGAGAACTTAAGGAAAGTTAATAGAAAACAAATTAATTACAAATTCATTGTTTGCCAATACTCAAAGTCAAACCAAAATAATTAACCAGACATGAACAATTTACTGTATATCTTCTTTGTAAAGAAATTATTATTCACTACAGCAAATTCTAAAATAGAATCAAAGGAGGATGAGCTATGATGATGAGAGACAAACCATTTTCATTAGTAAAAACTCATGATATCAGTGCCCATGGTGGTGATGAATTTGAGACTTTTGGGTGGGCTTAAGAGTTTTTAAGAATATCTTCCAGAGGTAATCCAAATTGTTCACATTTTCAAAGTAGAGTAAAATATAGAAGTCATTCAAATGCAGTTTGTCTTTACTGATACTTTTAATAATTGATACTTCTTTTAATGGAAAAGAAAAATGGAACCAGAGAGCAAGTGCAAGACAGAGACAAGATCACAGTTCATTACTTGCATTGATAGTATTTTTATAATTTCTCCATTTTAGAACTAGATGATTTAGAACTAGAAGAAATGAAAGAAACAGCTCAGTGCAACACACATAAATAACTCTGTAGAAGTTTCCTTGTGCTATTTCTACTTTTGTTTGTGAAAAAGAAATGACTCGGATAGTAGAGAAGGGCTATGAAGTAACATTATTTTGGAAATTTGTTGCTTATAATGATAGGTCTTACTGCTCAAGTAAATTATATTCTTATTGTTCCTGTCTAGACTAAATTGAAAAACAGCAAACAGACATACAGAGATAAACATATCGGCACCACTACTAATAAAATCTAGGTTTTAAAATGTGACTAAGGTATGTGGCAATTGAGTTCTTGAGTTCTCTTGGTTCTCCCATTTTCTCCACCAAGTTTACACCTTGGACAATTCACTCGAATACATCCCCAGTGCATAAAGCGTATTAGGAGACTAGTTCTACCCTGTCAAGAATTGGAGATTCTTCTGCTTATAGCATGATGTGAGAAGGAGTGGAACCAAAGACTGAGAGTATTACTTTGGGAGTGGTATGTCATATATCCACATGAGGGATAAAAAGAAGTAATCTTCTAAACAACTACTACACATAGGCACTCCAACACATACTCAGATACACACCTATCATAGAAAACTGACTGTTCAGAATTATTGAACCCACTGATATTTATAATGCCTATGTAAAGGAAGCCAGGAGAAACTATTGTGCTATTTTTTTTACATTTGCATAGCATTGTAGAATTGACAAAAGGTTTTACATAAATGAATTTATTAGTTAAATCTCAAATCTTTGAAGACTATGACATAGAAGGTACACCTTCCACCCTTTGAAAACTATGATATAATATCACTTTCAAACAGAATATTGGGCTGGGTATATGAGATATGCAGAATGGCATTTCAAAAAGATCTTATAAATAGTTTTTATAAATTGCAAGTAAAAAATGGACTGGATTTACATTTTTTATATTTTTGTCATATTAATAATTGCCTCTAATTTCATGAAACATACTTAAAGGAAATATTCATAAGCTTTCTATATTTTAACTAACTAATATTTTATGCAACTCCATCCTCAAATAAATAAAACAAAAATACAGTTTCATAGTGGAAGGATGAAGTCCGATATCTTTACTATATGACAATGTGTGAACATCTCAGTCTCAGTGATGAATACTGTTTCCCCTTGTCATTGCCATTATGGACTAAAGAATACACACATCATTGTGGCCATTCTGTCACCAGTTCAATCAACATCGAAGAGATGAAAATAAAGGATTCAGATGTGTCATTTTCTTTTTAGTTGCTTAACTTATTGCAAAACCACTGCAGAATTTTGTTGCTCATAGGTATGTCAGCTTTTAAGACTGACTTACTTTTATTTTTCGTTTATTATGTGTACTTGAGAGTTGGAAAAGTTAATTCATATCTGAAAAATCTGGTAAGTAAACATATTCTAAAGACAAATGCTTTTTCTTCTGGAGTGAATCTCTTTGAGCATTATCACATAAAATTCTGATTGTATGAACTGTTTTCTAGATTTGAAGCACTTCGAAAATTTATTACGTGGTTAGCTGTCTTGGATGATACCTTAACAAAAAATATAGTAACCCCTTCTGTGTAATAAATTGGAATAGCCAGAATAGTTTTATGTTGGCCTAAGTGAAATTCATCATAACCCTAAGTCCACCTTCTTCAATTTATGAGTATTCTAGTGAACGAATTAAATTGTTGAAATATCTATTTTCTCAAAACATAATAAACCAACACAATCCTTTCCAGGGCTGCAAAAATATTTAAGAAAACATATAAATCAGTGCTTGTCAAAAAAATAAGGCTAATTTAAGCTATCCGGAAACTCTTAAAGATTTTTTTTTTCCCCCTTTTGGTCACTGTCAGTTAAAAAAGGGCCTCATTAATGAAGTTTAATCAGTTCTTAGCAATTCAAGGCTGTATAATGGTCTAAGTACCGACAGCTTTGGAGGGTGAGGCATGGAGTGAAATAGTGTCTTTCTAATTCTACCAGTGTTTATAATCCACAATAATATGATCTCAAAAGATGAATTAAAATTATTTTTACTAAAGGTATAGAATTATTTTTGCATTGCTCAGGAGCCATTCAATATTCTGAGTGGAGTAACTAATGAGCTTGTGTAAACTTCAAAGTTTAAACTACATGTAAACAGTGATCATTTGACTTTTTCTGAGTAGCAGCAGGTTTATTATATATGTTTTCTCTCCTTGTCTATTTTCTTTGGAAAAACAAACATTTGTGTTATTTAATATTAGGAGTGTTCAACTAGAGACCAATAAGTTGGCTGTGACTGATTCACTGTAAATTTAAAATGACTTGACTCTTTGCTTAGAGTATTTATTCTCATTGTCAACTAGTAGATTTAGCCGGCTGTATCATACATACTTTATATGGTAGAGATGAAAGTGTATCGAGTGTTATAGTTCTTTCATTTATTTTTTCAAGAGGCAAGAATTTTGCTGCTACTATCTGCCAGGACTTCTTTAAAAGATCAGTGCTCTCATCCCAGTGGTTACCAGGTAACAGGCACAAAGACTGCGTTCTCCCTTTTTTTTCTTTTTGGTATATGTTTGGCAATAGCTGGAGGGAAAGTAGATGACAAAATTCAGCTACTGAAATATCAGCTGGAGACAATATTTTAAGTATGTGTAAAACTATATTGTTTCATTTTCATATTTATCAAAATATCATATATATGTACTTTACTTTGTGTATATAAACATTTGACTGCTTCAGATATATTCAGCTTAGAAATCTACACTTACCATTGATTTGTTCTTTCTCCCTACATTATCGTGATGTAAATTTCGCTTCATGCTATTTTTTGACAGACTCTCATGGTCTCTTTCTGAGCTATTTTAAATACATTGTCTCACCTATTTTAGTTCATTTATATTCTTCAAAACTGTTCTCTCTTTCTCTATCTCTCTTTTTCTCTTTCTTTCTCACACAAACACACACACACACACACACACACACACACACGCACACACGCACACACACAGAGAAGTCATTTTAATAAAACATAACATGACCATATCAGTCTGCTACTTAAACACCTGATTTCTCATTTCCCTACAACCTAAAATTCAAATACTTTGGCATCTTCAAACTCAGTCTCAAGAAACCTTTCCAGATATATTTGCGGTTATTCTTTTGTTTCTCTCAAATTCTAACATATATACATTTTCATTTTTCTTTATGTATGTTGTACATCACAGACACAGGAGTATTAATATTCTCTAATCCTTGTTTATTAATAAATTTTACCTGTATTTTAAGCTCTTTTCCCTTGGGAGAAAAATCTTTCTTGAAGGTGATATTAAGAGTTTTCCCACATGTAACTTATTGATGAATTAATTCAGTCAACCACAAATTATGCATTCATTATTTATTATGTATCTACATGTCAGACACTGTGCTAATCTCTAGCAAAAACTCTAATTTTAAAAGATATGAGGTTTCTACCTTCTTGTAGCTTAGAATTTAATGGAGAAGAAAGATCATAGCAAATTAGCAAACAAAAATATATTATTGATAATTATAATAAGTGCTATAATAAAAAAGAATAGGGTGAGGGAGAACCTGCTCTAGATGGGGGAAAGTTAGACTATTCCATGTTTTTGCTACATGAGACAGGAATATACCTAGTGAGAAAAGCCAGCTCAGCCAGACAATCATTCCAAAAGGAAAGAATGTCTGAGATTTAGTTGAAGAAGTTTCAGGATCTGAAGCTGTGAGGCCAAGACAATGTTAAAGAATCTTGTTTGGAAGTTAATGGGAAGACACTGAAGGTCAAGGAGAGCAAGTAGATAATTGTTTAAAAACCAGCCTGGCTGCCATATGGGAAATAGGCTGAACAGGAGCAAAAATGGAAGCCAGCAACTAGTTAGAAGGCAGACCTCACTGTGTAAGATGCAAAAGATGTTGGCTTTGCTTAAAGTAGTTGAAGGCAATGGAGAAGGAAATAATGGGGCGAAGTGAAGCTTTCATTGAGCAATAAAAGTTTGCTGAATTAAATTGAATACAAAGACTAGTAAACAGACCAACTATATATACAGATCATGAGTAAAATAAGAAGGGATTGCCAAATTCATTTTAAATATTTTTGAGCTTCAGAGACATCAAACAGAAGGTGGAAATACACAGATGGGACTTCTTTGGTCCTTTTCGTTTTCAAACAAAAAAGACATAGAAATGAGCAGGGAAATCACCCATAATTTAGTTTACGAGTTACAATCACAGTGTACCTTGTCCTGAGGAGACAAATAGCCTTTATGAGCACTTGGGCCAGCCTGGAAGCACTCTCTTAATCAAGGAGAAAACACATGCTGAAACTGAAAGACATATGTGTTTTGATTCAGTGAGTTAAATCAATATAAAACTTCAGAGCCTAGAGAGAAGTAACAGCTGATAAAATGTCCAATAGAGAGGATCACAGAAAGTCTTTAAAAAAAAGCTTATTGTTTTAATGGAGTTGTTCAAAGCATGTCAGAAAACATGTGCAGATGCCCTTCTGAAATGTTTCTGTTAGAAGCGTATATTTTAGGTTGATTTCAGATTAGTTGTAGCCAGTGTTGCTTGAAAGAAACATTAATTGCTGTTAGGTAAATAAACTTACTGCCCCACCCTGGCTTAGACTACCTGAGGAAGTTCACTTGCAAATTCAGTCTTGAAGGTCAGCTTTTGCCATTAAAATTTCTGTGCTTCCTTGGTTCATACTGTCTTATACATAACGCATAGTCCTCCATATCAGAAATCACAGGGACCTCTCTTACCTCGTTTTTACTTTCAAAGTGTGACTACCTGTATCAGTTATGTGCTTTCCATTGCCTCCCTCTCTCAACTAAGTAAATTTTGCAAATAATCATGGCCTGTATTTTAATTTAATTATCTACATTTGATTAAACTAAATTCAGTTGTTTCTCCTGATGTCGAAATAAATAGGCAAACAATTTCATTTATTGAAGAAAATTGTTGCAAGTGTTTTTTTTTACAGTATACTTAAGCAACTAGATACATTAATTTACATATATTAGTAGACATTTTATATTTTCTTAAAAAAACATAACTTTTCAATTACAAGTTAACACTCTAGTCAGAAGGCTGAATAAATCCTAGTTATGAAAATAACAGTGCCTTTACCCAAAAAGTGCATAATTATGAAAAAATAAGAAAACTATAAAGAGTTATAATCAATCCCCAAAACAGCTGATTATTACCTAGATTGGAATTGATCAGGCTCATTCCAGACATTTTCAAGGCCTCAGACAAGAGCACAAATGAAGGCTCACATACTACACAGGCCTAAATAAACAAATAAACAAAGCTACAAATTAAGCCAACACACTACTTAATAATTATACTCTACCTCCTACCTTGATAAAATATATTGTCATAATGTCAAAATTCTTATTTTTCTTTTCACTCTTTACCCTTTTCTGAGCTTCACTTTCATATTTTTATTTCTCTCTAATTTTTGCACTTATTCTCAGTGATTTAAAAGATTAAGCATAAATGTAATTGTATTCAAAGGATAAAATCTGAATACATTAAAATCAAAAATAAAAAGTATAATTAATTTAAAAATTTGAAAATTAAGATTATTCTTAATGTTTAAAACATTTTTTCCAAAATACTCAAGATTTTTTTATTAAACTTAATAGATAGGATAAAAATGATAATTGAGGAAAATAAAAATTTAAATATTATTTATACAGAGGGTAGATGGAGTAAAGGGTCAAATATGTAAAATTGGAAGTTATGTAAATTACATCAAGTGAATTTTAAAAATTGAATAAATAAATACTATTTATGTAAGGCTGAATTTGATGTATTCATTAAGATTAAATTAAATATTTTAGAATGTTTAAATTTTCTATGCTTTTACCATTCACAGTATATCTAGTTGCCAATATAAAATCAGTAACTCTCTTTATGTACATTTAAGGTGTAAGGTAGCTAGTAAGATGAGAGCGACAGTAGAACGAAGGATTTGGGGACCAGCCTAGAGACTGCCCAAAGAACACCCCAGTGGTAGTAGAATTCTGGGTACACATGTCTCATATCTGACTAGCTACCTAACAAAGGATCGCCAAACTTTTTCTATAAAGGAACAGATTTTAAATATTTTAAATATTTTAGGTTCATAGTCTATAGAGCTCTGTTACAACTACTCAGCATAGTCACTGTAGCACGAAAGTAGCAGATACAATACATAAATGAAAAAGCAAAACTGTGTTACCAAAATAAACTATTTCCAGAAACAGATATCAGGATAGATTTTGTCTGTGGGCCATAGTTTGTTGATTCCTGGTCTAGAATTACATATATACAAATTTAGGCTAATTTGAATTGTTTAATACTGGAATTTGTCTCTCCAGGCATCATTTACAATTGTTGAAATATCATAGTAATTCATGAGCACTTCCACAATCACAAATTAGAACATAAAGAGTTAAAAAATAAATGGGATAATCTATTGCAATTGTATTATTGAAATTAAGAATTTGGCTTTTCTTTTATAATCAATTAACACTGTTAAATCCCTTCAATATGTCTCTGAGGTAGGAGTAGCACAACCTGCAAACCCATGTGGTATTAGGAAGCAAGCTAACTTTTGTTTGAAGGTATATGCAAGAAAGGTGGTGTTTCCTCAAATGGCGCTAGCCATGCAGCAACCGTTTAGTGTTACTGGTAAAACTATGCCAGTCCTAAGATCCAAATACTAAGAGACCAAGGTTCCTGAGTGTTTGTTAATAAATTTATGTTTGTGTATGTGTGTATGTGCTTTCTTTCTTGCCTTTAAATGGACTCAGCACAGATTAACATATTTCTAGAAAAAAAGTCTAATAGAACTTTGATCTATTCACGTGTTAACTGCATGACCCAGAGAACATTTCTTAGAATCAAAGGATTCTAATAACAACATAAACATCACTTATTCTAATTAGATGTGCACAAAGAGCTTGAATTTAACCTGAAAAATAATAGAATTTAATACATATGCGTTGAAAAATATTTCCACTCTCCAATTCATCCTTCAAAAGCTGACAGAATAGCTTTTTCCAAACATCATGGTTTCAGAATAGCAGAGTGGAGAAAATATACATAAGACTATAAATGTAACAGAAATTCAGGCTTTTCCATCTGAAATGCAATTAAACTTATCTGATCTAAAAACAAGCTATTTGATATTATTGTGTGGCACAATTGATGCATACTTTTCATACCACTCTAGGCCTATATAGTGTTGTACTTCTGATGTCTGTGGCTCAAGATGCTTTCCAAAATATCATGATCTCAGAGAGCTGCTATAGATAAAAACCACAGTGGTAACCATCCTAGGGTAGGGCAGCACATATGGAAAGAATGCCACAGCAACTCAAGTGTTCCATTAAACACCAAAGTGTATGTAAAATCATTTACAATTTTTCATGCAGTAAACTTAGTTTAAGTAACAGATGTTCAAACATAGTGAGTATCCAGATTAAGATTACTTTTCCTCTTGAATCTGTAGTTACAAATAAAAACAAAAGCTCACTGCTAGTCATAGTGACTACTAGTTCCAGGGGAAGCAAAGCAAAGAACAAAGAAAAAGCCTGACGCGAACAGAACATTATCATATGCCAAATATCAAACTAGTTGCCACCTCATTTATTGTCTTCTTCAATGCTAAAAACTATCAAGAACTATCTGATTAGGAAAATGAGATTCAGAAAGCTTAATTTATTTATGTAAAAATAAAGGACGTTAATCCAGGTCTTTCTAAATCCAAAGCCTATACACACTGCACAGCTAGTACTATAAAGCAATTGCTGAACTGAATCAATGAGATTGGGTTGTAATTGTAATCTCTTGCTACCATGGAGAGCAGAACCAACTTCGAGTTCACTGTGAAGTGGTCAGAAATGTTCCCATCTCTCCCTTACTACACCTTCCCTATTCCTATGAATTTGTGGTCCCATTCTTCCCCAACTGAAACCTGTTAAATTTAAACAAGTACAGATTCTCAGTTGGCTTGCTGGATGAAAAAGAAAGGTCCACTAAGCTGTTAATGGTCCATCATGTTGCTCCTTCCTGATTAGTAAGCACTAGTAGATTTTTTCTGAATTCATTTTTATAAATGAGCTCCAGAAGGTAGTTTCTCAAATTCCTTTGAGATATTAGAAGACAAATTATAAGAGTGGGATTTAAAGAAACTATGACAGAAGATATGGATAAAATTTGTGAGAAAAGCATATTTCTGATATATCTGTATTATATTTTGTAATACGTAGTACACTCCCAGATGTCCCATTAATTATTATTTGTGACCTTACCACTGGAGATTTTGTAACTCTCCTAACATTGAGGCTATTCACATTAAACAAAAGTGAAATGATTACAGTCTTCTGCAAGCAGTTGAGCTATAAATACTATTTCTACAATTTAAAAAGTCAAGTACTAGCAATAAAAAACTCTGCCATTGTTTTCACTATTAAAAGAAAAAAAAGCTATGTGATCTGATGATTAAGTCAGATTTTGAATTTAATATTTATTCATTCCATGGGAGATGGCACAATTCCCCAAACTAGTGATTAGATGGAGTATGTGAGAATTTCTCTCAGTTGTGTCTTTCAATTTGAGAAAGTGTGGCCTCTCATGTGTGATTATAAAAGACACTTTTAATTTTTTTTCCCATATCTTCTTGGTATTTATTTTAGTAACAATGCACCATAATTGTGTTTTATGAAGCCTAAAACTCATTTAAATGCCAGAAAACTTTGTCAAAGGGATTTCATTTACCACTGGTTGTACAGGGGATAGACTTATGCAACCCTTATTAATGCTAATGGGAGTTCATGAATAAATCTTCAAGAATACAGAGAAAGATGTATCCCAAGAAAGACATGAAATGAAGACAATAGGCTCACTAGAGCAAAATTAAATGGCAGTTTGATTTTCTGAGCTAATACATCATAAAAATAGAAGTCACTTGCGTATAAAATCACTTAAGAATAGTGATTTCTTCAGTAAGAATTCACATATCTCTTTGACAACTCATGTAATTTGTACAAATAATTTTATTATTGACAATTACTTAATTTCTGATACATAATAACCTGAAGGTAATTTATATAGCATCTCTGTTTTTTATAATTATCATCAAATAATTATTTAGATGATAAAATATATTTTCAGAAATAAAATATGAAATCATATAATGTACTTCATATGTTAATACAACTAAGTGTCTGAGTTTTAAACATAAAATATCTTTTAATAAAAAAAGTTCGTCACTTAATTTTTCTTTAATGGATAATTTAATATTTCAATTCTTAGGATTATTTGTAGACTATTTTTATTCAACTTGTCTTTATGAGATAAGGATTTGCTACCTAATACACCTCGACTTTTAAATGTTACCTCAATAAACAGATTAATAAACAGTTTATAAAATAGAACAGGTACAGAAGAGCTTTATTAAAATATATCTGTCATGATGAGGTTTAAATTCAAATGACAACAATAACAACAAAACAAATTATTTCAACTTCAATAACATAATTCACATACAGCATATTTTAGGTTTGTATTTTTAAAAATAATATTTGACCTTTTAAAAGGTAAATTGAGTTTAGCACCAGATGTATAAATTGGATTTGCTAATATCCACCATTGTCACTCTCATAGACTTGCTTTTTAAGATTAAAGAAGGAAGTAAGAGGAAAATAGGGATATCAGATGTCATCTGGAGTTACCGTTAATGGAATGCTTGCAATTAAAGCTCAAATTTGATGACTTCCAGGCATCTCACACCTTAACTTTTCATGTGTCAGACTGGTTGATGGTAGTTCAACTCTAAGTTAAAGAAAAAGGCATCATGTGCAAAATGTCATTGTTAAAACATTACCTGATATCTAAAACAGTATACTAAGAAGAAAAAAGAGCTTTAGGGTCAGGTAGCCTGACTTGGTGCTTATTAGTTGTGTCACTTTAAGCACTTACACTTGACTGAGCTTCAGTTTTCTCATTGGACAAATAATATCTACCTTATAAGGTGATTAAATATAGAAGTTATTTGTTGAAAGCTTATGGCATAGTAGGTAGCCAATACATAACAATTATCATTTAAGCATGTGTTGACTGTACATAGTGGTTGATGGCTTCTGAATAGTCTCAACTTCTCTAATGAGATTAATACATAGCAAATTAATATCAGTCCTATCTGAATTCATAGAGTTTAAAATTTTTTTCACCTTTAATTGTCACCTCTGGAATATCTTTGACTTATTCAATGAAATCAGCACTTGATTCACCATCATTATACATGGCCATCTTCTTTTTACTATTTATCAAATATAATTTCCCACCCTAGTTTTGAACGGCACATCAGGTAGCAAGAGGAATAGCCACATATCACAAAACTCCCTAGTGAATACTTTTAACATGATCAAATTGTGTACTCATTGCATTCAAGCTGTTGAAACAAATGATTATCAGGAGTGGAACAGAAGAAGAAACTTGTGAATAATTTTATAGAAAATAGTGATCAATGTTCTACTTAATGCTCTAACCCTTCCTTAGAATGAAAGAAAAAAAAAAGAAAGAAAGAAAAAGAAAGAAAGAAAGAAAGGAAGGAAGGAAGGAAGGAAGAAAGAAAGGAAAAGAAAAATGAAAGAAATTACCCATTCACTAACCCAAGACATCGTACACTTTAATGGTCCAAGTGTGTTTGCTTAAGATAAATGAGAATTGCTAGTGACTCCTCTTGAAATCTGGCTTACCCACCACAGGCTATTTCAATATCTCTTTCAAGGAGAAAAAACAGTGCATTAGGTCTGGAGTTAACATTGCTTAAACAGAATGTATATAGTGCAGTCCAGCGTGTTACCAAGGCTCCTATTCATACAATGGACCTCACCTAAGGTAATTGCCACCAATGGCAGTTCATGTACATTTATCTATCTCTTTATGGTTCTTATATCAGCATTCCTAATTGCTTTATTATTTCTAAGTCCATTTCATTGCAAGCAGGAGGCCTTTATGTTATTGGTGGTGGTTCAACTGTTTTATAAAGTCAAGTGTGAAATCCTAAAATAGCAAAAGGAAATAAGTTGTAATATGTATAAAATTTTATTTACGTCTTTCATTCTGAAGAATGTGTTTTATAAACCAAAATTTCAGCTTTCTCACATCTTATTTTCCTTTTTCACAAGGAGAGATAATCATAACAAAATTTTTTAAGAACTCTCCCCTTACTTTCTTTGATGTAGAAAACAGTCCAGCTGCAAGTTATTCGCTCTTCCTTTAATCTCCTGGGAAAAGAAGAAGCTAAATAATTTAACCTACTCCTAGCCTTTATCACAGAGAAAAAAAAGTGTGTCCTGGAGAATGGAATGAGGGTAGTAGGGAAATCTCTCCCTGAATGCTGATGCAAGATTCTATCTGGTCCTTCTATGTATATCTAATGTATTTATTTTACAGAAACCTATAACATCCCAATATTGGTTTTTAGATTCACCAAAATAAGCATATACTTGTTACTGTGAATGTTTTAATGCAAAAAGAAATATAATAAAATTTGTCATCTAGAGATCACTGCTTGCTTCACATAGATAATTACTCCTTGTAAAGGATTAGTGGCTGAGTGCTTATACCAGAGTCATACAAGAAAAGCTATTAAAGGAGTAAAGCAGTTGCTTTTTGCGTTAATAGAGCAATGGATGTTGACAGTTGAGAATGTACAAGTATGACCATTAGCACTGATAGTAATAAGTACGAGCAATAATAAAAAGTAATCATGTGCTAGGTAATCATCTTTTTAGTAGTAATCTTTTTAATGATATTTTATGGATATAACTTCATTTTGCTATTTTTAATTTGCTTTATCAATGAGTAATGCATGTGCTAGATAGTAAAATTCAGTCAGTACTGAAGGATATAACATGAAAACGAGTCTACTCCCCTCCATTCAGAGGCACTTTAAATAGTCCGTTTTTAGGAATTCAGATATTTATCTCAATAACTACAAATGTTATAAGCATGCATCTATTTATTAATTCATCAGTATTAAACATGATTTATCTTTCCGTAAAAGTTGACACTTAGTACAGTTCCATTTTCTTCTAAATTTCTAAATTTTTACTAATGACACATATACATATTTATTTTAATTTATTCTATTATAACCTTTATATTTGTATATAAAACACTTAAATATCTATTTATTTACTGAAATATTTTTAGAGAATAGGTTGACTTTTAAAGGAAATGAGAGGAAAGAAGCATATTGAATTTATATATTTCATATTCACTTTATTAATATATATGCTTGTCTACTTGTATTTTTGTATACTCACTTAATAGTTACCTTCACTTTATGCCTAAGGCCCTCCAGTTACTTAATCATGCATTTGTTATAAAAAAGTCATTTTTTACAGATATTTTTCTGGAAGTCCAAAGCATTTTTATTCTAATTTGTACCAATTGCTTTCTAGGCCAACTTCAACATCTTCATCCTAGAATTGTCTTTTCTTTTGCTCTCTTAGGTTAAGCCCTGTTTCTTGGATGGCTTATACTCCTGACAGCAGCTATAATACCTCCGAAGTAAATATAACAGAAAAGACCTGTGAGTGGTGTAATATTTGAGTTTTTGCAAGTCAAATTTAAGTCTATTTTACTCTCAATATTGATCATTTGCTGATATTCTGATTCCTCTGGTTTCAGTTTATCACTTTGTTCATCTTGGTCCATGTTTTTTTTGTTGTTTTTCTCCTCTCTGATTATTCTTGGTCATCCAATTCATGTTTGCTAATGAGAAATTCTATTACTTAATAGTCATGGGTAAGGCAGATATTTTCTCTAGCAATGTATTTTACAGCTATTATGATTTTATTTTTTTCAATATGCTCCACTTTAGAATCTTAGTAACTCTTAAATCTCTTTTTGCATATCAACATTTGTTTTATGACCTGTTCTTTGTTGTTGTAAGGTTTGTAGAAACATTCATATCATTTTGTAAAGGATTAGACTACAACCTTCCTTTCCATTTTGTCTGGGCCTACACCCTGTTATTGATGTTCATCATTTCCTGCAGTGATTTCATAGCAGCCTCACTGGTCTCTTTGCCACCAGCCAGCAGCAATTTATATTCAATTAGAAAATAGCCATTTTAGAAAATAATATGAACCTGCCATGTCCATTTCTGTAGTGAAAAAAAGGAAGCAGATAAAAAATGCAATTTACTTTTCTCATGTTAACTTAAATACCTTTGAAATTACTTGAACTACATAAGTAAACACAGATCACTAGAAGATACTGTCCTGAGGAGAATATATCATTGTTTAAAGCAATTTCCTTCAGACATGGTTTCAAGTAGGAAAAACTACTTTAAAAATGAGAACCTATATATTAGGAAATATGCATTATAACTGCCCAACTAACCAATTAGTTTCCATTAGAAAATAGGGGAAAATAACGAGATGCTCAAGTAACTACTTAACGGATTTGATTTCTAGTGGCCTCAGGAGGTGTTATAATTACACTGTTAGAGATGTTCCATTGGAGGACAATAAAATTTTATTCAGGTCTATTTCCAAAGTAATTTTTGGATTTTAGAGTAGAATAACTCAATAAGTGTTGTTCTCACTGGGAGTCATTCCTGTTCCCTCTGAGCTTTCATATAAAGATAGGATTTGAGAAACAATGAATAAGATAATCCTTTTAAATCTTTCTCTTGATTGGAAGCAGTTTAATTTATTCCAGAGGCAGATAACTGTGAATGAAATTTTAAATTAAACCTCCTTAATATGTGTTGCTCCTGGGATCTCTAGAAATATTTTAGAATATTACATTTTGACATCTACGGGAATGTATACATGTTGATTTAATTTGTCCAACATTTTTTTTAAATTTAATTTTATTATTAGTTTCAAATACACAGTACATTGGTTAGACATTTACATAGTTTATGAAACGATCCCCCTGATTACTCTATCTCTCCTCTGGCTCTCCACCTAGCCATTACATGAATGCTAACTGCATTTTCTATGCCTGTTCCTCATCTCTGTGACCATCTAACAACTATTAATTTCTACTTCTTTAAGCCTTCATGGCTTTCTCTCAGCTCCCCACCCCCAACATCTTTTACTCTTTCTTGTGGTAATGACATTTCATTTTGAATGGGGGAATGACTTCTCCACACTCCAGCAATGTGGAGGCCTCCAATCTTGTAGCCGTTTCACAGCTGCTCAAAGTTTACATAAGTAGTTGACACTGTGATATTGTATTTTCACTCTGCGGCAATGCTTCCCATGTGATCAGAATCTTTTGCTGGGATTTTTCTAAGTCCTCTTTGGTTAGAGATTCATACCTGCATGAACACAAAGGATGCCAGTTTGAGAGACTGAAAACAGTACTAAGAAAGAAGTGTAAAGTTCGAAGATGCCATTCTGGTGGTTAGCTGTCTTTAGGCCTCTCCAGCTCTTGGTGTCTCTGCTTTTCCTGGTTTATTTCTGAACTTTCATTGCATGAATTTTCCCAATTTCCCAGTTGTAAATCTTATATTTTCTAAAATTTGTATTATTTTCAAATATAAAACCTTCTAAAATAAGAATCATACTGCTCAGGGATCTCATATGTCAAAAGCCACTTTAAAAGAGGAGAAATTGCCTGGGTTTAGAATACAGATGAACACTGACTGGAATGTAGATTACCAGTGTTGCCTTAGCAACTACTTAGCCTCTATTTGATTATTGAAAATGTGTTGTTGCTTATTTTAAGAATAATACATTTAAAGTACTTACAACTGAAGGATCTCAGAAACATCACCAAGTATCTATGCCTCAAGCACCATGGAAGCAATTAACAAAAGTACAATTTTTACTATGAAGATAACTTGCAGTGTAGGACTCGGGAAAGTAAATGATTTCAATAAAATAAAAGTGCTGTGGGAAAATAAATGAGGCACCTGACTTAAACCTGGAGCCATGAAAAGAAGAATTTTGAAGTCTATAGATTAATGAGTTTATCAGATAAGAAATAGAATTACAGGCACACACTGACATGAAAAGCATAACACACATATGCACGTGCACATGTGCACACGTGCTCACACAAATACACACACACACACACACACACTTCTGAAAGGAAGAATGATTAGAAACTATGGGAAGAAAGGGGAGAATTGTGCCAAGCCTCAGCATAGAGGTATCCTTGGGCTATCATTTAGCTTATTACTTATTATTCTTGTGATAAATGTTTAGCCTTCCCTAGGATGCATGAATCTCAGTCTACAAAATTACTTATGCCAGAAATAAACAAACTAACTAAATAATACAATAAAAAATCCCCAACCACTGCATTCTTTAAATTAATTTAATTTTGTCTCAGATTTCTCATTGTGTTTAGAGGGTGGAAATTTAACTCTAATTTTTTTATTATCAACACTTGTTCAGTCTCTTGGCCTTTGCCTAAACCTGGGATATGCTCTGGTATCTCCTAGGCTGCAGGGCTTTTTCAGGCCCATCTAGCTTTACCCCTTTTGCACTGCCACTTTTGTACTATGACAGGGACATGTGAATCTTCAGAGAACCGTCGCCCTGATGTCTTTCTTACCATTTCCTCACATCAATATCAGTAAGTCATTTTGCCATGGAACCCCTAGATACTCAACTCTTCATAGATTCTGAGAATCTCTTTTACATTCAAGAACAACCTTTTATTTGTTTTAAGCATGGAATCTTAGCCTTGTACTGAAGCCTATATTTATAAAAGAAGTGAATTTAGATCAAAGGAATAGCCTCTGCTTACAATAGGTTTCATAATTGTTAGAGGGCATATGAAAAAGTAACTATCATAGTATATTTCCATCATTTAAAAAAAAAAAGTGTTTTAAGAAATGTATATTGAGAGCCTAATATGTTCCAGACATTTATATGGATGCTTAGAGATAGATAATAAACAAAGAAATAATAAATTAAAAAGTATATGTTAAGATATGTGATGAAAATAGAGCAGAAAAAAAGAGTTAGATGGGTGAATTTCAACTTTAAATAGGGTGGATATGATAGGTATGAATTTTGAGACTTAAAGGAAGCAAGATAGTTATCTATGGGGTTTCTAAAGAAAGAGTATTGCAAGGAGAAGGACCCACAAAAAGGGTTTAAGTTGAGAAAATTACTAGTGGTTGGAGAAACAACAAGAAATTGGCTAGAGCTGAATAAGCTGAAAGCAGAGAAAGGAGGAGATGAGGTCGAAGAGGTATCGAAGGCCAGCTCACAAGCCACTTTTAAGACCATTGTTGAAGAACATTGTAAGGACTATTTCTCAGTGAAAGAGGAGTCTTTGGAGAGTATCTCTTAAATTATTAAAAAAAAAAAAACATAGCTGACATAGGTCCTTCCAATTTATTGGTATATGCCGTTGACCATTTTAAAAAAAAAAACAAGAAAAATACTTTAAAGTAAACTTAATAAAATTCCAATAAACCCTAAGTATTACATAGTGCCAACTTCTTTTTTTTTCTAAATATGGAAGGTGATAAAACATAATTTAATAGCACTTCTGTTGTCCCCAGATGAAATTTTCAAAAAGCCTAGTTGCAGGCTAAGCTCTTCTGCCAAACAGTAATGGAGAGTTCTTAAAGTGCAGGTGGAACTTACCATTAACAGCTGAAATCAGCTGGCAAATCCAGATAAGCCAGGAAATAAGCCAACTGCTACTTTATTGGCTGAGTCATTATTATGAGGCCTTACTATATGAAATGCATTTAGGAGTGCTATGTGCAGTATCATCAGAATCATAGAGTAGGATTTCAACCTCAAAGTGTCAAGAGTATTTTGAATATTTATAAAAATAAGAATTAGATAACAATCTGAACATTGCACTCAGAATATGCATCTTTATTTCCAGATATGGAAAATGAGAAAGAGCTGTTTATCAAAAAGAAGCATTATAATTAGTGATTACTATTTATTGTTTTGAGTTGTATCTGTACACACGTGAAATATATAGAGAACTTTATTAGCTAACTGTGAAATAGTTTTATGTAATTTATATTTCTGCAATTACTACAGGAACTGTTATAATTTTGTTATTACTGCTGTTGTTATTTTATTCTTAAAACTAAAAAGTTGAGAAAGAAAGAATTCCTATGCCATTTTGTCTAGTGTTCATTTTAACATTTTTTCAAACACTGTTATTTAACAGTGTTTAAATTATCTTATCTCCAACTAAATTGTAATGACCTCAAAATAAGGTTTTTAAATAATTGTTTATATTACCTAGAGAAATTTAACAAAGTCTGGAACATAGATGCTGAGAAAATGTTCAAATGTAACTTTTAATATGTACACTTACAATGGCATATTATTCAGCCATAAGAAGAGATAAAATACTGCCATTTGAGACAACATGGATGGACCTCAAGAAAATCATGCTAAGCAAAATAAGCCAGACAGAAAATGTTGAAAATCACATGATATCACTTATATGTGGGATATAAACCTAAAAGCAACAAATGAACAGGACAGACAAAGACTTGTGGACATGAACTATAGACTAGTGGTTTCCAGATGGTAGGGAGTGGGGGAAGAGTGGGTAGGTAGACAGTTAAAGAAGCAGAAATATAGAGGGTAGGGGGAGGGTGAAGTGAGTAAAGGGGATCAAATATATGGTAGCTGAAGGAAACTGGACTTTGGTTAGTAAACACACAATAGAATACACAGATATCAAGTTATAATGTACACCTGAAAAATACATAATTGTATTAACCAATGTTATCCCAATAACCTTAATAAAATAAATAAATAAAATTTTAAAATTATATGTGTCTATGGCCATGCCACCATGAACAAGCCCAATCCCATCTGATCTCAAAAGCTAAGCAGGGTCGGGCCTGGTTAGTCCTTGGATGGTAGACCACCTAGGAAAAGCAGGTGCTGTAGGCATAAAAAAATTAAAAAAATAAGGGATTGTAAACTGACAAGGTCCTTGAAATCTGTGAGGTCAATCAAGGGTTGCCTTGCCTAAAAAAAAATACACACACACATACACACACACACTTAGACTTTAAATATGTGTGAAATGTTAATTGTGTTTTTTTAGTTCATAGCCTTTTTCTGGTGATAGTGTAAACTTGAAAAATCTACTACATGTGCAGGTAGTCCTCTCCCACCATGAATTTTTCATGCCAAACAGGGAAGTAAGATAATCTTATAGAGAGTAAAATTCCAGTGTTGGTAAAAATGAATTCTATTCTGGATTTAAAGCCACGATTGCTCTAATCTTTATTTTCTGATGATCCCCAAACTAAAGATGAAAAACAAGTAACAGTATTCCTCTAAACAGGTGTGTGAGCTGGCATCTCACTCATCTTTCTCTGTTTCTCTATGTGCTTTCCCATTCACTGTATATTCTTTAAATCTACAGAAAGTTGTAAAGGTCATGATGGCAGCAACCACAGTGGATAAAGTTTACAAAAAAATCATGATGGTCCAGGTCACAGAGGAAAAGTGAGCTAGGTAAGTGACAGTTTAAAAAGAAGAAAGGTGCCAGAAGAGCTCAAGCTGTTCCAACTCCTAGCTAGTTGAGTGTTCCCATAGCAGGTACCAGACACTGCATGAGTGAACCTTCAGATCATTCCAAACCCAGCATTTGAGACATCTCAGCATACAGTTAGTGAAGCATAGATAAGTTTATCCTTGTGAAGCTCTTCACAGAGTAAAAGTTCATGAGGAGAAAAGATATTGTTAAACCATCAGGTTGTGGAGTGGTTTTTATACATTAGGTAATGGAACACAGAGAAACAGTAATTTAAATGATCAAAATATCTTTAAAAAGATATTCTGAAAAATATCTTTAAAGTATTTAAAGACAAAGAGAATTATTATATATCCAGGAAATACATCCTCCATGAATATGGCAAAATAAAGACATATTTAGGTAAAAGAAAACCAACAGAATTTGTTTCCAACAGAGCTGCACTACTAGAAATAGTAAATGTAGATCCTCAGACTGCAATGGAAATTCAGGTCTTCGGCAACAAACAAGCATCAGAAGTTTAAGTAAATTTGACTGTATAAAATAAAAATTACAATATTTTTCTTGTGGAGTATTCATAGAGAGATATGCCTTGGATAATTATACTGTAAAGGATGATGGAGTGGAGTAAATTGACTACGGAATTGTAAGATTTTTCTACATTTTACATGAAAAGTTATAATATTAACTTCAAATAGATTGTGGAGATTAGAAGATTCATAATATAATCCTTGGAGCAACTGATTAAAGTCTAAAAATATTTGGCTAAAAATCCAATAGAGAAATTAAATAAATGCTAAAAAAAAGAAAATATCCAAAATAAGTGAGGAAAGAGTTCAGAGAAACAAAAAAACAGAAGTGACAAGCCAAGTAAAAATAATAAATAATAAAATGTTAAACCTGAATACAAACAGCTCAGAAATTATATTAAGTATAAATTAATTATTGATCTAATTAAAAGCAAAGATGGCCAAAATAGATAAACAAGCAACACTCAATTTTGTGATGCTTACATTTACCATATATATGCAATCTTCATTACTTATGAATTTTGTATTTGTGAATTTGCCTACTCACTAAATTTATTTGTAATGCTCAAATCAATACTTGCAGTATATTCATGATTATTAATAGACATATTCAGAACAGCCAAAAAATTGAGTGGCCTTGTGCACATGTCCCCTTTTGAGGCAAAACAAGATGACACTCTGCTTTCTTATTTCAGCTCTCATAGCATCAAACTAAATGATAATGAAAATACAGTATATTCAAAGCAGGACTCAGGAGAAAAAATATAACTTTAAATAAGTATTTTAAAACAAAAATGTTCTAAGAAAGATATTTAAAGTATTATTTTAAGATGCTTGATAAGAAAGTAGAGTAAACCTAAATAAGTAGAAAATAAGCTATACTAAGAATTATTGCAGAAGGGAATAAAAAATAAATATATTAATTAATAATTCTAAAAGGTGATTCTTGAACAGATCAGTAGAATTGATATAACTTTGGTGAAAGTGATTAAAAGGAAAGAGAGAGAGATAATTTACCAAATCAAGAAAGAGAAATTATCACTACAGATCCTCCAGACATTAAGTGGATAACAAGAAAATATTATAAAGAACACATTTGGTATCTTAAATAAAATAGGCAAATTCTTTGAAAATAAGACTTCCTCAAAGTGACACAAATCAATCTACAAACCGAACAGTATCAATTAAAATTTTAGTGGATTTTTTTTTTTTGTAGAATTTAACAAACTGAGGCCAAGATATTTAGAAGAATGCACCGAACTAGAAAAATTTAAGCAGTTTTGTGAAAAATATAGTTAGAAGATTTACACTATTTGATTTCAAGACATTCTTTGATTACAGAAATCAAGAGAATGTGGTATTGGTAAAAATCAAACATACGGATAAATGAAATAGAGTCTAGAAATAAACCCATGCTATAAGGTCATTTGATTTTCAATAATAACACAAAGGCAATTCAATGGAGAAAAAATTCTTTCAGTAAGTGAACAGGAAGAAAACTCCGAAACCTTGCAGTAGATGTAAAATCGTCAAGCAGGACACAAAAATATGAACCATGAAAGAGAAGTTGAAAAATTAGAATTAATCAAAATGAGAAACTTTATAATAAAAATGACAATATTAAGAAAATTCAAAGATAATACACCAATTTAGATAGATCTTTTGCAATATACATATCAGAAAAAGAATCAAATAATAAGTGGGAAAAATATGAGAATACACATTTCATAAAAGTTGACATATGAATAGTTAGTAAGTATATAAAAAGGTTCTCAATATTATTTGTAACCAGGAAAACACAAATTAAACTATAAAATATTACTCAACAGTAGGACTGCTCAGCAGTAGGACTACTTTCTAGAAATGCATCGTTTGGTGATTTGGGCATGTGGGAACATCATAGAGTGCACTTACACAAATCTAGATGGTATATTCTACTATAAACCTAGGCTATATGATAAAACCTATTGCTTCTAGGCTATAAACCGATATAGCATATTGCTGTGCCAAAATACTATAGTTAATTATAAGATAATGGTATTCATGTATCTAAAAGTCTAAACATGAAAAAAAATATACTAAACATATGGTATAAAAGATTTAAAAAATGGTACACCTGTAGAGAGCACTTAGGAATGAAGCTTTCAGTACAGGAAGTTGCTCTGGGTGAGTCAGTGAGTGAGTGATGAGTGAAAGGGTAGGCTTAGGACATAACCTTACACTACTGTTGTATTCATAAATAGTGTCCCTCAAGCCCTCATCCTGCTTCCTTATAAAATGGTCAGAAATAGAATATCAAAGGTGCCAGTGCTGCTCCATGAACTGGACTGATTGAAAATATTTAGCAAAACCAACTGTTTAAGGCATAAATAATTATGATAGTTACAATCAGGAGGGAGTGAAAGGTGGTCTGAGGGTCAGTAGAGATAAGAAATCAATATGAGAGTGTAAGGAACTTACGAGATTGTCAGGGGAATGTGGTTTTGGTTATTGCATGTCAGAGCAGTGGTCACATTAAGGAGCTTTGTGGTATTCATTTTACAAAAGGTGTTTAACATGAAGAGAGTATAGAACTGAATCTAATATTTTGACTTTGGAAATTTGTTTTTGGTTCTATCGATCCTATCTGGCACAAAGGGCTCTCTTTGTCATTGAATTGATGGAAGAAATAAAACTTATCTAGCTTTACATCATTGCAACTTGAAAACATTTCCGAAGTAAGGGATAGGCTGGCTCCGCACTACCACAGAAAACTTTTACTAAAGTGGCAGTGGCACTTAATACTTGTAAAGGTAGCTCCTGTGGAACTATGTCCTTATACAGGATCTTAGGTTCTCAACAAAGAATTTACAGAAATGTACTCTGAAGACCATCAAGCTAGGTCTGGGAGGGCTGTAGCATCCTCCATATATCTTTCACTGCGAAGACAGGCTCCTATGTGCTGAGGAAGGTCAGTGGGTGACTCACTGGGATATTATCTGTGTACTCAAAATTAAGATGCCGTAAGTGAGAGGGAATCTATTGCCAAGCACGCAGTTATTATTCTCATCAGAGAAAAAATAAATCTTCCTAAATTACATATCATTTCATTTTTTACAGGAAATTTAGCTCCATTGTAATCTTATGGGATCTCATCATATATGCAGTCTGTTGGTGACTTGAAACATTGTTATACATGATGTATATACTCAATAGAATGAATACAATTTAAAAAATTGACAATACCAAGTGTTGACAAAGATGTAGAAGAATATGCTGCTACTGGGAATGGCGGGTATAACCACTTTAGAAAATGGTGGCCATTTCTTTATGAAAGGATCAAACAAGTCTACTTTTAGGTCTTTATCCAAGAGATATAAGAAATATAAACAAAATTGTAAAGGAGCTTTATTTATACTATTCCAACATTAAAAAAATCAAATTTCTTTCAACAGTTGAATGGCTAAAACAAAATGTGATATATTCATTCAATAGAATGGTACTCAGATATAAAAGTAATAGAAACAGATTTATGCAACAACATGAATAAACCTCAAAATTATTATTCTTAATGAAAACTTTTAGACACAAAAATATATATACTGTATAATTTCAATATATATATGTGTAATTCTTGAAGGGAAAAAAATCTAATCTAAGGGTGACAAAAATGCTGATAAGGTGAGGAGGACCACGAGATTGAGTAAATGAAAAGAAATATGAGAAAACTTTTTGGGATGACAGAAATGTTCAGTATCTAGATAATTATGTTGGTTTCAGATACATACATCTATAAAAATGAGGGCAGTTATTTGTAAACTATATAAAGCCGATTTAAAATTTTATGTACATACAATGGAATATTATTTAGCCTTAAAAAGAAAGAAATTCTGGCATGTTACAGCATGAATAAACTTGGAGGACATTATTTCAAGAAAAATAAACCAATCACAAAAAGGCAAATACTGTATGATTTCACTTATATCAGGAACTCAGGGTAGTCAAAGTCATAAAGAAAAAAGGTAGAATGGTGGTTGCCAGAAGCTGGTGTGGAGTAGAAAATGGGGAGTTATTGTTTAATGGGTATAGAGTTTCAGTTTGCAAGATGAAAAGTATTCTGTAGATGGATTCTGAACTGTACACTTAAAAATGGTTATGGCATAAGGAGTAACATTATTATAATTGAATACTCATTTTAATGTTGTCCATTACTGCATTTTAGGGTATGTTTCTGATGGAAGAAATTATGAGTCCATACCTCTCAAGCCCTGTTTCTTATCTACCACCCCATACTTCTTTTGCCAAGCAGCACAGCCTGGGACACATTTACCCTGCACTTTTTCACCCATGAAAACTATTTTGTCATAATATCAGGTGAGTTGTATTAGATAGAAATAGTATTTCTGAAGGTCATGCCTGCATACAATGACTTAGAATTACATAGTTACTATGCAAGCAAGTGACTATGAACCACATATGTATATTCTACTAAACCCAAACCAAAAATCCTAAACTTACCTTTACTTTTGTCAGAGTGACCTTTTGACATGACCAGACAGGAGGAAAAGTGAAATAAAGGGACATTGTAGAGGGGACCAAAAGCAGTCCCAGTCAACTACTGTTAAATATCTTAACTTTACAATAGTTTTTTTTTTTTTTTAAATGTTATGGTCATATTAAAATATTTCTAGTTCCACCTAAAATGTCCCAGAAGGGCTCAGTAAATATAATGGATCTTGAAGCTTAAGCTTTATTAATTACCCCCAAATCCACTTCTAATCTTGCAAACTGAGCAGGTATTCCCATGCATTATAAGGACAAAAAAGCAAAAATCCCTGGAAATTAAAGGATCTATACGGATATCGAAATGAAAATACCAGCACCATTCATGATGGACTACAAAGAAGAGGCCTTTTCCCAGTTTATAGGACACTGAGATCCTTGTGTGAATCTATCTAGTGAAAAGAATAAAGTCTCAATAATTACAAAACTTGATTTGTAAGCAGACAAAATATTTCATTCCATACCTAGATTTGTGATGAAAATTGAAATCCCCAAAATAAGAAGTAAAATGAGCATATGCCTTATCCCTGTGTTAATCAATACTGGAAATTCTTTCCCTTCTCTTCATAAAACAATACTGAGAATAAGTGAAAATAACCTAGCTACTTGCTCCAAGAAATACCTTCTCTTGGAAGATAAGACTGTGAACCAACTTACTTATCCTAACTTACTCATTAAGAAGCATTTAAAAACCCTTCTCTTGCTGTGCCCTTCAAGCCAAAGTTAGTATATTCTAAACTTTGTCTAATTGAAATTAATTTCCTACATAGCAAGATATGCCTAAAACCAGTCAGTCTAGATGCTGAAACCCTACTATATCCATATCCTTACCCAATTTCCCCTTCTGAAGCATGATGAAAGTCTGTCCAGCTGGTGTTTTCCCTTTCAGAGATAAATCTAATAAACTTGGCTTTGTTTGATCCACAGATTTTTTTAGGAAAAAAAATAAGGAAAAACAGTAGATGAATAACTGGGAGGTAGAGGCACTCACAAGAAGTCTCGAAGTTTTAAACAGATGTCTTTCTCATTGAGATATTTTGTTTTACACTTGTCTCATGAAATGAACTCAAACCAAAGGCTTGGCCTGAATAGAACCTACATATAAAATATATAGGTACTTCTTGATTAAAGTTAGGATGTGGGTAAAAAGTAAAGACAAGTGTGATCTTTGTATTTTTGTAGTATATACAATTGCACCAGATGCTCTTAGGTATGTGGTAAATGCTTCTTGTAGTACAGCTTATTGAATAAAGGTAAGCAAGATATGATATATATTAAATTTTTCCCCATGTTTCATCATTAATTAACAGCAAAAAATAATTTAATTATCTGTGCTTTATTTTCCTCATGTGTATAATTATAATACTCTACCTTCTAATAGTGATTAAAAATATGATATACTTATTTAAAATCTTTTTCAATTCTTCAAGAAACATTCAGAAGAAGTCTATATTAAAAATGGAGTTATTAAAAAGCAATGCTTGTTACTTCTAAAATAATTAATAAAAACACTTTATGTTATGATAAAATGTGGCTTCACTAAGCACAGAAAAAAAATACGAAAACTATTTTAATTAAATGTTGGCTTTTCAGAACTGAGAAAAATCAGTTTTGCCATGCTATTTGTATATGCAAAGAATAGAATTCACAAACAGAAATTAGCTAAAGGTCAGACATAAAATGAATCAGTTCTCAAATACTAATTAGTAGTTTACCGGTGGTTATATGTGAACATTTATGGATACAAAATTGAATAGTAGAGATTAAAAATGGAGAGTGTGGGTAAATTTAACAATTTATTCCTCCCATGCTAATCAAGATTTCTGTTTCATTTTCCAAACACAATTAAAGTCTTCCCTTTCTACATATTCTTTTTTTTTTCTTTGTGAATAAGATTGTTGATATAACTTTTAATCCATCCATGTTAATAACTAAGAGAGAAATATTCATAATTGAAAGGAGAAATAGTATTCTAAATTAAATTTAAAAATCTTTTTTACTTGTTTATACACCACATTTCATTATTTTTTTTTTTATCAATGGAGTACAGAAAACAATGGATTCTCCAAATACAATCTTTTTGTTATCTCCCCAAGGCTTCCTTTCAGCTTGACAATTGCATTTCTAGTTAAGGTCATTTGCATATATGACTTTAAAAATTAAGATAATTGTAGTAGCTGTGAGAATATTATTTTAGGATAATAAGCTCCTTTAGGAAATATTTCATTTGTGTGTCCCAATATGATGACATCAGTCTCATGATCTGTATCTACTATGCAAATACAGTGGAAACAGAGACAAAATAAACACATTTTTTTTTTTTTTTTAATTTTCTGAAAGGATAACAGACATTGAAATCTCAGAGGAACTGTAACTAGTTATAAAAGATAGAGACTTTTCGGGGGAAAAGAAAATAAGGGCAGAAAAGATTTTCTAATTTTTCCTCCTAGGATCACTCGACTTGAAAGAATAACTTCAATCCAGGTTTTCCAACTCCAATTATTTTCCTCATCGTCACCTCTTATTTTATTTTTTTAATATTTTTTATTTTTTTATTTTCCCTCTCTCCTTTTCCCATCCCCTCTGGTAACCAATAGTCCATTGTTCATGTCCATGAGTCTCTGTATGTTTATCCTGTTCATTTGTTGCTTTCAGTTTTATATCCCACATACAAGTGATATTATGTGATTTTCAACCTTTTCTGTCTGGCTTATTTTGCTTATATGATTATTTCAAGGTCCCTCCATGTTGTTGCAAATGGCAATATTTCATCTCTTCTAATGGCTGAGTAATATTCCATTGTATATACGTATCACAGCTTTTTTAGTCAATCATCTATCATAGGACACTTTGATTGCTTCTGTGTCCTGGACGCTGTGAATAATGCTGCTATGAACATCAGTGTGCAAATATCTTTTCGGATATGAGTTTTTAAGTCTGTGGGGTAAATATATAGTAGAGTGATTGATGGATTGCATGGTAGATCAAATCTTAGTTTTTGGAGGAAATATATATCCCCATTCCAATGATTGTCTCTACTTTGTTGACAATTTTTCTTGCTGAGCAGAAGTTTTTAGTTGATATAGTGCTATTCATTTTTTTTAGCTTTTACTTCCCTTATCTTTGAGGTCAAATTCATAAAATCTTCTTTAAGTACAAGGTCCTTGAGTTTAGTTCCTACGTTTTCTTCTATGCATTTTATTGTTTCAAGTCTTATATTCAGGTCCTAAATCCATTTTGAGTTAATTTTGGTGTGTGGTGATAGACAACAGTCTAGTTTCATCCTTCTGCAGGTGGCTCTCCAGTTTTCCCAGTACCATTTATTAAAGAGGCTTTTCTTTCTCCACAGTATTTTTTTGGCTTTTTTGTCGAAAATTATTTGCCCATATAAATATGGGTTTACTTCTGGACTCTTGATTCTTTTCCACTGATCTTTGTGTCTATTTTTCTCCCAATACCATGCCATTTTTATTATTGTCACGTTGTAGTATAATTTGAAGTTGGCAGAGTGATGCCTCTGGACTCATTCTTTTTTCTCAGGATGGCTTCGACAATTTGGGATCTTTTCTGTTTCCATACAAATCTGATAATTTTTTGTTCTATTTCTTTAAAAATACTAATAGGATTTTTATGGGGATTGCATTAAATCTGTATAATGCTTTAGGTGATAAAGTCATTTTAACTATATCGATTCTTCCAAGTCAAGAACACGGAATATCTTTCCTTTCTTTGTATCTTCTTCAATTTCTTTTAATAGGGTCTTATAGTTTTCTTTATATAGATCTTTCACATATTTTGTTAAATTTATTCTTATTTTATTCTTTTTGTTGCAATTGCAAAAGGAATTATTTTTTACACTTCTTTTTCTGATACTTTATTATTAGAATATAGGAATGCTATGGATTTTGAATGTTGATTTTATATCCAGAAACTTTACTGTATTTGCTTATTTTTATCTAGTAATGTTCCTGTGTGATCTTTAGGGTTTTCTCTATAGAAAATCATGTCATCCACAAATAGTGACAGTTTGACTTCGTTTCCTATTTAGATGCCTTTTATATTTTTCTCTTGTCTGATTTCACTCACTAGGACCAACAATGTTATACTGAATACCAGTGACGATAGTGCACAGCCTTGCCTTGTTTCTGATCTTAAAGGCAAGGGTTTTAGTTTTTCACCATTAAGTATAATGTTGGCTGAGGGTTTGTCATATAAGGCCTTTATTATATTAAGGTATTTTCCACCTATAACATTAAGTGTTTTGATCACAAATGGTTGCTGTATCTTGTTGAAGGCTTTTTCTGCATCTATTGATATGATCACATGATTCTTATTTTTTAATTTGTTTATGTGGTGTATCACATTAATTGATTTGCATATATTGAATCATCCCTGTGCCCTTGGGATAAAGCCCACTTGATCATGGTGTATAATCTTTTTAACGCGTTACTATAGTCTGTTCACTACTATCTTATTTAGGATTTTTGCATTTGTGTTCATGAGAGATACTGGTCTGTAGTTTCCTTTTTTCATTCTTGGTATCAGGGTAATATTGGCCTCATAAAATGAATTGGGAACTATTGCCTCCTCTTCGATTATTTGGAAGAGTTTGAGGAAAATAGGTATTAAATCTTCTTTGAATGTTTGGTAGAATTCACTGGTGAAGTCATCTGGCCCTGGACTTTTCTTTTTGGTAGGTCTTCGATGATTATTTCAATTTCCATACTGCTAATCAGTCTATTTAGATTTTCCAGTTCTTCCTGATTCCATTTAGGAAGATCATATTTTTCTAAGTATTGGTTCATTTCTTCTGGGTTGTTAAATTTTGTGTTATATAGTTTTTCATAGTATTCTTGTATGATCCTTTGTATTTCTACAGTGTCTGTCGTAATTTCCCCTCTTTCATCCTCAATTTTGTTATTTGTATCCTTTCTCTTTTTCTTTATTGAGTCTATGCAGGGGCTTGTCAATTTTATTAACCTTCTCAAAGAACCAGGTCTTTGTTGCATTTATTTTTTTCTATTGTATTTTTGTTTTCAATTTTATTTATTTCTGCTCTAATTTTGATAATTTCTTTCCTTCTGCTGACTTTGGGCTTCAGTTGTGTTTCCTTTTCTAGTTTTTTAAGATGAAGCGTTAGGTTGTTTATTTGGACGCGTTCCTGTTTTTGAAAATAGGCCTGTCATAAAATGAACTTTCCTCTTATGACCGTTTTTGCCATGTCCCAAAAGTTTTGATATGTTGTACTATTATTATCATTCATTTCTATGTATCTCTTGATCTCTCTTTTTATTTCTTCTCTGACCCAGTTATTCTTCAGTAGCATATTGATTAATCTCTATGTATTGGTGGATCTTTCCTCTTTCTTTTTACAGTGATCTCTAGTTTCAAGGCATTATGATCAGAGAATATGGTTGATATGATTTCAACCCTCTTATATTTGTTGAGGCTATTTCTGTGTCCCAGTGTGTGGTCAATCCTTGAGAATGTTCCATATGTGCTAAAGAAGAATGTATAAGCAGCTATTTTGCGATGAAAGGTTTTGCAAATATCAGTTATGTCCAGTTGATCTAATGTATCATTTAAGGATGTTATTTCCTTATCGATTTTCTGATTGGATGATCTTTCCATATCTGACATTGGGGTACTTAGATCCCTTACTATGATAGTGTTTTGTTTCTCCCTTAATTCTGTTAGTAATTGCTTTATATATTTCAGAGCTCCCTGATTGGGAGCATAGATATTAACAAGTGTTATGTCTTCTTCGTGCATGATTCCCTTTATCATTATGAAGTGTCTCTCAGTATCTTTCTTTACTTTTTTTATTTTGAAGTCTATTTCATCTGATATTAGTACCGCTACTCCTGCTTTTCTCTGAATGCCATTTGCTTGAAATATCATTCTCCACCCTTTCACTTGTAGTCTATATTTGTCTTTGGAACTGAGATGTGTCTCCTGGAGGCAGCATATGGTTGGGTTTTGTTTTTTTATCCATTCTGCAATCTGCGCCTTTTTATTGGTAAGTTCAGTCCATTTACATTTACTGTGATTATTGAAATATGAGGTTTCTTATAGCCATTTATCTTTTGCTCTTTGGTAGCTCAGTATTTCCATTGCTTCCTTGTCCTTGTGTTTCTGTTTTCTTTATTTTGGTTGGCTTTTGTGGGTTTTGCCTCTGGCTCTTCTTATTTTATGTTATATACTTTGGTTCTGAATCTTTGATGTGTTGTTACCATTAAAAATATAAAAAGGATAGTTATATATATGCACATATATATGTGTGTGTGTGTGTGTGTGTGTGTGTATACACACACACATATATTTATAGTCATCTCTTTTCTTTTGCATGTGTCTTATCTCCATTCCTCTTTGCAAATTTGGATCTTTGAATCCTCCTCTTTTCAGTCATTGTTGTTTCAATTTGTCCCTATGTACGCTGAACCTTCATTACTATCTCACTATAGCAAATCTCTTCTTATTTTAAGCTTATAATGCTCCATTCCTAGTACGGGTCGCAATCCTCTGTTTTTATCAGCCTGCTAATCACCTTACTCCTAATTATGTATTTTTTTTTTTGTCATTTTGTTTTAGGTGAGCTGACCCCTTTCAGAATTTTCTGTAGTGCAGGCCTTGTAATGGAGAATTCCTTCAATTTTTGTATGCTTGGAAAGGTCTTTATTTCTTCTTCATATCTAAAGAAGAACTTAGCTGTATACATTATTCTTTGCTGGTAGTTCTTTTCATTTAATAGTTTGAATATTTGATTCCTGGCTTCTAAGGTTTGTGCTGAGAAGTCCGATGTTAATCTAATGGATTTTCCTTTATAGATTACCATCTTCTTTTCCCTGGCTGCTCTGAGAATTTTATCTTTGTTGTTGATTTTTGATAATTTTAATACAATGTGTCTTGGTGAAGGCCTTTTTGGATTGAGATAATTGGCTGTTCTGTTGACTTTTTGAATTCTCAGCTCTAGCTCATTCCTTAGATTTAGAAAATTCAGACTATTTGTCTGAAAATGCTTTCTAATCCCTGATCCTTTTCCTTTCCTTCAAAATTCTCATTATTTTAATGTTTCTTCTCCTGATGATATCAACTAGTTCTTGAATTTCTCTTTCATTATTCTTCATTTTTCAGTTTTTCTCTTCTTCTTTCTGGTTTATTTCTAGATTTCTCTCTTCGATATCACTAATCATTTTCCATTTGGTTGACTCTATTTCCCAAGGTTGTTATTTCACTTTTCAACTCTTGCAGTGTGTTCTTCATTTCCAGAAGTTCTCTTTGGTTCTTTTTGAGGGTTTCAGTCTTCTTGCTAAAGAACTCATTCTGCTCACCTTGTTGTTTTCAATTTCTGGAATTGTTACTATGATTCGTTTCAGAACTCATTGAGTTTTCTCAGAAGTACCATCCTGAATTCTGTCATTTAAGTCTCATGTTTCTATGTCTGTAAATTTATTTTCTGGATATATTTCTTTTCCTTTTTGAACTGCCTTGTCACCTCGGTTGTTTAAAGGGCTATTTCTCTGTCTGGGCATTAATGGAATTGTATTCTGTTTTTTTTTTTTTTTTTTTTTTTTTTTCCCAGAAGAAAAATTTATTATATAATGGTCCCTATCCTGTTTCAAATAAGATGTTTTCTTTTGGTTTCCAGTAGGTGGTGTCTAAGCCTCTTGGATCTCTGCTTTATATAAAGTTTTAATAATGTCTTTTTTTCTCCTAATAGATGTTTAATTATACTCGCTACCCTCAGTCTCAGTTTCTGTCAATGTAAAGGACAATTTCGATAGTGTTGCTCAGATTTTTTTGGGACTCTGCGGAGTTCCATCTTGGAGGGTATGGCGGGAGGAGCTCTCTGGTTTGGGCTATGGGGGTTACGGTTCAGCCTCGATTTTGCAACCGTGGCTGGTAAAAATCAATTGTTGTTTCTCTGCTGTTTCTGCTTTTCTGCCATACCCATTTCTCTACCTTCTGCCCTGATGCTTGGGCGCTGCCACTCACTGAGTGGAGCTTACAGCACTCCCAGGCAGGGCTGCTCAGGGAACTCATTGCAACTTCTCTCCTCTCCCTCCTCCTGTAGGGAGCTCTGGAGGCTGCAAGAGGCAGCTTCTTTGTTTCTCCCAGTCCACTGCCCGACACCTAGGGTTCTGATCTGTGGTAGCTCTTATGCCCAGATCCCACACTCAGACGTGCTGGTGTGCAATTTGTGTGTTTTTTTGTTGAGTTTTAGATGTTCAGCTTATTGTTGTTTCAAGGGGAGAGATCTGGGAATGTTCTCATGCTGCCATGTTTAATCCAATCCCCATTTTATTTTAATTGTTTTAGATTTACAAAAAAATTGAGCAGATTGTACAGAGAGTCCCATATAGGACCCCCCAACACACAGTTTCTTTTATTATTAACATCTTGTATTAGTGTGGTACATTTATTAAAATTAATGGAACAATATTGATACATTATTATTAACAAAGCCCATAATTTACATTAAGCTTCCTTCTTTGTGTTGCACTGAGTTTTGACAAATACATAGTATCATGTAGCCACCATTACAGTAATTTATAGATTAGATTATTAGTATGCCAATAATCCTCCTGTGTCTTGCCTATTCATTCCCTTCCTCCTCTGACCCATGTCAACCAATGATCTTATATCTATAATTTGCTTTTTTCATACAGTTAGAATTATACAGTATGTAGCCTCTCTAAACTTATTTTACTAAAATATGAATATTAATTTAACATATAATATAATATGAATTTAATATGAATTTAAGGTTCTTCCATGCTTTTTTTTATGACTTGATGATTTTTTAATTGTTGAAAATAACCTATAGTATTGAAGTACTACAGTTTGTTTATCCATTCACCTATTGAGATACATTTTAGTTGCTTTTAGTTTTGACAATTGTGAACAAAGATTCTATGAACATTAATATGAAATACATGTTTTCACTTAATTAATACCTATGAGTATGATGTTAATTTAATGGTAACACTATGTTTAGCTTTGTGAGAAATTGCCAAACTATCTTTCAAAATGTCTGTACCATTTTGCGTTTCTTGTAGCAATGAATGCAAGTTCTTTTTGCTCTGCCTCCCTGACAGCATTTGGTATTGGGAGGATTTTTTTTTTTGGATTTCAGACATTTTAATAGGTATGTAGCAGTTATCTCATTGTTTTTATTTCTAACTCCTTAATTACATATTATAAGCATCTTTTGAGAAGCTTATTTGCCATCTATATATCTTCTTTGGTTAGAGTCCACTGAGATCTTTGTTTATTGTTTATTTTTTAACGTTGAATTTTAGAGATTCTTTGTATATTTTGAATAGAAATCCTTTATTAGATATAAGTTTTGCAAATATTTTCTCTCAGTCTATCTCTGGTTTATTATCTTATTATCTTTTAAATAATGTCATCCATAGAGCAGACATTTTTAATTTTAATAAAGTCCAACTTATTAATTTATTTCTTTCAAAGACTATACTTTTATTGTTATGTCTAAAAACTTGTCACCAGTTGCAAAGTTATTTTCTAGAATTTTCCTAGTTTTGAATTTTACATTTATGTTTATGATCTCTTTTTAGTTAATTTTAGTACATGGATGTCAACTTTTTCTTGCACCTTTTTTTGAAAAGAATGTTATTTTTTTATTGAGTTGCCTTTTCTCCTTTATCAAAGATGAGTCAAATATATTTATAAGGGTGTATCTCTTGGCTCTCGCTGTTCCATTTATGTCTATCACTAATACTCTGTTGTCTTTATTATGTATTGGCATTATAGTAAGTTTTGATGTGGAATAGTATCAGTCTTCTGACACTATTCTTCCTCTACAATATTTCATTGGCTATCCAAGACTTTTTTGCCTTATTTCTCTTATATAATTCTTTATAT
>NW_011888878.1:4400692-4405457 GCF_000151845.1 Pteropus vampyrus
TTTTTTTTTTTTCTGTGATTTTGGTATTTTGTGCTTTTTAAAAAATTTGTCAGTTTCATTTAAGTTATCAAGTTTGTGGGACTAGAGTCACTTATAATACTCCTTTATTATCCTTGTAATGTTCATGGGATCTATACAAGTAGTGACCAATCCTCTTAATACAATATTTCTGATATTAATAATTTGTGTTTTCTCTCTTTTTTCTTGATTAGGTTGGTTAGAGTTTTAATAATTTTATTGATCTTATTAAAGAAATAGCCTTTCATTTGTTGATTTTTGCTATTGTCTTCCTAGTTTCAATTTTATTGATTTCTACTTTAAATTTTATTTATTTTCTTCTTCATATTTTAGGCCTATATTGCACTTATTTCCCTACTTTTTAAAGGTGAAAGCTTAGAATATCAATTTTAGATCGTTATTATTTTCTAATATGTGCATATCTTGCTATAAATTATCTGCAAGTACTGCTTTTGCTATATCCCACAAATATCAATTGATAAGTTGTATTTTCAATTTCATGTAGTCAAAATATTTTTTTTTAATTCTTCTTTAAATAATGGGTTATTTAGACATGTGTTGTTTAATCTCCAACTGATTTAGCATTTTCCAGATATTTTTCTGTTATCAGTTTCTAGTTTAATTTCATTGTGGTTTGATGGCATACTTTGTATAATTCCTATTCATTTAAATATGCTAAGATATGTTTTATTACTCTCAGTGTGGTCTATCTTGGTGACTGTTCCATGTGAGCTTGAAAAAAATAGGTATTCTCTTATCGTTGGATGAAGTGGTGTATAAATTTTAATTAGATACAATTGATTCATTGTCCTGTTCAGTTCGACTATATCCTAAATGATTTTCTGCTAGATCTGTTAGTTACTGATAAAAAGTGTTGAAGCCTCTAACTTAAATAGTAGATTTGTCTATCACTTCTGCAGTTCTATCAGTTTTGCCACACATAGTTTGATGTAATGTCGTTTGATGTATATGCGTTAGGTACTGTTATGCCCTATTGACTCCTTTATCATTATGTAAAACCATCTCTGAATATTTTCCTTGTTCTTAAGTATGCTTTGTCTTGTCCGATAGACACACAGACCACCAGAAATCTGTGAGTTATAGAAAACACACTCGTTATTCCGCCAACTGGGTCTGCCAGGGGTACGCAGACCTCAAATTAAGCAGCCTGAAATGTAGAGGTACAGGGTTTTTAACCCCTAAACCCCTATTCTTCATCCTGTTTGAACACATAAGTCTATTTGTCTTCTTTTTACTAACTGTCAACCCACAGATCGGTTGCGCAAGTGGCAGGGTACAGAAGCAGAAAGCTTATTGTTAGAGTGTTATGTTCCCATGGGCGATAGCCAAACAGTAATTTTCCAGCCAGCACAGTCTGAAATGAATAAAACAGTAGCTTCCTTTTGACTGGTGTTAGAATTGTAAATCTTTATCTATCCCTTTACCTTTTACTGTGTCTTCGTATTTAAAGTTGTGTTTTAAGTTTTTGAAACAACATATATTGGTTATTTTTTATGTTTTGACAATCTCTCTTTTTTAATTGTTGTATTTAAACCAGTCATTTAAAGTGATTATTGATATTGTAGGATTAAGATAATTCACAATTCTGTTTTCTATTAATTAAACTTGCTTTCTGTTCCTTTTTAAATCTTATCTTTGTCTGCTTTCATTTGTTTTAACTATTTTATATAATAACATTTTATCCCTTCTCAGCATATCTATACTTAAAAAAAAAATTGTATTTAGTAGTTGCCCTAGAGCATGTAATATACATTTAACTTATCTAAGTTCACTTTCAGATAACACTATGCCTCTTCATGGTTAGTCTTGGTACCTTATAACACAGTATTCATAAATTTCCCCTCTGTATCATGTATTACTGTATCTGACATATTATTTCTCTATACTATTTCCCTCCTCTCTGAAGAACGTCTCTTAACATTTCTTAAAAGATAAATCTGCTGGCAACAAATTCTCTCAATTTTCTGAGAGTATTTATATTAAGCTCTCTGATAGTTGGATTGTGTTTAATGTTTACAGTGCTAGGGATTACAGATGATTTGGTTTTCTCTAATTTCTTTTGTTTTCCTTCTCCATTTTCTTGGGATACCCTAAAATCTTTCTTAAATAGAGTCAGTATTTTGCAGCTTTTATTGCTCTCATTTACTGTGGTGATAGGTTTTGGGGAGGGGAAATGTTTAATCTTATGTTTAAATCTCAGTTTTATAGTGGCCTTGAGTACCAGGGCTATGGCCTTTAGAATCATTTCTTAAACATTTTTTTTTTTTTTTCTTCTTACTCTTACTTAAGATAGAAATTCTTAAAAGGGCTTGAATTGGCTAATAGTTCTTCCCAGAGGTCACATGATACTTCCTTAAAGTAGTTTCTCTTTTAGGCTATGTTATAGAGAGTACTTTGAATGTATTTTAAAATGGTTATTTTCCTCTCATGGCCGGATCCATGTGGAAATTGTTTCTGATCTTTGTGAGAACCTGATGGGGTTGCTAGAGACAAAGCTCATAACAGTGTAGATGTTCTTTCTAGACTGGGTTCATAAGAGTTTTCAACTCTTACACCAGTCCACACTTAGCCATCAGTAATTCATGAAAATCAAGAAATGTTTCTACTAGTACAAGCTTCTGCCAAGTAAGCTGATACTGGCTGTGTTTCTCTGTATTTGCTGACTCTTCAGATTTCAAGATGTTGGTTTGTCATGTGATCTCAGTTCTCTGATACACCTGTAAAAAGTTATTGGTGTTTATTTATTTATTTTTTAAATGAGAATGAGAATGATGACTTCCAAACTTTTTATGAGAGTTTTTTATTCATTATATCCTTTTTTTTTTTTTTTTTTTGCTGATAAATTTTAATATATAGAAATATAATAGAGGAATCTGGTCAGAAACATGGCGGAATGAGAGACGTCCCCAGATCTCTCTCTTTGAAACAACAATAAGCTGAATATCTAAAACTCAACAAAAATCACACAAACTGCACACCAATATATCTGAGACTGGGATCTGCATATAAGAACTACCACAGATCAGAACCCTTGGAGTCAGGTGGTAGACTGGGAGAAATGAAGAAGCTGCCTCTCACAATAGTGAGTGGAGGGGAAGGAAAGAAAATGTAGCAGGTTCCATGAATGACCCAGTCAAGGAGAGCTATGAGCTCCACGAGGCTGGCGGCAGTGCCCAGGCATCAGGGCAGAAAGTAGAGAAGTGGGGATAGCAGAAGAGCAGGGACCACAGAGAAACAACAGTAATTATTATTAGCTATGGCTGCAAAAGGTGAGAATGAGCCACAACTCCCATACACCAACCCAGAAGGTCCCTCCCCCCATAGCCTCCAAGATTGAACACCGAGAAGCCCCAGGTGAATTTGAGCAAATGCTACCAAAACTATCACTAACACTGAGAAAGATTGAGAATGAGGGTAGTGAACGTGATTGAATATCTTTAAGAAAAAGAAAAAAAAAAAGCTTTATTAAGACTTTATATAAAGCAGAGATCCAAGAGGCTTAGATACCACTTACTTGAAATCAAAAGAAAAATGCCTTTTTTTTTTTGCAACAGGCTAAAGATCTTTATATATTAAATCTTCTTTCTGAAAAAATGAGCAGAATAGGCTTCTATTAATGTCCAGGCAGAGAAAAAGCCCATTACACACTATGAACAACCAAGGTGACAAGGCATCTCAGAAAGAAAAAGAAAAATCTCCAGAAAATAAGCTAAAAGATATAGAAATATGCTTCTTAAATGACAGGGAATTCAGTATGGTACTTCTGAGAAAACTCAATGAGACTCAAAGCAATTCATATCAACAATTTCAGGAACTGAGAAAACAACTACATGAGCTGAATGAGTTCTTTAGCAAGAAGATTGAAACCCTCAAAAAGAACCAAAGAGAACTTCTGGAAATGAAGAACACACTGCAAGAGATGAAAAATGATATAGCAAGTTGAGAAATAGAGTCGACCAAATGGAGGAAAGGATCAGTGATATCAAAGACAGAAATCTACAAATAGATCAGAAGGAAGAAGAGAGAAACCAAAGAATAAAAAATAATGAAAGAGAAATTCAAGAACTAACTGATACCATCAGGAGAAGAAACATAAAAATAATGAGAATTCTTGAAGGAAAGGAAAAGGATCAGGGATTAGAAAGCATTTTCAGACAAATAGTTGATGAGAATTTTCTAAATCTAAGGAATGAGCTAGAGCTGGGAATTCTAGAAGACAACAGAACACTCAATTATCTCAACTGAAAAAGGCCTTCACCAAGACACATTGTATTAAAATTATCAAAAATCAACAACAAAGACAAAATTCTCAGAGCAGCCAGGGAAAAGAAGATGGTAACCTATAGGGGAAAATCCATTAGATTAACGTTGCACTTCTCAGCACAAACCTTAGAAGCCAGAAAGGAGTGGAATCAAATATTCAAACTATTAAATGAAAAGAATTACCAGCCAAGAATCATGTATCTAGCCAAGCTCGCCTTTAGATATGAAGGAGAAATAAAGACCCTTCCAGACATACAAAAATTGAGGGAATTCTCTGCTACAAAGCCTGCACTACAGAAAATACTGAAAGGGGTCAGCTCATGTAAAACAAAATGACAGAAAAAAAAAAACATAATTAGGAGTAAGGTGATTAGCAGTCTGATAAAAGCAGAGGATTGTGACCCTTACTAGGAACAGGGCATTATAAGCTTAAACAATAAGAAGAGATTTGCTATAGTAAGAT
>NW_011888878.1:4405507-4408456 GCF_000151845.1 Pteropus vampyrus
GCTTAAACAATAAGAAGAGATTTGCTATAGTAAGATGGTAGTAAATGTTCAGAAATTATAAGGACAAATTGATAGTACAATGAAGGAAAAGGGGAGGATTGAAAGATCTAAAGGGGAATGGGGATAAGGCACACACAAAAGAAAATGGACGACTCTCTCTCTATATATATATCCGTCCTTTACATATTTGTAATGGTAATCACACAGCCAAGATTCAGAACTGAGCTATATAACATAAAACAAGAAAGATAGGGAAAACTCACGAAACCAACCAAAATAAAGAAAACAGAAACACAAAGACAAGGAAGCAATGGAAACACTGAACCACCAAAGAGTAAAAGATAAAATGGCTATAATAAGACTTCATATTTTAATAATCACCATAAATGTCAATGGACTGAACTCACCAATAAAAAGGCACAGAGGTCCAGATTAAATCAATAAACAAATCCAACCATATGCTGCTTCCAGGAGACACACCTCAGATCCAAAGACAAATATAGACTCCAAGTGAAAGGGTGGAAAATAATATTACAAGCAAATGGCATTCAGAGAAAAGCGGGAGCAGTGGTACTAATAGCAGACAAAATAGATTTTAAAATAAAAAAGGTAAAGAAAGATATTGAAGGGCGCTTCTTAATGATAAAGGGAATCATGCATCAAGAAATCATAACATTTATTAATATCTATGCTCCCAATCAGAAAGCCCTGAAATATATAAAGCAATTACTAACAGAACTAAAAGGAGAAACAGACTAAAACACTATTGTAGTAGGGGACCTAAATACCCCACTGTCGGATATGGATAGATCATCCAAACAGAAAATCAATAAGCAAATAACATCCTTAAATGACACATTAGACCAAATGGACATAATTGACATTTACAGAGCCTTCCATCCCGAAACAACTGCTTATACATTCTTCTCTAGTGCACACGCAACCTTCTCAAGGATTGACCGCATACTGGACAGAGATAGCTTCAACAAATATAAGAAGGTTGAAATCATACCAACCATATTCTCTGATCATAATGCTTTGAAACTAGAGATCAAGTTTAAAAATAAAGCAAGAAGAACCACAAATACATGGAGATTAAACAACATATTGCTGAAGAATAACTGAGTCAGAGGAGAAATAAAAAAGAGATCAAGAGATACATAGAACAGGCAGTATCCGGTCAGTGAAATGACTCTGCTGCTTCTCTCTCCACCCAACCTCTCTCTTTCTCCTTCTCCTGTCCCTCCCCTCCTTTCCCGCCACCAGCACCTCTGGGCCCCTCTGGCCTGTGCACCTCCATTCACCCCACCTCCTCTCCTCCTCCCACTCCCCCATTCTGCTCCCCACCCCATCCCTGCCGCTGCCTGCCCTAGCCTCCTCCCTGCCCTGCCAATAGCCTGACCCCTGCTCCATCTCTCTCCAGTCACCCCCTGCAGGTCAGGATCAGCCAGGGTGATCCAAAGCTGAGGAAGGGAGAAAAAAAGTTAAAATAAAAAAAAGAGATACATAGAAATGAATGATAATTTAAGTTCAACATATCAAAACTTTTGGGTCATGGAAAAAGCAGTAATACAAGGAAAATTCATATTATTACAGGCCTATCTCTAAAAACAAGAATAAGCTCAAATAAACAACCTAATGCTTCATCTTAAAAAACTAGAAAAAGAAAAACAAATGAAACCTAAATCAGCAGAAGGAAAGAAATAATGAAAATTAGAGCATAAATAGATTAAATTAAAAAGAAAAAATATAGAAAAAGTAACTAGAACAAAATGCTGGTTCTTTGAGAAGTTTAATAAAATTGACAAACCCCTGGCTAGACTCACTAAAAAACAAAAACAAAAACAAACAAACAAACAAACAAAAACAAAAAAAAACAGAAAAGACACAAACAAAATCAAGGATGAAGAGGGGAAATTAAGACATACACTGTAGAAATACAAAGGATCATACAACAATACTATGAAAAACTATATAACACCAAATTTAATAACCCAGAAGCAATGGACCAGTACTTAGAAAAATACAAACTTCCTAGACTGAATCAAGAACTAGAAAATCTAAATAGACTGATCAGCAGTATAGAAATTGAAATAATCATAAAAAAACCTATCTAAAAGTAAAAGTCCAGGACCAGATGCCTTCACTATTGAATTCTACTAAACATTCAAAGAAGATTTAATATCTATTCTCCTCAAACTCTTCCAAAAATCGAGGAGACAGTACTTCCCAACACATTTTATGAGGTCAATATTATCCTACAGCAAAACCTAGTAAAGATAACATACAAATAAAGAAAACTACAGACAAATATCTCTCATGAACACAGATGCAAAAATCCTAAATAATATACTAATGAACCAAATACAGCAACATATAAAAAAATTATACACCACGATCAAATGGGCTTCACCCCAGTGGCACAGGGATGGTACAACATATGAAAATGGATTAATATGATACACCACATAAACAAATTGAAAATAAGAATCATATGATTATATCAATAGATGCATTAATAGCCTTCAACAAGATAGAGCAGCCATTTATGACCAAAACACTTAATAAAATCAGAATAGAAGGAAAGTACCTTAACATAATAAAGGCCATATAACAAACATAACAAACATAACAAACAAACCCTCAGCTAATATTAAACTTAACGACGAAAAACTAAAAACCTTTCCTCTAAGATCAGGAACAAGGCAAGACTATGCACTATCGCCACTGTTATTCAATATAACATTGGAGATCCTAGCAAGTGCAATCAAGCAAGAGAAAGATATAAAAGGCATCCAAAGAAGAAACAAAGAAGTTAAACTGTCATTATTTGTTGATGACATGATTCTGTATATGGAAAGCCCTAAAGACTCTACAAGAACACTACTAAAAACAGTAAGTAAACACAGTAAAACTTCTGGATGTAAAATTAATGTTCAAAACTCCATA
>NW_011888878.1:4408506-4408920 GCF_000151845.1 Pteropus vampyrus
ATTTGTTGATGACATGATTCTGTATATGGAAAGCCCTAAAGACTCTACAAGAACACTACTAAAAACAGTAAGTAAACACAGTAAAACTTCTGGATGTAAAATTAATGTTCAAAACTCCATAGAGTCCTCATACTCTAATAACAAAGTGTCAGAAAAAGAAGTGGAAAAAATAATTCCTTTTGCAATTACAACAAAATAAATAAAATATCTAGGAATAAATCTAACGAAATATGTGAAGGACCTATATAAAGAAAAATACGACCCTATTAAAAGAAATTAAAGATACAAAGAAAGAAAAGATATTCCATGTTCTTGGATCGGAAGAATCAATATAGTTAAAATGACCTTATTACCTAAAGCATTATACAGATTTAATGCAATCCCCATCAAAATCTTGTCAGCATTTTTTAAAGA
>NW_011888878.1:4410452-4410886 GCF_000151845.1 Pteropus vampyrus
ATAGATAATCTTTCTAAAAAATAAAATAAAATAAAAATTGTTTGGAGTTAGTATACAGATATTTGAAGGAAAAAACATAATTCATCTTCTATCATTATTGTTTTTATCAGAACATCAACTAGTTCACCCCAAAGAGAAAATCCTCATATTTTCAACAGTTTCATTACTTTTTCACCAACTTTAATTTATGAATAGTATTTCCAGTCATATTTTAGTTTGCTCTGGTATCTATGTTAATCACTCCTATGGGCAAATTTTGGCTTTCATATTCTTCAAAATGCCACACATCTCATAAGTAGTCTCTGTAATATATTAAATAGTATCTGAATATTTTCAAATCTATTACACACTCTGCTATGATTAAATCACTGTGGTTTCTTTTGCTTTTTTATTAAATAATAATTTACAAAAAGTATAGTTAGTTAATTTTTCAC
>NW_011888878.1:4410936-4425225 GCF_000151845.1 Pteropus vampyrus
CTATTACACACTCTGCTATGATTAAATCACTGTGGTTTCTTTTGCTTTTTTATTAAATAATAATTTACAAAAAGTATAGTTAGTTAATTTTTCACCTCTCACATTATCTTTAAAAACTTTAATCTCAGGGTAGCATAGGTAAATTCTATGCTTGCCTCCTCTCATGACCAATCAAAATTAGAAATAAACTACAGAAAACAATCAATGAGAAACACCTGATATCTAGCTGAATAGAAGTTCTATAACTAAAACTAAATAGAAAAAGCCACCTTGGGACTAGTAGGAGGGTCAGAGACATGAAACAGGCTGGTTCCATACTCCTGTGTGGTGATTGAGAATCAGAAGAGACTTTTGGGATGCAGAGATATCCCCCAAAGAATGAGGGGTTCTGGCTCTCAGCCCAGAGTTCCTGTGCTGGGAAGAAAAGTTCCTACAATTCCTGGCTATGAAAACCAGCAGAAATTGTGGCTAAAATGGAGGGCTTCTGGAGTCTGAGACATTCCTCTTTAGGGGCCCATGTGGTTCCCTTTTTAAGCCCTCCCTGCCAGCTTGCAGATGCAGGCAGCCACAATATATGAGTCTCCATCAACCTGGTTAACACTTGTTGTCTTGCTCTGGTGATTTCCTAATATCCCACCAACTCAACTTGTGTGCCCACCCTAGCTGCTTCCAGTGGCTTTTCCATACAAACAGCATGTCTTAGCTCATGCTTTAGAATTTTCTAAAATTTCTCAAAGGTTCATCAACCCCAAACATGTATGCTCTAACCTCAGGGTGCCCCATACCTCTTGCTGAGCTGCCTCAAACCAAAGACTAGCAGTAGCCAGCCTTGGTTTGTGACTTTGGCTCTTGAGGCACTCCCAAGCCCAGCATGGTGGGGACCATCCATGGGTTGCTTGGTGGCTTATGTCAAATAGCTCTAGGCAGGGCACAGGCTGTGGCTAAACTTGGCCTGTGGCAAGATCCCTCCCAGGAGGCCAGAAGTTCATGCCTAATTGCTGACTTTGGTTTGAACCAGAGCACCACCTGGCACCACATTAAAAATGACACACCCAAAGGGCAGACTGGACAGGCACTAGAGCATGTTAAAGCAAATCCCACTCCATAGGGTCAGGCCCCTGCCCAACAGCTCCTCTACTGTAGTCACAAGCTGGTCTTCACAACAAATCGGACTGAAGGTCAATCTCTCTCATTGACATGTAAACAGCAACCAAGACTCAACTATACAGGAGAGCTATTAGGGAAGCCCTAATACAACCCATACAGGAGATATACCTGGAAAACTCAGCCGAAGTGACCAGGGAGACTGTACCAGTTGGACCCACAAGACAGCTACTACATAAAGCCACTCTACTAAGACCAGCAGACATAACAGTTCTACCTAATATATACAAACAAACACAGGGAAGCAGTGAAAATGGGAAGACAAGGAAACATGTCCCAAATGAAAGAACAGAAAAAAGCTAAACAAAATGGAAACTATCTACTAGAAAAAGAACTAAACAAAATGAAAACTATCTACTAGATGTAGAGTTTAAAACACTGGTTATAAGGATGCTCAGTGAACTTATGGGAAGAGTAGATAAACTCAGAACTTTAACAAAGAAATAAGAAACATAAAAATGAAGATAGAAAACATAAAAAATTTAGAAATGAAGAATACAATAACTGAAATAAGGAATACATTAGAGAAAACCAACAGTAGATTAGATGAAGCAGAGGATGAGGACTGAATTAGCAATTTAGAAGATGAGGTAGCAGAAAATACTCAATCAGAACCACAATAAGAAAAAAAAAATTCCAAAAACAAATGAGGATAGTTTAAAAGGCCTCTGAGATAATATCAAGTGCACCAATATTTACATCATGGGGTACCAGAGTAGGAGAGAGTGCAGGGGATTGAAAACATATTTGAAGAAATAATGTCTGAAACTTTCTTAACTTGGTGAAGAAAATAGACATATAAGCCCAGGAAGCATAGAATCTCAATCAAGATAAACTTAAACAGGTCCACAATGAGACACATCGTAATTAAAGTACAGAAAGTTAAAGACAAAGAGAGAATCTTAAAAATAGCAAGAGAAAAGTAGTTGTTTCCCTATAAGGGATGTAACTGTCAGCTGGTTTCACAACAGAAATTTTGCAGGCCAGAAGGGATTGGCATGAAATATTCAAAATGATGAAAAGCAAGGGCCTACAACCAAGATTGCTCTACCCAGCAAAGCTATCATTTAGAACTGAAGGACAGATAAAGAGTTTCCCAGACAAGAAAAACCTAAAAGAGTTCATTACCTCCAAACCAGTATTATAGAAAATTTTGGAGGGATTTTTTAAGAAGAAGAAAAAAGAAAAAGATAAAAAATATGAGTAATAAAATGACAATGACTACGTATATATCAATAATTATTCACTACAAAGGTAAACATCCAAGAACAAATAACTTGTCACCAAGTTAATTGGCATTCTATCATGATAATCAACCATACGTAGAATATTCTTGTGTAAGTATTTTTCATATAACATGGATTTTTATAATTTATCATACATGAAAAAGAGCCCTTAAAAATAACATACAATTGCAAATCTCTATACATAGTAAAAGTCTTTAATTATAGTTTAGTTGAGGAGCAAGTATGTGGATATTATAATTGAAAAGTGACCAAAGGCTGGCTGTATTTGCAATCTGAGTAACAACAAGAAGCTCTACATCAATTTTCTCCTTCAAAATATAAAAGCCAAATTAAACACTAAACATCTTTAAATGTAATCAAAGAGATACAGATACCAACTAAGAAGAATTGCTATAATAAGTCTAATAGTTTGCTCAGAAGTAGATTCTTTTTTATAATTAGAATTAATCTGCTCCAAAAATCTTTTGTTCCATTGAAAGCATCATATTTTAGGCAATCCATCTTTCTTCTGCCGCAGCCTAGTGATGTATTATATTAATACATCATTAAAGAGACAGCTTTCAGACATGATGTATTAATACATACATCACTGGAGAAATCAGTAAGGGTGCATGACTCATTAGAGTTCATACTAGTCTTTAAAAAGGGGAATGAGTTTCTTAAATGTAAAGGACCACACAGTGACACATCTGATTACCAATAAGTTGTCCCAGGTAGTTGAAAATTAACATGGACAGAAAAACATATTTTATAACATATAATATGATGAATAGATTATGCCTTTGATAATAGTACAAGATTGTAAGGTAGTCCTTCTAAACAAAATTAAAGAATGAAGGCAATCAAACAACAAAAATATAACTTAAATTTTTAATATTTAATTTACTACCTGTCATTCCTTAATGAATTTAGATGAAGAAAACATGGCTTTATCAATTCTATACCTAGAACATTATTAATGTTTTATATTTCTAAATTTTAGGCCTCATAATGTAATTCAGTACATAAAATAGCATGCTCAACTACTGAATTGTATTACCAAGAAGCTAAGAAATAGTCTAAAAATGTATGTTGATTTTACTTGACCTTTATATGGTTAACAAGCAAAGTCTTTTTAAGAAGAGCAGCTGGATACATATAGCATTGTGGTTAAACATTGAAATGAAAATTAACCAATACTCATTGAACCAATTTAAGTAAAATATCAAGTCAGAAATTTTTTTTAATTGTTTTCTCTGCAATCACATCTGTACATTTCTTTCTGCCTTTCCCCTTCCCTTCTTCCTCCCTCTTGCAAATGTTCATTAAAATTTCATAGAATTTGATCTTGTGGGTGAATTATAAACCATGATTTCAAAAAGGAAAAATTCAACTTCACTCAATTTTCTTGGCAAAGAAAAAATATTCAGAAATAGAACTTATAAAAACTGGGATAGTGAGTTTTGTTTGGTGAGATGTTTTAAATCAACTTAATAACTACTCCTTGGAATTGTTATATGTGATATTATCCATAATTGTCTTGATGGAAAAATAATATGTTTTATAATAAATAATTTAAAGAAAAGCAGTCTTTACTTACATCACTATTCTGCATGCTTTCAAGGCATCATTAAAACAACATGATGCACAGTAAGGCTAAAATATTACCACCTCACTTCAGGTTTTACATACTGTGTAAGAAAATCACTTAATTGGCAATTCTGAACCAACTCTCAAATTAGAATTCAATACAATTAGTGTCATTCTAAATATGCACATTTCTAAGCTTTTTATTTAATTTTAAAAAGCAAGAGAACATTAATTGACATTTTATTCTATTTTATGAAACTATTTCTCTTAGGGGAGTGAGTAAAGGAAAATTTTCTGTGTGCCATAGAAAGTTCTTGTTTGGCCCTCAACACATCCTTTCAGCCAAAGTGTCCAGGGCTCTGTTTCCATTAACATGCCCCTCAGCGTGTACCCCTGGTGTGTCCTGTACTTGACTTTAAATTTAGCTTTCAGTTTTTCATGGCACTTCTGTCTCTCTCTAGCTCTGCATACCAACTGAGACTAATATAAGGTTTGCCTCAACCAAAGCCCTCTTTCTCAGGTTGTCACAGTATTTTGGCAAATTGTAACTAATTGAATTAAAAGCAAGTGAACATCTCCATTAAAAAAATGCTAATCTGATAAAATTAAGAATATATATATATAACTAAATTACAGACTGAAGAGGCAATTTACTTACTCAATAGGAAAGATATTTCCCTAAGAACCTGCCTACCAAACTTTTTCTAATACAAGATGTTCAGAATAATTTTTTTGTTTGTTATATTGAAGTAAAATAGCTACTTGTAGTTGACATTTCTAAATTTTATTTAAAAACCTGTAAAAATAAATGAGCCGATTAATGAAAATTAAGAACTATTTTACTGAAAATTAAATTTTTAAAGGTTAAAAATATGTAGATAAAAAGTCTAGCTGGTTGACAAAATACATTTTAATTACCTGCCAACAATAATTTTTCAAATCATGCCTGGTAGTGCTTGTACAGTGTTTTCTTGAAATAGTATTATAGATTATAGAATAATGTTATCTGTGATAAATCTCTCTCTTTATTTTACTGATCAAAGATAACTGGTCTTCTGACTAGACAAAATCAAATTTAACACAATGCTTTGACTCTGTAGTTGACCTAAACAAAAGCTTTCTGCAAATTCTAATTCTTATGAGATTATAGTTATGTTTAATACCTTCTCCCCAGACTATCTTTATAATAGGCATTACCAGTGTCTTTGACCAAAATTGATTGTAAGATTCTAGAGTCTATCGGTCCCAAAAAGTAGGTTACTCCTATTGACAATACCATGTTAGACAGAGAGGTGTATATCACATTTTGGAACACTTTCAAAACACTAGGGAATATAGAATCAAAATGAACATTAAGAGGTAAAGAAAGTGACAAAAAGGGATCTAAGGACTTAAGACATACACACACACACACACACACACACACACGACAATAGAGTCAAGGTCTCTGTTCTCATAGAGAGTATATTCCAGTTGGAGAAATCAGAGATACAATAAGCAAATAGATAAAAACATAACCTCACCCTTGTGCCAAGTGACATATAAAGAAATTTTAGAGGGTGATGTAATAGAGAGTGATTTAGTGGCTTCTTATAGTCACCTGAAAAGATGACATTTAAGTCAGCATATAAATGATAAGAAAGAGACAGACATGTGAAGGTCATAGTGAGAACCTCTGCTTATGTGTGAGTCAAACTTGCTTAGTAAATAAGCATATTCAGAATTTGAAATTCATGAGGCTTACTTGTGATAACTAGTAATTTAAGCATTACCACTAATACTGTTATTTGAGAAAATGCTCATATGACCAATTATGAATAGAGTAGCTTGTAGAAAGTCCCTAAACAGATCTCAGCTCAGTGACTTAGGAAAAAATCTAAAGAAAGACTCACAAGAGTATGCTGGGCAATGCAAATAAAATCTTGAGTTTCAGAGTAGAGAGGTAGATAAGGAATAGATCATTTAGAGCTTTGTAAACCAGGATAACAAGTTCAGATTTTGTTCTAATTTTGTAAGGAAGTCATTGGAGTTTAGAGAAGAGGAGTGAGATGATCTGATTTAGATTTTAGAATAGCACATCATTTGCTTTATGGAAATTGTATTGCAGAGATATCAAAGATTGGAACAGGGAGATGAATTAGGAGGATATTTTTGAGAGAATAGTTGTACTCTTTAATAGAATAAGATAAAATAGGATGGAACAAATTGAGGAGGAACAATCCAGATTTCCATATTGCCTGACACTTAAGACACCATGTAGACATGTTTAGAGGGCAAAAAGGCCATCTAGTAAATGTCTGTGGGGTTTCAAGAAGCATTTTGCACAGAGTTTTTAAAGTCACAGAACTACATAGATGACATAACCTATGTACATCATGTAGATAGATGGAGAAGAGAAGTGTTCCTGTGATAAATCTCTGATTTACCTCAACCTTTAGAATCAAGGAGAAGGCATCAGTCAAGGAGAATGAGAAGGAAGTTCTAGTGAGGTAAGAAGAAAACCACCTAGTGTGTGTTGTCATGAAAGCTAAAGAATGGGTGATTTCAAGAAGTAAAGAGAGACTAAGGGTGTCAAATTTTTCAGTCATTTTTCTAGATGAATAAAACATAGCAATAGTTTAGGGTAAATGTGAGATTAAGCAGTTTTTTTTTTTTTTAAATAAGAGATGTTAAAACACATGTATATTAATAGGAAGAATCTAATGGAGAAGGGATCATTGATAGTATAAGAGAGAGGGAAGTGCCAAATCAAAAACTTTGAAAGGGTGAATGTGAGTAGAATCTGCCATTTCCTTGGTGGTGTCGGCCATTGAGGGAAGCAGGATATCTCCTGTGCAGCTAAAGAGAGAAGGCAGAAAATATGGAGCACAGATATATTCAGCCCTTGAGACACATTTGTAATCCCGAAGTTAGTAGCATCATGCTAGAACTATTTTGATTTTAGTCTTTTTTAAGTACGGGCCAGAGTATCGAGACAGTACCTAAATACTGGCTGGAATGTATGTGTGTGTGTTTATTTTTCTCTGTGTACGCCAACAACTCAGGACCTTTTGCTAATGGCAGTGGGATGTGAGGGAGCCCTGGGCTCTGCTGGCCCCCTGCACAGAAATTTGTAGTTGCTGAACACCACTGTGTTTATAAATTGTCTTTGCTTCTTGTTTTCTCAAAGATTTTAACAGGCAGATTTTATCAACCTGCAAGTCTTTTGCTTGTGACAAAGATGAATAAAAAGAACAATAACAAAACAAACAAACAAAAAACTACTTTGAGTATTCACAGTCATCTGCTCTCTTCAGATTCCTAAAGAGGAGGAACATTTTTTGTTACTGTATCATTAACAGGACTTCGTATTGTCTGAAGGAGTGGAGACAGTGAGAAAAATGAGAACTAAAGGGCACTTAAATGGAGCAAAAAGGTAATGGAATAAGATTGAGAGAGAAAAAAAAAATCTCTGAAGGTGAAAGGATAAGAAAACAGCAACAGCTTGAATACTGTCGATTCCTTGGGGAATTTGCAAAGTAGAAGAAAAGAGACGAGGGGAGAGAAAGCATAAGTAGCTGCACTAATGAAAGGGAATTTGATAGAGAAACAGGAACAATCAGAGTGCTTGAAGTCCCTCTTGCTGTCTCCCTTATCAAGAGAAATGTCTGTAAAAACATCTGTTACTTTGAATGTTTTTGGAGTCATCTTTTTGTTTCTTTTGAATGTGACACTATGCTGGTCTCAAGAACACCAGTTTTATTAGGTTTAAAATTCAATTGCTTCAGCATTTGTTTGATGCGCACTTACACAATGCCAGGATTGAGGCTAAATGCTGTGAGAGACAAAGAATAAACAAAGTCCCACCCTTATCCTTCACCATACCGACCAGTGGTAGAAACAGACATGTGCACACACTGCCATGTGTTATTAATTAATTGTTATGGAACTACAAAGGGGGAAGTTAGAATATCTTTTTAAGGGATTAGAGAATTTTTAGAGCTACCTTTTTAGAAAAAAAAGTGCTTTCATCTGACAATTTATGTTTAAATCAATACTTGTGAGATTTTTCTTCAGATGATGGCAATGTTCCAACTGATGATTGGTATTGAACTAATCTACCAATGATGTCTAAATGCATCAGTTGAGAGCTCTGTTTCTAATGTTTTATAATAACCCTAAGTACTGTGTAGTATGTACTCAGGGAATAAAAATGATCACCTTGAGCTTGATGCTGTTTTCTCTTCATTCTGCCCAGAGAACATTTGCTGATTATTAGGTTAAAAAAATGTTTTCAGTATTTTTAAAGACTAGGAAAATACTCAGATCAATTCCATTTTTGCTTTTTAACTTTCAAAGAATGTTGCCTTTTAATACATTCTTGGCATTGTTTTCAGAAATTTCTCGTCTGTGCTAATATGTACATACATTTCTTTTTCCCTGTCCATAAGAGGTTGTGACTAATACATCTTTATATATATATATATTTTTCACTGCTTCTCGTTTTTGTCATTTTGTTTCACTGCTGAATCCCTTGTACCTAGAACAGTAGTTGGCACATAGTAGTGGCTAAAAAAAGATTTGTTGAATGAATGGGTGAAGTAAATCTTTGTATCTCTCACATAGCGTAATACATAGTGTAATAATGTCTTGCATGTAGAAATGCTCAAATATTAATTGATTTGAATTGATTACATCAGTTCTAACCAGCCATATGAATAGAGATGGATGCCAAAACTAAAGACTGCAACCACCTCTCTTTATATAGTCAATGATTCTCTAGTTCTAATTGGTAGTTGTTCATAAGCTATGATTTTGCAGCAAAATAGTGTTACTATAGCTCAGCTTGTCATTTAATCAGTGAGTATGAACTTATGACCGCATTAGCTAAAATTTTCAGTTGAATTGATCAATATATTCTTTTCCAAAATAGGGGAGAATTTTGGAAAAGACCATTATTTTGTAGACCATTATTTTGTAGACCTTAAAAACAACTTATAGCTTATGATGTTGCTTAAAATATATCAGTAACAGTATAAAACCCATAAAGAAAGTTTTATAAAAAATAATTTTAAAAAGGATAGATATTGAATACTGGAGACAAAATGATTCATGTCCTGATGCTACCAAAATATTTACTTTATATAACATAAAGATTCTGAATTTGGCCAAGTCAAAATAACTTTTTAAAACAAGCTTTTGATTTCTAAAATTTATTTGTATAACATAGTAAAATTATGAATTAGGTATGAAAATCTCAGGTAACATAAACATAAAAATGGTAAGAGTCTGCTAACAAATAAAGAGGACTTATTTTCCAAGAGGGAAAATGGAGAGAAATGATGAAGATACTTTTCTTACCAGTGATTCTAAATTTAGGACCACTAAAACAGGTGATTCATTTGATTTGATAAGAATGGTTTTATCATTTTTACGACTCTTTAACTGCAAATAGTAATTATTGCATGAAGTCATTCACATTGATTGGATTTAGTCATACTGATTAATTTTCACTTCAAAATGTGAACTTTACAATCTATATGCAAGGTCTCTATAGCATGAGGATTACTTTCAATCAAAAACTCAGAACACCTTTTACTTTCTTGTCAGAGTTCTCAACTTGAAATTTGATCTCACACAGCAGTTGCCAAAGCTTGACAATTGATATTTGAAAGGGTTTACCTAAAGGACATTATAACCATTTACTTCTGTAGTTTCCTCTAAAATTCTACCTTTCAAGACGATGGAAGGACAGCAAGCCAGGAAACTGTGCATAGAAGCACTTCCACTGAACTAAGATTTAACATTTTGTCTTAAAACTTATAATTGGTTAACCTAAGAAAAGGTCATATAATGTTACAGATATCATCTATTATAGTGTTCAGAATGTCTTACACATACATCCTGAAAGTAGTTCCCTTAAAGATCGATGCTAGTTGTGTTTTATTTTATTTTCTTATTCTTTCATTTTTTCTCTTCTGATTAGCTGTGCTTCCTCATAATAGATAATGGGAGTAATAAACCATTTTCTCTTTCACCTAAGTTGCTGAGAAGTATAGCACTGAGTTTAATGTTCACTTAATCTTTCCTTGCTTAAGATGCTTCTAATTTAAAAAAAATATATATAAGATTTTCATTATTCTCAAAATAGAAACAGTCTCAAAGGAATCTAGTTTACTCAGATTTTGAAGTTTATGTTTTTTGGTTTGGTATATAACCATATATAAGTCAATTTTTGGCTTTGCTAAAATTTAGTTGGTAAAAATAACAACTTGTGTATCGTAACAAAAATCATACTTAATCAATACTGTATCAATAGTAAGATTATCACCACGAATATATAGCTTGAATTCATGAACTGAAAAAAGTTTTAGAATCTTTGGATCTGAATCTATGTTCTGAATCCTCCACTTATTAATTAACCTTCTTATCTTGAGCAATTTACCTGTCTTTGTTTCTCAATCTATAAAACACAAATAAATAATAACATCTAACAAAAATTGCTTTATATAGTCTAAATAAGATATAGGAGGTAAATTGACTGGAATTTTAATATGTAAGGCTGTCCTTTCAATATTATCTATTGTGTTCCATAATCAGTAATTATCTTTTCTATTAAAACTATGCTTTTATCTAAGCATTTAAAGCAAAATTTGTGAATGAAACTAGTGTCTTTCTTCCTAGAATTATGCATATTTCTTAAAATCCTTCTATCATTTAAAAAGAAAAATAATTTTATTTTTATTACAGCGTTCTGATATTGTAGATATTCTATTCCTGGATCTGTGATAAAGGAATCATTTATGTTATTGCTTTATCAACTCACGTTTTTAGATAGTTAGCCTCTAGTGTATCCTTCACTTCACTAGTAAATGTGAAATTAAAACATTTAACAGGGTGTCATTGTAAAGATTTAATTGTAGTGAATATTTTTGAAATTTAAACTTTACACAAATGACTTGTGAAGTTTTACAGATAAAATTAATCAATATTATATCAACAGAACTTTCTTACTATGGAAAATAAATATATCTCTTCTAAGATTTCTTTAAAACTTTGTAAAAACATGGTGACATATAGAGAAAAATAATTTGGAATAAACCTCTAATATGATATACATGATTAAAATAAGTACTCTTGGTTGAGTACTTATAAAGTTAAACTCTATCCTTATATCGTTACTTAAGGCTTAAAACAAGCCTTTGAGGCTGATACTGTTATTATTTAGATATTCTCAATGAGGAAATTGAAGAACAGAGAGATTTGTAATTTGCCCAGAGCAATATACCTTGCAGGAAAATGAATTGGATGGAATCCATATCTATCTGACTCAGAACTCTATGCTCTGAAACGCTAAGCTATAATATCGCCAAAATGTATGATTGTAGTCTAAAGATAAGACACAGTTTAGTGCAAAAGGACTAGAGTAAGAATTTGAAGGTTTTGCTTATTCCTCAATCTCTGCTAATAAGTAGCTGATGGTCCTTAGATAAGTCACTTCATCACTCAGAAACACTATTTATTTTCTTTCTATAATTATAAAGTCGAAACATAGGCTTTTTAAATTTTCATCTGGTTATTAAGCTCTGTGCATTCACATATCTTTGCTCCGTAGACCATACAGCTTGAGGTGAAAATGAGGCTATGGTAACAGTTACTACAGTTTTTTTTTTTTTTTTCTTCCTGATTCTGCCCACAATGTTAGGAATATTGTCTTGCAAAACTCTCTTAGAACTTCAAGAACTGTCTTAATCACATTCTGAATCACAACCTCTCACCTGACATGTGATAATTAATGTTTTCTTTTTTTCTTACTCTGACATTTTGTGATGGTTTCAACTGTCCAGAACACTGTTCAAGACCTCTGCCCAATCTCTATCCTCCATTACTGATTATTATAAAATGTCTGTCAAAGCTGCTACGTCCACCAATGCCAGCACTTTTATCATTGATAGAAAGAACGTGTAACAAAACAGGCCTTGTTTGTTTTCAGTTTGGCTTTATATTTGCAGCACCTTCTCTCATTAAGGAAATGATGATAATCTAAATGACAAAATTGCCTTGCTCTCTAACCCAAGCCAATTGTCCATTGACTAATATTTTACATACTCTCTGTTCCTTTAGTATGAATTTTTATCTCAAATATTGTAATCATTTCTTCAAATATTTTTAAGACTAGCTTGTGATATAGACTATCTAAATATGTTTGGACATAACATTAACAAAATTCTAAAGTGACATTGTTTAGACTATCAAATTTAGAAAACTGACTGTATTGTTTAAGCAGGAGCCTACCATGAGCCACTACTCCTACTCGACTATCATTTTATGTGGTTTAGTAATTCAGAATTTGGGCTCAAATGAATCCATCTGTATTGGACCAATACATACGAGTAAAGAAATAAATAAAACAATGCATGTGCTGTCAGTGCAGCATAATGAAGAATGTATTCTTTGAGATTTGTCATATCTTGGTTGTAGTTGAAGTTTTACATGTAGTAGCTCAGTGGCTTTAACTCACCTGAGCCTCAGGAGTCTCATCTATAAAATGGGGATAATTTTATATGTGAAGTAAATGTGAGTTCCAGAATATGTAAAATATGTCAACTGTAGAAATACAATAAATTTTGATTATTATAAATAATTTAACAAGTATATATTTGAGTGGACACAAGGAAAAATAGAAGAGATCATATAGTTGGGTTAGTAAAGTGCACCAGCCTCTGCATATTCCTGTGATATGTATCTTTTCCCTTAAGATGATTTCACAAACTAATTGAAGATCAACATCATGTGACTCTTACATGGAGATTAAAACAGTTTTATTTGTATAAAATTTAACATTAATACAAATCTATATGCAAAATATATTTCGAGTCATCAAATATCTTTTTACATTCCTATTAAAACTGAAGCATATAAACAGCATAATAATTTGCCAGTGCTGATTCCATAAGAACAAAACACAACATCAGGGCAGTTAATAATACAATAGTGGTGATGCTGTATCTCTAGAGAGAATACTATCTGTTCCTCAAGCTGTTATGCAGATCAGGAATATAGCAGTAAAATTCATCAAGGAATTATTATATCTCCATGTGCCCCCCCAGTCAGGCATTCTTTTTTGAAACTTTTGTCCAAAGGGAGTGAAAACTTGAGAAACTAAAACATGTTTTAGTCATGAAAAATATTTTAAAAATCATGCTTTGAATGACTGTCTTGGAAGATCTTTCTTAAAATATAGCTATAGCATACTTGAAAGCAGCTCCAGTTATGAGGAAAAAATATCTAAAGTATCAACTATCTGAGTTCAATTTTTCATAAATAAATGCATTCGTGCCTGCAGTCTCTTGTAATTTTTATCTTAATACCCCATGATTCAGTTATGACTAATAAAGTCTATACTTTAGGGAGATGTTGGATATTACTTTTAAAATAAGAACAAGGTCATCTTTAGTTAGCTTTCATAAAAAATTACTTTTATGGTTTATCAAATGTGCCTGCAATAATGATTTTCTAAATGTACTAAAATAGGATATATATGCAATTAAACATTATGAGGTGATGTTTTGCAGGATCCTATGAATGAATGTTCTGATCCAAATTGATTTTTTGCCTAAACATTTACGTGTAGACTTATTTGGAAAAATAGTTTTAGTTTTGAGCCACATCAGGAGATCATAAATAAAGCTACTATTTCTGCTTTTTTTGTGTGACCCTTTGTATTTTAAATTCTGTCTGTACTTACAGTACATAGTTAAACTCCGTCTTTTGAAATTTTGATATGAATCATAGGCAAATACAAATATTAAGTTTGTAAAAAGATACAGGATAAAAAATAGAAGTAAAAAAGTCTCTGTAACAGTAAAGCCACTCGAAATTTTATTAATGACTAAAGAAGAATATATTCATCTCTCATTTATTAAAGTAGAATTATTTACTTATGAAAGACAATTAGACACAGATATGAACATGTATATAAGTTTTCTGCAACAGTTTTAATTTTATGTCTATAACTTTGCCTCTATAATATCCTAAAATTTCCAACATTTATCAAATAAAATAATTTAGTAAGGGTCAGTAATATTTAAGATGAAAATAACATAAGGCAAAAATATCACATAAAATTGTATTAATTTAAAAATTGGAAAACAAAGTTCAAAAAATTGCAGGCCTGATTTTTTCCTAAATCTAACAAAACAAATTAATAAGATATTGAATAAGGTCACATCTTTATGAACCTAAGGTCACTATAGGTATTAAAACATATTTTTAAAATTCTAATCTAATCCAAATATTCCAGAAATTTAAGTTCTTGATCAAGCTACTC
>NW_011888878.1:4426305-4436647 GCF_000151845.1 Pteropus vampyrus
TATGTAAGTTTCATTTTACATTAATTAAAACCTGTTGGGAATATAAAATTCTATTAAGTTATAAGGTGAATGTGACCTTTCTAGAGGCTGGGATTTTTTTTTGTTTTAATCTTTTCTATTTCCTCTTTCTGTTAGACAGAGTGCATGAAGAAGACATTCAATAAGTTATTATTGAATGATCATATAGATAACTAATTTTTTATTGGCTGATATGCTCACAATTATGATAGCACTATTATGTGCCAGATATTGTGCTAGGCATTACATATTTCAATGACAAGAATAGTGCAATCCCTGTATTCTCTCCATTTTACAAATGAGAAACTGAAACTGAAAAAGCTTAATTAACTTGTCCACAACCATGTACTGCAGGGAAATATCATAAAAACAGTTTGAACTGAGTGTTTTCTATATCTAAAGCATGTTCACGTACTAGTGTGCCATGCCACCTTATAAATGATCTTTGATCTCCCCATAATGGAAATATAATCAAGTCAGGGGTCTCTATCATAAAATCTTAAGTTTGACTTGCCTAATATATCAGAACAGAGATATAAATCAGAATACAGTAAATTGTATGAGTGATTGATATAATTCCACAATACTAAAATAACTTAGGAATTAGAAATACGCTGATGTCAACTTAAAAAGCTGTCACATTGGGGAAAATTTTTTGTTTATTTAAAATATCCTTTATTCTAAAGAAAATTTCAGAATAATTTTACACACATAAGTAATATATAAATATAAAAACAAGTATTATAAAGTAGTAAGAAAGCATAGATAGAAAATTTGATAGAATTGAGAAAAGTATTGTTATATAAAATGTACACTATTAAGAGTGCATTAGTCAGAGTTCAGTCAGCAAAGCAGAGCATGTTATAGAAATTAGACCATACATAAAAGTGGGAAATGCTGTAAAAGTTAGAGTCTGGAAAAGGATTCTGAGAAGTTGTAAAATTACTTACCAGTTCATTCGAAGAACTGGTGTGAGTTAATAATTTGTTGTGTTGATGCCCTCCAGCCAAGACTACCAGAAACATTCTGTTGAACAAGTTGGGTTTATTACTTATTGAATACAGTGGAGATGTCTTAGTAAGACTGTTAGAAAGGACTTACTGTAAGATTCAGATTTGTGATAGGTGATTTGAGGGTACGTTTATGCAAGTATGCCAAGTATTCTGGAAATAAAGATAAATCAATGATTTAGCATCTTAATAATTTTATCTAGAAGGAGAGAAGACTAATCCAATGCTAAAACTATAATTGACAAAGAAGCAACAATAATTCACATTAGCCAAGATTAGAAATGTGTGATCATTTTTGTGGTTAGGACAATGTTTTTGTTTTCTAGTGGTCCTGTTTTTGTTTTGATCTATCAAGGTCCCAAAGTGACTTTGTCTAATGTTGATGTTTGTAACATTATCTGTGTTGAACAGAATTGCAAGATCTCACTGTGAGTACCAGGTCAACTCCCAGATGTCAAGTATTCTTTTCTCTTTCTCCATAGCTTACAGAGAAATCCAAAATATGTCCAGGAAGGGAAAGTTGTGAAGAGGTTTAAGAGAAGCTGTTGCCACTGTAGAACTATTATCTCTGTGATTCTGGGAACAAACATCTGGTGGTGGGCCTAGTCTACTGTTAGATGACAGTGCTAGAAATCAATGGAGATGAAGTGAAAGAGAGCAATGAGACACTGGATCTGGCCAGGCACCTCTGCTCTGAGCTGGGAACTGGTGTTATCCCATTTTATAAAGGAAGAAACTGAGTTACAGAGCCCTTGAGTCACTTGCCCATGGCAACAAGACTACTAACTAGAGGTATCAGGATTTAGAAAAAGCATTCCGTCTTTAAAATACATAATCTTAACTATTTATTTCTGCTGAATTTCAAAACAAACAATATGTGCATGAAAAGACAGTTAAAATCACTGGTGCTTGAGAAAATTCCAATCAATGCAAATTAAAAAAAAAAATAATCCTAATCTATCAAAAGATGAGAAGACCAATGTTGCAGGAAAAGCATTAGGAAAGAGGGCCTTCAGGTACACTGCTGATCTGACAATAAATTTCAGTAAACTTTGAAAGGTCATTGTCAGTATCTATCAGAGCATTTTACATGGCACAGCAATTCTACCTCTATAAATTTATCCTATAGAAATAAAAGCATCAGCATGTAAAGGAAAACATACAGAAAAATAGATATGTCAATACCTATAACAGCATTACATATACAAATTATATATGTATATATATGGCTTACTAGAGCCTAATATATTATACAGCTATTGTACTCATAGAACCAGAAATACATTTGCAAAATATATCCACTGAGAGTAATTTCATGTAAAGTGTCAAATTTGTCATACTGCTAAGATCTTAGATAACCTTGTCCCACCTGAAATGCAAATACTTTCAGACTTATTTATTACGATAGTTCTTGAGCTCTGTTACTAAAGGTAGCCAATGAAAATTTTATATTAATCTACTTGGAAAAAGCCATCTATAATTAATGTCTGCAGATAAATAGCATTCACATTTTGATAAGGAGTATATCAGCACCAATAACTCTTCCACCCAGACAATTTAATGAGTCTTCTCTTCACTAATTATCATTTTGGAAAGCTTTCAGGTGATATCTTTTATTATGCTAGAATGGTTTTCTTATAAGGTTATGATATATGTGTCCTTACTTACAGTGAGTTCTAAGATGACTAGGTCAAAGTTAATAATGTCAAATGTATAAATTTATAGGTATAGAGTTTGAAGGACTCGAATTTTTTGAAATATGCGTAGATGCAAGAAATCCATCACTCATGGAAATTATTTGTTTCTATAAAATATGCTATAAAAATCAAAATATCATATATGTGAACATACTTGAAAATATTTTACCTTTTTAATGTTCAGATCTAGTATTTTTTCTTAATGCACTTGATGTTTACAACCACACAAGAGATTGTTACGTAAAATGAGGTTAAAATTAGATTAAAATTAAACATGAATCGAAGAAAAAGCTGTCATCTTTCCTTTAACCTCTGGGAAATAAAACACATTTGAGCCATGAATTAGAATGATACTTAACTTTGTTCAAAATTTGACAATACATATTTTTTGTCTCTCCATAGCATTTATTTCTCCCTACAGTACCTCTTCAAAATTTATGTCTATCTTTTTTATGAATTCTTTTTGCAAACTCATTGATGTATCAAATTAATCTAATATGAATAAATCAGATTATAGCATATACTTTTAGTTGACTGTTACATCACTCTGCATCAAGAAATTCCTAGATTTGCAATCGTCTATTGTAGTGTTTCTGATGCCCTATTAAATTGTGTTATATAGTTTATCCATTTATAATTCAACTATTATTAGTATATATATATTTTAGGCAACTGTACTGAAGCCACTTGATTACCACTGAATGACATGTCTTAAAATGTTTCGTGATTTAATGAGATTATTTCTTGTTGTTATTTCATCAAAATGATACATCATAACAATTTACATTAGATCATTAAAAGTGTTGCAACAGATTCAACTTCAAATCTCATCTGTCAAAATACCAGTTGATAAAAAGGATAAACTGTCAGAACTTATCTTGAAAAATACAACCTGAAGCATGGGCTATGTCAAGATTCAATGACAGGTTGATTGTTATAAATGCAAACTATATCCTAAGAAGTAGTCAAGTACATTTAAAAAACTTGATTGCTTCTTTTAATCTTATATAATTTATAAAGAAATAACTTTATATATTGATAAAGTCTTTATAAATTCTTATGGTAATATTTTAAATAACTGTAAAGGAAACTATATCCCTTATTAAAATAGACTTCGTTATATTTCTTAAAATTTCCTAATGAAAGTATATTAAAATCTGTATTAAAATTGGTATCAAAAGAAATAAGAGGACAATGTTAATTTCATGTCACTTTATTTGGCTTCCATATTCAGTCACTGATATCTTGAAGAGTCAGATGTCTCCTCTGCATACATTTTAGTAAAACCAAGTAGGAGTTTACCTAGCAAACCTTACAGAAATACAGTCAATATGTGCTATTAAACAAAAGAAACAAGTTATAAATGTGTAAAATGAGCATAGTTTATTCTATTTAAGTTAAAAATAATTGAAAAGCTAAACAATGTACTATTATCTGTATTTATACGTTATAAAATGATACCGCACAAAAGCAAGATAATGGATACATACATGGTAAGAAAAAGAGAGATGTGATGTGGGAGAAAAAATAGATATATTATTAAAATTAGATTTGTGAATGTTTTAGACAGTCTTGTGATTGCTTTATTTTATTATAAATTTTAAATAAAAATTAAAATGAAAAACTTGTATTGATAATATATAATATATATGATTGATACTGGTGCCTTCACTTGATCATGCATAGTGTTCAAGGTAGCCTCAGGATAGAATAGTAGTGTTACATCCAGAAGGTTGTTAGTTTCTGTTGCAAAATGTTAACATACTCTTCACTTCTTTTTGAGCCCTAAACATCACTGTCCTTAGAGTCTAGAGTTCTGTTATCAGACTTCCCAAGGTGATTTAGGTTTTCTCTTTCAGCACTTCCACAACTACGATTCTATCTAAGCCACCGTAATCTCTTACTGGGATTTCAGCACTAGCTCCTCAAATTTCTTCTTACACCCTCTTTTCTCTCTTCATTTTATTCAGAAAGCAGAAAACAAATGACTGTTTTAAACATTATCAGATCGTGTGACTACTCTGCTCAAAACACCTCAATGGCTCTTCATTTTCCTCAGAAAATATGTGAAAATCTCTACAATGACCATTGATCAGGGAGCAATAATCTTTTTCTGTAAGCCAAAAAGTAAATATTTTAGGCTTTGCAAGTCCCTGTCTCAACTACTCAACTCTGCCATTGCTGTAGCATGAAAGTAGCCATAGAAAATATGTAATTAAATCGGTGCATCTTGTGTTTTTATCAATCTTATTTACAAAATAGTCTACAGGCCAGATTTGACTAATGATTTTCTGACTCCTGACATAGATAATCTGAATACTCATTGTCTCTGTGATGTCATTTCCTATTTTTCCCCTCATACATTCTGCACTAACTATAAAGGGCAACCTGATAGTCCTAGATGACAAGAGACCTGCTTTAGGATCTTTGTTTAAGCTATTTTCTCTGTCTGGAATGTGCTTCTTCTCTATATACAGTTGGTTAAATCCTTTGCCTTTTCTATTCTTTGCACACATCTCATATTTTCAATGAGATCTAGCCTAGAAACATTATTTAAAATCTCAATCCCATTCTATCCCCAGAACTATCAAGTTTCTGTATCTTGACCACCATTTTTTTCTCTCAGAGCATTTATTACTTCCTAATTTACCATATAATTTACTTATGTGTAAGCTCCACCAAGGCAGAGCTTTTTGTCTCAATTATATTGTTATAAAAAGAAAAGAAATAGAAGAGAAAAAAGAAGATAAGAATTTCTAATTGAAGTTCTGCTAACAGAAGCTTTCAGATCTATAATACTCCATACTCCTTAAACAGACTACTGCAGACACTCTGATGCTTTAACAAAATATGAAGAAAAATAGTAAATCATACATTCTTTCTACAATAACATTGACTAAGATGGTTATATATTTGAAAGTATATTAAAATTGTCATGAGCAGAATGTTTCATGTTGAAACATGTTACTATATTTTGCCTTTGATCAAAAATTTTTGGATGGATAATTCAGGGCGGATTTCCAAATTAATATAGTATTGATAATGATTTGTGGTATTAAAAAGAGCTTATAACCTATTTGTAACAAAAATGCAGCTTAATTAAATATTTCTCCAGAGTTTAAATTGGTACTTGGATCTCATGAATATAATTTTAAGAATGTTATTTACTAAGAAATTATTTGACTACGAAGAAGGCTCAAATGGAAAATATAATTTCCAATTCCATGATTTGCAAAATCATAGAACTTTTCGGAGTAACAAATATTTCATGAGTTTATCTCCTATAGGTATATGACATTTTCTAAGTTAAAGAAAGTTTATAAAAACAAGACTTAAGTCTTATGCTCTATCAATCAACAGAGGAAACATGAATATCAAGCTAATAAAATTTATCTGGGTATATAAAAACATTTTTGTAAGAAATATGTACAGCCATCAAGAGTTTGCCTTTTTTACCATTTATTTTTTTATTTCTAATGTATCTTAATAGTATACAATTTCAGTGAGAAACAAAATGAAATTATATGTATTTCTTTTGTTTGTATGTGTGTGTTTGTATATTCATATATATACAAATATACAAACTATTGTGAAATATTTGGATTAAACTGTTCACTCTAGTTTTTAAAGAGTATGGCTATTGAAATGTCTTAACGTAAAAAGTTCTTATAACTCTTGAGTTTAAAAGATTGAATTAAAAAGACTCTAAGATTACTAAGAAATAATATTAAATAGCCAAGAAATGTAAACGTTTTTATATGCCTCTGTTCCTCTATTGATTCTCCTCCTGACCAAATGGATCAATTAATATGAAATTGTTATAGAACCACAGCCTATTAAATATATGGAAGAACATTCACTTGCTTAGCAAGCATTTGGGGACTTTCAAATGAAAGATTCTTGTAAAATTAAATCATAGATAGCTATGAAGTTAATACTAACTTTATTTGGATAAATTCTCCTTCCTTCCCATTGGACTTCAAGCAAAGGGCTTTACTCAATTAAATGAGGATTCCTCTGCAGTTCCACAGTTCCACTTCAACCCAACTCAAAATTTGAAATCACATTTATAAAGGCAGACTTTCTTATGGCATTATCACTTTGTTAAGGCGAAAATTGGAAATATATATACCATATATAACAATACTTATATATTTGTTATATATATTTGCTTAAATTGACTTTCTCAACTAAGAATTTACAACAGTGTGAATAATTTTTTTTTTGTTTTTTACTGTGAGACAGATGACAATAGCTGCTATAATCAATAACCTTAGAAATATCTACTTTATAACCAGAGAAAAAAGAGAAATTAACCTTCCATTTCTTTTTGTAATCTCTTAATAGATTTCCATAGCAAGGCTTTTTTTTTTTTTCATTCTTAAAAACAGTTTTAATAAAGTCAATTTTCCATGCATAATTTCATTTGTGCTCATATTCATGCTCATGAACATGATATATCATATCTGCTTTATTACTAGAGGATATTTAGTTACATAAGAGATCAGAAAAGAAAAAACTATCAACTAAATTTCCCTCATCCATCACCCAGGGCACACAGCAGTATTGTTTATACCGCTAGATGTCAAATGGTTAGAAGTATAAGTGATATTTAACATCTTTCACAACCAATCTAGTCAGAAACAAGGCAGCACATTGACCAGTACCTGGTGAATCTTACTCATAGCTGGAAGATTCTCTTTGACCACCAAATAGCACCGAAGAGGTAGCTACCTGAATACTGCATCAAAGGAAAGTTATGAATCTAATTCTCAACAATAACACTTATAAGCATAATAATATAGTATAGTAATAATAATAGCTATTGTTCCTTGAATGCTTACTATGTCACAGGAACTTTAAATATATTATTACCTTTAATGATATTGCACATGATCTGAGTCTAAGTGGCATGACTTCAGAATTCATATTCTCAACCATTACCAGTTATCCTGTCTCTGCATAGACTAGGAGACCAACTTCATTAAACATATTATCTATGATATCTTTCTATAAATTGTGGAAAATAGTATTAATCTTACAGAATTACTAAAAACAAAGCACCAAATAGAGTCCGTGACATGTAGTAGAAGCTAGAAAAATGTCAGTTTTATTCGCATAAAATAAATATATCTCATGAAAATATGTATGAGCCATTTTCTGTGAATGCTAGAGAAGTGAATCTATTCAGATTCCTTAGTTTTAATAGATTAATTATCAGTAGGTTTTTATTTTTCTTTTTATAAAGAGATGCCAGGTATTCACTGTAACAGTCTAACAGCCAAAAAGAAAAGTATCTAAATTATACCAGTGACATTCAAAACAGCTAAATGAACACACACCATCTATTGAGTTTTATGATAAACAAGACACCATATTTATTTTCCATACATTATCTCATTTAGTCTTTCAGACCTATGATTCTTATGAATTAATATTCATATTACAGACAGGGAAATAGACATAAAAATTTCAGTACCTTACACAAGGGCTCATCAAGAGAAAGTAATGGTAGATCAAGTATTTAAATCCAAGTCTGTTGACTTAGAAGCCCATGCTTTTTAAAAAACAAAGTTTTCTTACTCTCAAGTAGCAAAATATAAAATTTTCAGTTTATTACCATTATATTTCTATTTCTTGATTTTAATGTTAGCTCAATATAGAAATTTTAAATTAGTTTGTAATGTATTTCACTTAAAAATGTACAGGTATGTATGTAATTGCATTTTAACAAACATTATAAAAATATAGTGAAATGTCTCCTAATTTCATTCAATTTTGTATTCTGATAATATCTTTTCCTGTGCTTTTAAAAGTAACATCTATTTCCTATACCATAATACTTTTGGCTAAATTGTTTTCCAAATACCCAGTAGCTGGTATGATTCCCTTATTTACACAATACAAATGGGTCATTTAGTCCCCAAGAATAATTTTATACATGTGTTGCTGAACTCTAAGCATTTCTACAAATTATTAGTAGAAGAAAACACAACAGTTTGGGAGAAATGTCCAAAAAGTTAGGACTTAGCTTTCGAACACCACAATTTTAAATTAGTTTTTCCCTTTTTCCCTAGAATCTCTCAGTACTTGCTATCATATTGGCTGCACAAATTTTGTTTTTCTGTCCTTAAAACAAGGCTCTTTCAATTTCTTCACATATTATATGGTATTGCTACCCCTATCCCTCTTCTATGGAGCAGTGTTCAGCTTCTAGCTTTCAAAATTCTGATATCATATGATTTACTTTTATTCAGCCATATTTTTGGGATCATGATGATCTAACATGCATGATGATAATCAATGCATTAGAAATTCCCACTTCCTTTCACAATCATGACTAGTGTGTTCCATAAAATATTTCTCATTCTTCAGATGAAAGTTGTGCCATGTCAAAGAAGTTTTCTCTTCTTGGAGCAGGATATATTCACCTCCGCTGAAGTTTATATTTATAAACAATATGACTACATTCAGGTTTTTGTTTGTTTGTTTGTTTGTTTACCATTTAACAGTTGCAGAGAGCTTCTATACGGATGCTCACACTGTATTCAATTTCTGGAACAAGGCATGATATAACAAATAAAATTTTTTTTTTCATTTTACCTTTCAAATTAGTCTGGCAAAAATGAAGGACAAGTATTAATATTTCCACTGAATAAATAAGAAACTTGAGGTACAAAGACGTTATATAAAATTTCCCGAGGTTATATAAGTAATAAATATTGAAGCTCAGGTAAGCATATCTTCTAAAGCACAAGTGAGCTCCTAGCCTCTCTTTGCTTCTGTTTTCTCAATATAGACACTGTTGTGAAGAATTTAGAAGTCTCTGAAGCCAGGAGCTTGGGTTCCTGCTCTGACACTGCTGGACTTCTCTGGCTGTGTTAATTTGGGCAAATCTCTTAACTACTTTGTGACTCTTTTTTATCCTATTCTGTAAATAGAGATAATTTTATTGTGAATTTTATGTAACAATGCTTGACTATTGCTAAGTATACGTATAAATTAGTAATAGTAAACCCTGGCCCACCAGTTTTAGGGTGTTCATTTTCTAGATAAAATTATGTAATGAATAGCAATAAAAAAAATACATGTTCTTTGGAGTTGGTAAAGCCTGAGATAGACATGGACTATCTATGGTATAGCACAGGAAGAAAGTGTCAGGATACCAGGGAAAGGCAATGGAAATGTCTTAATGAAAAAGAAAGATATTAAAATAGATTTTAGGTATCTTAGGTATCCTCTCTGACAAAAGCACCGCTTCCCAACACATCATAAACAAACAAATAAGATGAAGAAGTGGCAGTAGAAACTGGAAGATCACCTTCATGAGTGCTAAACAAACAAACAAGGAGTTTTAGCTGGGTGTGAATCAAAATAGATTTTTTAAAAAATAAATTGTTATTTTCAATTACAGTTGACATACAATATTATGTTAGTTTCACTTGTGTAATAGTCATTAGACATATCTTATGAAGTGATCATCCAGATAAATCTAATATCTATCTGACACCATGCATATGTATTACAATATTATTGGTTATATTTCTTATGTTATACTCTACATCCCCATGACTATTTTGTAACTACCAATTTGTACTTTTTAATCCCTTCCTCTTT
>NW_011888878.1:4437662-4448583 GCF_000151845.1 Pteropus vampyrus
TCCCGTATAGGTAACCAACTGTCTTTCTCTTGCTGTTTTTGAGACTCTCTTTGTCTTTAACCTTTGGCATTTTAATTATGATGTATCTTGGTGTGGGCCTGTTTGGGTTCCTTTTGTTTGGGACTCTATGCTTCATATGCTTGTATGTCTATTTTTTTTGCCAGGTCAGGAAAATTTTTCCTCATTATTTCTTCAAATAGGTTTTCCATCCATTTCTCTCTCTTATCCTTCTGGTACCCCTATGATATGAATATTGGTACACTTGATGCTGTCCCGGAGGCCCCTTTAACTAACCTCATTTTTTTCGATTCTTCATATTTGTTGTTCTGATTGGGTAGTTTCTGCTATCTTATCTTCCAAACCACTGATTTGATCCTCTGCTTCATCTAATCTACTGTTGATTCTCTCTAATGTATTTTTTATTTTAGTTATTGTATTCTTCATTTTGACTAACTCTTTTATTTTCATTTTTACATTTCCTATCTCTTTGTTGAGATTATTGAGCATCCTTATAAACAGTGTTTTTAACTCTACATCTGATAGACTGCTTGTCTCCATTTCACTTAGTTATTTTTCTGGAGCTTTGTTCTGTCCTTTCGCGTAAGACATGTTTCTTTGTCTCCCCATTTTGTCTGCCTCTCTGTCTTTGTTTCTATGTATTTGGTAGGGTTCCTAAGTCTACCAGTCATGGTAGAGTGGTTTTATGTAGTAGGCTTCTTGTGGAGCCCATAGCACAGTCTTTCTGGTCACCAGAGCTGAGTACTGCAAGTGTGTTCCTTGTGTGTGTTGTGTGTGCCCTCCTGCTGTAGTTGATCCTTGGTTACTATCTGCATATCAATAAGAGGGATTAATCCAAGGGCTGATTGGTTGTGAAGACTGGTGGGTGACTGTATTAGAGGAGCTATTGTGTAAAGGTTGACCCTACAGAGAAGAATTTGCTTTAATGGATTTCTGGTGGATGTTCAGCCTTCTCTTTGTGAGTATTGTTTGTGGAGGGGGTTGAGTAGTGCTCTGGTATGGTCTGGAGCTGGCCATCACCATGTGTGTTGGTTCTAGGCCCTCTTGGGAGGGGCTCTGGTTCAGGCTTAGACTAGCTGCTGCCTGTTCCCTGCCAGGAACCACTTGGTATGAGCTACAAAGTGATCCTCAAATGGTTACCACTTGTGCTGGAGTTTGAGATACCTGAGAGAGGCTAAGTTGTGAACTGAAACTAGCTGCTACTATTGCCCATCTTGGAGCTACTTAACAAGAGGTATAGGGCACACAAACTTGTTTGGAGTTTGTGAACCTTCAAGAAATTGTAGGAAAGTCCTAAGTATGAGTCATGACAAGCTGTTTGTATGGAAAGGCCACTTGAAGCAGCTTGGATGGGCCTGCGAGTTGGGTAGTTCAGGGTCTTAGGGAATCACTAGGGCAGAATGAATGGTGTTAGGTTAATGGAAACTCAGATGTGGCACCTATGTCTGCATACTGAGTAGGAGGAGGGCTCGACAAAGGAATAATGGCTTCTGCCAGCACTTCTTTCTGGAAAAAAGCTGCCCCTCGAGCCCTTGCCCTGAAGCCAGATAATTCAGTTTCTCCATGCAGGTCCCTGGCACCCTTCGAACTGCTTCTTCAGTGCTGGAACTCAACTTAAGAGAGTCTGTCAGTGAGTTAGTCCATGTATGGGCCTTTTAAAAGAAAAGAGTGGGACTACAGCCACCTTTTATCTCATCGAACCCAAATCTCCAATGGTTTTCACAGCCAGAAGTTATGGGAGCTTCTCTTCCTGGCACTAGAACCCTAGGCCAAGGAAGCTAGTATAGGGCTGGGACCTCTCACTCTTCATGGGGGCCCTCTGAAGCTGAGATATTCCTCTCAAATTTTAATCACCATTCATGGGTGTAAGACCATCTCGTTCCACATCTTTGACTCTCCTATCTGTCTCAAGGTGGCTAATATATATTCTTATCCTTAGATGTAGGACCTCTGCTCAGCTAGATTTCAGATGATTTTCAATGATGGTTGTTTTGAGTTTAATTGTAATTTTGAAGTGGTTGTAGAAGGAGGCAAGTACATTTACCTACTCTGCCATCTCAACTGGAAGCTTTTTAAACTGAATCTAGAACAAGATACAGATATACACTTCCTCTCTCCCCAGTGAGGAAGGGAGAGTATCTGTCTCTAAAGAATCATTAGAAGGCTTGCTTCCTTCACTTTGTTGGCTTCTAGGAAGGAGAAAAGGCAGGGCTGAGACTAATATGCTAGTTGACTCTTCCCAAACATACTGATGAGAGAGAAAAAACACTCTATAAACCCTGGAATAGAAAAGTATGCAATAGTTAATAGAAATATCTGGGTTAGACAAGAAAGATTTCCAAAAAAGAAAAAAAAAAATAACCAAAAACCCTGAATCACGATATTACAAAGAAGACAAATGTTTGAATAATAGATATGTTAAGTAAATGCAATAGAGAAAACTAATCGTGGATTCTTACATAAAAGAGCCAAAAACGTGCATTATCTTCAACACAAATAAGATTACTAGAATTTGTGCATTCTTCTGAGGTTTTAGACATGTTAGACAATCAAAATGAAAATTTTATTTTAAATTATAGTGATAGCACTGTGAAATAGGTCATATTGCCTCTATTTTACCAGTGATGTGAGAACATCAGAGAAATTTAGTTGTTTCCCGTGTCACGAAACAAATTCATGGAAAATTGTGAATGAGATCCCAAGCAGTGTGACTCCAATTTCTCAGCAGAATATAACACACATGGCAGCAAGACGCAGTTCTCTCATTAATGTAGGTATCACGCTATTATCAAAATTTGCTTATAAAGTAGAATATAAAACTAAAGAGCATCTGATAAACTCAGTAGGAAATAATGATAGTCTAATGTCCTCTCGATTATAAGAATATATTAAAGTATAATTTACAAAATGGTAAAATCATGACTCTCATGCAAATGTAAAATGAACCACATCAAATATTTTATTCTGCTTATTAAGCCACTAGTAAGATATTTAAATGTTTGAAAGATTATTTGAGAAACTAGGTGTATATAGGCAATTTATTTTAAAAAATTAAGATATAATTGCTAGATAAAATTATTTTAAAGTGGCTAATATCTAATGGAGCCATAAACCATAATGTTTGGTGTTTAATCTATTGCATTGCACAGAAATTATTTTCATCTCTGCTAGACAAAAACCTACAATTTAATTTTTGCCCCTCCTTTATGGGTATAGAAATTATTTAGTCAATAAGAAGTCAAGCCCATGACTATAGTCGAGGAACATCCAGTAATCTCTTTAGCTTATTTCCAATATTCAAATAAATATTCTGCCAGATATATGTAAACACTTTCCGTTTGTTAATTAGGACCAAATTTTTCTCTTGATTACTCATAGTTATCTCTGTACTTTTTAGTACTAGAATCATGCAGAACATTATTCATCATCATGCAGATCATTATTCATCATTGGCCCCTTATTTTTTAAACCATGCCACTGTTTAAGTCACATTATATGATGTCACTTGTTAGATTGAAGTTTATTTTACATTTTCCCTCAGATTACCTGACTTGGTTACACTGATTGTATTACAAATTATTCTAGTCTATTAACTACATAAAAAGAAATGTCTAAATCTAACTAAAAAGTGAAAAAAAAAATCAATACACATAAATTTTTTCCAAGGGCTATTGTGTCCTAGTCATAGGATCTTTCATAGGCCATAGTCAATATTGTTGCCATAAGTAGAATTCCCAGAGGACAGACATCAGAGATGACCACAGGCAACTTCTGGATAGCTCTACTTTAAGGTGACATCCAAATTCATTCACAATCTAAATTTCTGAAAAACTTTTATTTCTTTATTCTTCTTATATTTTCTCAAATATGTCTTTCTTTTCAATTGTGCTTGTGCTTTACTCTCTAATCACAATTGTTCAAATGTCTCTCCACTATGAAGATGGTCTAGTTCTCCTAGTCATTTCTCCCTCTATACTCTCATAGCTTTTAATGCACATCTGTTATTTAAAAAAGCATTATTTTTTTATAATTAGTTGCTTATGCACTTATCTTTCCATGACCTTTGCACAAAATATGTAGTTAACATAAATTTAAAAAAAGCTATGAATGAATCAATAGAGTGCAGATAGAGTTTTAGTTAAAAAGACATGTTTGCAAATTATCATAATTGTATTAGTAATTTATCATGAGTGACTTGTGGAGAAGCATAAGTAAGTGTATTTATATAAGATTGTTATATTATAAAGTCCAATCCCTTTTATTGTCAAGATTCTGTTCATAAAGTCTTCTCTCCTTTGCCAAGGGAAAATATATTGTCCTGTGGGGATCATGGGGTTGGTAGAAAAGTGTGTGATGCTAGAGGAGTCATGAGAAGAAGAAGTTGTAATGAAGAATACATTATATTGTTTAGAAGAAGCACTAATAGAATTTTTACTTAAGCCAAAATTTACTAAGTGCCAGCCAGGCACATTCAAAATATTCAGAATATTTTAATGCAATTCCAAAAACTGTTTTCTCAAAATTTCATAGCTCCTATGATAAATTTCCTGTAATAGATGCTACAGTCAATGCAGGAGCCATCCTTCTGATTCAATAAATCATCATGTGAAAAACAAACAAACAAACAAACAATGTCTATGTATAATACCACCTCCCTGCAAATAAAAAAATATTCTGCATATCTCATATATGACAATGTTTACATGACCCATAAACTAATGTGATTGTTAAGTAGCTTTCTATAGACTATAATTCCTAAGAATTTCCAAGACAATGTTTTCCCATCAAATGTTATAAAAATTATAATGAATTATGATCATTAATTTCAGATGCAGATTTTCTGCTGAGAAAACTCATTCAAACAATAGCCTTTTCCAAGCCATTGAATTGCAAGCTACAAACATGTCTAGAAATTTATTAAAAGTCTTTTATTCAGATTCAAGTGTTTGAATACTAGCTGGTTGTCAGATTTAACTAATTCTTTCTACAGAAAAAAACATAAAGTTTTAGAGCTGCTGTTAATGTATCAGCAACTATTCATTATTATCAGAATAAGCAAACCTATGACACTGAGAAATTGAAACATTGTGGGACCTGAAGGCTATATTTAAAATATTATATCCTTAATATCTACAGCTAAAACTTCATGTGAGGGGCTTTTTGTTTTAAGTTTCATCAATGCCAGGCTCTTTTCACACTTGGACAAGAACCCTCCCTTATATTCATTTGCTTGAGGTGACAATTTGATTAAGTTTTTGCAGTTTTTACCTCATTTTATTTAGGCTACTGTCATTCATTCATATGGAATCTAAAAAGTTATACTTAAAGAAAGTGATACAAATTTATAATGGAATCAAAAGACACAGGCCCAAGCAAAGGCCCCAAACTCTGATGAGTTTAATTAATGAAAATTAATTTTATCATTTTTCTGTTAGGCTGTGTAGTTCAATTTACTCCAATTTCTTAGAAGAAAATATCCTTGATGTAGTTCTCACACACATACACACAAGAGTATCTTGTGTATATCTTCTAGTATGCCCCTAAACTTATTAAAGTATAACACTGAAGTATAATTGATATATAAATACAGAAGTATAATATACTTATGGTGACTAATATAAAACCAGTAAGCACTAATTCACTCTAGATTCAGTTATTCTTTATATTAAAAAATACAAAATTATAAAAATGCAAAGAATATGGCATCATGTAAATTTGCATTTACTTAAAACTACAACAGCCTACTGATTTATTAAATTGATATTATCCATTCCAAACATTTCTAAAGTTTTAAAAACCTGTTTTATTGGAGGAAAAATTAGATAAGAATAACATAGAAAGTACTATCCCTTAATGTAACATTTTGGCTCTGTAAATTTACTTAAGGCAAACAAAAAAAAGAAAACAAAAAAAAAAAAAAAAATAATCTACTAAATGACTTTTGAGCAAAAGTTAACAATATTTCAAAATAATTGGCTAAAATATGAGTCTTTTCTTTAGGCACAAGTATAAGTTTAAATAATGCATGAAAAAAGAGTTTAAAATATATTTTAAAGCTTACAAATCAAAGCATAAATGTTGTTTTCCAGAGTTAACAGTTGAAGAACAATTTTTAGAGAATATCCATTGAGCACATTTGGTCTATAAAGATAAAGAAACAGTAAATTTACAGTCTAATAGTGGAGGAATTATAGATACACAAAAGTAATAACACAAGTCAGAAAATGACAATTGCTGTAACAGAGTCCAGAATAGATTTCTATGAAATATGAAAGAAGAAAGGTTATACTCTTTCTAAAGGATCTAGTCTTCCCCAAAATGACAGTGTTGGATTTTGTAAAATGGGTTAAATTAAACCAGTTAGAGAGGTAAGACGTTTCACGAGCAAAGGAATAGTAAGAGCAAGGGCACAGACATTGGAGTTGAAGAATTATACTTAGAAAAGAGCAAGAAAAATTTCTGTTTGGATAAAATGTCAATTCTATGCTGGAGGTAATTGTTGGCAAGTAGGCTGAAATGGGATGCTGAAGCCATGTTCTGAAGATCTGAGATCCCATGCTGATTTGTTTATATTTAAATTAATAGGTATTAAAAGTCTTTGAATAGGAAACTGGTATGCTATAAATTCTAAAAGACAGTGGAAACCAACAATTAATTATCCTGGTGCACCAATGCCTCATTCAGTCTTAAAGTGAAAATCAGGATATAACCAGAGAAGTACATAAGTAAGTAGAATAGTAATGTTATGCCACAAATGTAGTGTTTATAATCTTTTTATTATAAATACAATTTTAATGCATTTACATAAGTATTCGAACCAGTGATTAAAAGGGTATGATTTGAAATGCATGTCAATATTTGTTGAAGTTTCTGAATATTTGTAATTTCTGAATTTGAACTATTGCTTAAGGGAGAACACCTTCTACACCTTCTACTTCTACAATAAGAAGAAAGTAATTGAGAATGTAATATTTGAATTACTGAATACGTCATGGCAAAGGTATGTCCAACGAGGCATATATCCATCAATATCAGTCTTCACTTTTGAAAATGCAGGTTTTAAAGAATAATTATTAACTCCGCCTCCTAAATTAGAGCATTAGAATTAAATACAAAATGGACACCAGACTTAAAAATTCTCTAAGCAAACCATTTAAGCCATGTAAATAAAACTAAATCTAGCTTGATTCATGAGCACAACCAAAACTTAACTTAGGTTATTTATTGTAAATGTCTCTGACAACTATGAAAGAAATTTAAGTCCTCTTCCAAAAAGCGGTATGAGATAATCACTTTTAACCAATCCCCTGACATCTGGAAACCCTTATTGTAATAACTAATCATTGTAAAGGTTAACAACTTGCTCATTTTCATTTTATAAATTATCCTGTAACTTCATGCGCCTGAGCTTCATGTCCGTCTTTGAATTTGAAAGCTCCCAGTTCTCGAACTATTTTTATACGCACAATAAACTCTTAGTAAATACTATTTATTGATTTGGTGATTTTATTTTTGCTATTTCTGGATTTTTGACAATAGTAAACTTTCAGTTAGAACAGAAAGAACTGAGGAAGGTATAAAAGCAGAATACTGACATTGAGTTTGTTAAAGTTATTTAAGTCAAATAGCTGATGTCAGTTAAATAAAATATACTTATATTTACATTGTTAAATATAAATATAACTTGAAAAGATCAAGTTAGCATTTCAATGTTTCAAATGTGAGCGAAAGATTGAAAGATGAAAATATACCATTCAAACTTTATATATGTAAACTATTTATAAATTTATTTATAAAAATTTTTATAAATTTATAAAAATATTTATAAATTTAATATATAAAATTTTTATAAATTTATAAATATGTTTATAAATTTATATATAAAAATTCATATATAAATAAATATTTATACATTTTTGTTTCTTAACAAATCCATAAATAGAAATTCATAAATAATGTAATATTTATTGACTGATTCTATATGCCATTGGATAATACAAGAAATGCAAGGGAATAATTAATATTTTCTATCAAGACATAACCATATGATTTCAGTTAATTACCTGTGAATGATGTATATTCTGGTCCTAAATTAAAATATCCAATTTCTGAGTTCTTAAGTTCTTGAACTCCTCCTTAGAGAAAACTTTGTTGACTACCTCTGTAGAGAAGATCTTCTCAGTAATATTCTATTACAGAAGTCTGCCTTTGAAATGGTGATTACACTATAATCTTTTCATTTAAGAGTTGACCACCTCACTCTGTAAACTGAAAGTTCCCCAAAGTCAAGGGTTTTACTCTACTTTGCTCTATTATATCTCTAGTGCCCAGAACTGATTAATACTGAATAAATATTAGTTAGGTTAAAATGTAATTTTTCCAGAAATCCAATTATTTAATAGAGAAAAATTAATCAAACACTTGGATGTCTCTATATTGCCAACAACTGAAAATTTACAATAACTTATTATTGATAAAAGTATCACTTGTGTATAAATAAGAAAAACATTTTGTATAATATCAGGAAAATGTAAAACAAAACAATTTACATTTAACTTAATTGTTGAAAGTATAAAACATAATCTTTACTTTCATTTGTTCTACACATATTTTTGAATTTATACTATGTATAAAGCACTATATTAGTTCTTATGTGAGATACAGAGATAAAAATAAAAGAGATATAGTTCCCCCTTGAAGAAATGAACATTACAGTACAGATAAGAAACAGATACTGTAATTCAAGGTAGAAAATGACAGTTGACATTAGAGCTTTGCTGCAAGTTTTTTTCAAACTTTTATTTACTATAACCCATAGTAATAAATTCATTGTATACTATGTGTGTATATGTAAAACTGAAACAAATGTGTTACAAAACAATATTTTACTTTATCTTATGCAGCTCCCTCTAATATTTCTATCATATATATATTTTAATACTGGGTGTTTATTTATTAATCTGCTTTCAAAACACAATAATAATCAGCACACACTTTGAAAATACTGAGTTATTTGGAGAATCAGCTTTATAATTAAGATGATATTTATGCTAAAAGTTGAATTTAAAAACTTTATAATATTTATACAAGTAAATTTGAGAAAAAGGAATCATTCCAGATAGAAGGAACCACATAAAAAACATGGAGAAAATGTGTAAGAGATAAATAAGCAAAAGCAAGTAATTCAGTTTGGCTGGTATGGTAAGCAGAATTCTAAGATGGCCACCAAGATTTCCACATCCTGAAATACATACTTTGTGTAATATGCTCCTCTTGAGTGTGCCAGAAACTGTGAATATAAAACTATATTATTCCCATGGTTATAGTACCTTCTCTGGTAAAATGGATTTTTGGTAGATGTAATGAAAACCTCTAATCAATGACTTAATCAAGATTTCCTGGGTGGGTCTGTCCTAAACAGATGATCTATTTAAAGGAAGATTCAAACTCAAAGATGCACCTTTCTTACTGGCTTGAAGAGACAGACTTCATGAACTCTACAGCTGCAAGGGAATGAATTCTGAAAATTCCACGGAAGCTTCAAAGAGGACACCAAGCCAACCTAGCCAACATGTTTTGATTGTGAGACCTTCAACAGAAAACCTAGCAGAACCCACCAAACTTCTGACCTATGGAAGGATGAGATAATAAAGGGTGTTGTCGAATTCCGGTCAAGATGGTGCTGTAAGTAAATGCTGTGCTTGCCTCCTCTCAAGACCACATCACAATTACAATTAAACTAGAGAATAGCAATCCTTGAGAGTCACCTAAAGTCTAGCTGAATAGAAGTCCTAAAACTGAGACACACAAAAGAGGTCACTTTGAGACTGATAGGAAGAGCGGAGACACAAAATAGGATGGTCCTGATCCCTCATGTGGCCATTGAGAATCAGGAGAAATGTCTTGGCTGCAGAGGTCCTGCCTGAGGAGCAAGGGTTCCTGGTCTCACCTTTGTTTCCAGTGCTGGAAAGAGAAATCTTCACACTCTGGCTACAAAAACCACCAGAGACTGTGTGGTTCAGTGAGACTGAGGGCTGCTAAAGTCCCAGATGCTTCTCTTAAACGACCCGAGTAGGGACTTACTCACTGAGGAAGTCACTTGCTCTGAGCTTCAGTGCTGAAATAACAGTTGAGAAGGCTCCAGGGACATATAGGAAGGAACTGAATTATCTGGCTCCAGAGTGAAGGCTGGAAGGGCTGCTTTCTCTCAGACAGAAGTGCTGGTAGAATCCATTGTTTCTTTGTAGAGCTCATCCCCTTCCCAGTGTGCAGATACAGGTAACTGCCATATATGAGTATCCATCACCTGGCTAACATTGGTCACCTTGGCCTGGTGATTCCCTGAGACCCCACCTGACCCAATTTTCAGGCCCACCCAAACCATCTCCAGTGGCTTTTCTATACAAATGACTTGTCTCGGCTCATGCTGTAAACTTTCCTAAAATCTCTCAAAGGTTCATAAAACCTAATCAAGCAGCATCTGGCTTTAGGATGCCCCATACCACTTGCTGAGCAGTCCCAACCCAGGCATTCTTGGCAGCTGGCCTTGATTTGTGACTTGTCCTCTTGAAGCATCTCCAAGTCCAGTGTTGGTGGCAGCCATCTGAAAACTGCGGATGCCAGGTGGCTCTAGACAGAGCACAGACTGCAACTGAATTCAGCTTGTGGCAGGGCCCCTCCCAGGAAGCCCCAACCTACACACCTAGTGACCAACTTTGGTATGGGCTACAGCACCACCCAAGGTCACTTCTGAGGATGACACACCCAAAGGGCAGACAGGGTAGACACTAGAGCCCTGTTAAAATGAATGTTGCTCTGTAGGGTCAACCTCTGGACAACAGCTCTTGCACTGGTAATGGCTAGTCATCACAACCAATCAGCCCAAGGGGCGGTCCCTCCCATT
>NW_011888878.1:4448633-4450191 GCF_000151845.1 Pteropus vampyrus
CAGTTGAGAAGGCTCCAGGGACATATAGGAAGGAACTGAATTATCTGGCTCCAGAGTGAAGGCTGGAAGGGCTGCTTTCTCTCAGACAGAAGTGCTGGTAGAATCCATTGTTTCTTTGTAGAGCTCATCCCCTTCCCAGTGTGCAGATACAGGTAACTGCCATATATGAGTATCCATCACCTGGCTAACATTGGTCACCTTGGCCTGGTGATTCCCTGAGACCCCACCTGACCCAATTTTCAGGCCCACCCAAACCATCTCCAGTGGCTTTTCTATACAAATGACTTGTCTCGGCTCATGCTGTAAACTTTCCTAAAATCTCTCAAAGGTTCATAAAACCTAATCAAGCAGCATCTGGCTTTAGGATGCCCCATACCACTTGCTGAGCAGTCCCAACCCAGGCATTCTTGGCAGCTGGCCTTGATTTGTGACTTGTCCTCTTGAAGCATCTCCAAGTCCAGTTTTGGTGGCAGCCATCTGAAAACTGCGGATGCCAGGTGGCTCTAGACTGAGCACAGACTGCAACTGAATTCAGCTTGTGGCAGGGCCCCTCCCAGGAAGCCCCAACCTACACACCTAGTGACCAACTTTGGTATGGGCTACAGCACCACCCAAGGTCACTTCTGAGGATGACACACCCAAAGGGCAGACAGGGTAGACACTAGAGCCCTGTTAAAGTGAATGTTGCTCTGTAGGGTCAACCTCTGGACAACAGCTCTTGCACTGGTAATGGCTAGTCATCACAACCAATCAGCCCAAGGGGCGGTCCCTCCCATTGACAAGCAAACAGCAACAAAGGCTCAACTACAACAGGAAAGCAACACAACCCATACAAGGAACGTATTGGAGAACACGGCTCAGGTGACCAGAGCCTCACATTGGGCCCCACAGCACACCTACTACATTAGGCCTCTGTACCAAGACTGGGAGACGTAGCAGCCCTACCTAATACATAGAAACAAATACAGCTAAAGTAGGCAGCTAAAATGGGAAGACAAAGAAACACATCTCAAATGAAAGAACAGAACAAAGCTACAGAAAAAGAACTCAACAAAATAGAGACAAGCAATCTGTCAGATGCAGAGTTCAAAACACTTATAAGGATGCTCAATGAACTTAGAAGAAGAGTAGAGGAACTCAGCGAGAACTTTAACAAAGACATGAAAAACATAAAAGTGAAGACAGAAAACATGAAAAAGAATCAGTCAAAAATCAATAATAAAATAACTGAAATGAGGAATGCTTTAGAATAAATCAACAGATAAGGTGAAGCAAAGGATTGAATAAGTGATCTTGAAAATAAGGTAGTAGAAAACACCTAATCAGAACAACAAAATCAAAGAATTCAAAACAAAACAAAACAAAAAAAGGATAATTTAAGGGGGCCTCTTGGCACCACCATATCAAGATTCACATAATAGGAATACCACAAGGAAAAGAGAGAGAGCAAGGAACTGGAAACCTATTTCAGGAAATAACAACAGTTTAGTTCATCAAAATGATGAACTTTTGGAAAGAGAAGTTAAGAAAAAATCACATCGAAAACAATACCTGGGAA
>NW_011888878.1:4450241-4452429 GCF_000151845.1 Pteropus vampyrus
GAAAAGAGAGAGAGCAAGGAACTGGAAACCTATTTCAGGAAATAACAACAGTTTAGTTCATCAAAATGATGAACTTTTGGAAAGAGAAGTTAAGAAAAAATCACATCGAAAACAATACCTGGGAATCAAATTAATCAAGGAGATAAAAGACTTGTTCTCAGAAAATTAAAGGCATTGCAAACACAAATTAAAGAAAATACAAATAAATGGAAGCTCGTACTGTGCTCATGGGTAGAAAGAATAAACATCATTAAAATGACCATACTAACCAAAGAAATCTATAGATTCAATGCAATCCTTATCAAAATACCAAGGGCATTTTTCAGAGAGCTAGTACAAATAATCCTAAAATTTATATGGAAACATAAAAGACCCCGAATAGCCACAGCAATCTTCAGAAAGAACAAAGTAGGAGGTATCACACTACCTGATATCAAACTATACTACAAGTCTACAGTAATCGAAACAACATGGTACTGGCATAAAAACAGATACATTAATCATTGGAATGGAATAGAGAGCTCAGAAATAAATCCACACCTCCACGTTCACTTAATCTATGACAGAGGAGGCAAGAATATACAATGGAGTAAAGACAGTCTCTTCAATAAATGGTATTGAAAAAATCGAGCAGATACATACAAAAAAAATTGGACCACCTTCTTACACCATATACAAGAATAGACTCAAAATGGATTAAATACTTAAATGTAAGGCCTGAAACCATAAAATTTCTAGAAGAAAACATAAGCAATAAACTCTCTGATATTGCTAACAGTAATTTATTTTCTGATATTTCTCAAGGAAGGGATACGAAAGGAAAAAAAAAAAAACAAATAAGACTACATCAAACAAAAAGTTTTTGTACAGCAAAGGAAACCATGAACAAAACACAAAGACAACCGATTGATTGGGAGAAGATATTCGCTTATGATACATCTGATAAGAGGTTATCCAAAAAATATAAAGAACTCTTACCACTCAACAACAAAAAAACAAACCATCCATTAAAAAATGGGCATCTGTATTTCAAAAGAGGAAACACAGATGGCCTATAGACATATGAAAAGATGCTCAAGGTCACTAATCATCAGAGAAATGTAAATTAAAACCACAACGACGCATCATCTCACACCTGTCAGAAATAGCTATCATCAATAAATCAAAGAACAAGTGTTAGAGCAAATGTGGAGAAAGAACTCTCATACACTGTTGGTGGGATTGAAAATTGGTACAGACACTATAAAAAAAAGTGTGGAGGTTCCTCAAAAAATTAAAAATGGATGTAACTATTGACACAGCAATTGTACTTCTGTGTATTTATCCAAAGAAAAGCAAAACAATGATTTGTGAAGATCTATGCACTCTTATGTTCATAACAGCACAATTTACAATAGCCAAGATATGGAAGCAACTTAAATGCCCATCGATGATTGGATCAAGAAGTTAGGACTCACATATATAATGGAATATTAGCCATTTAAAAAAGTGAAATTCTATCATTTCAATAACAAGGATAGACCTAGAGGTTATTACGCTGAGTGAAATACGTCAGACAAAGAAAAACACCATACGATTTCACTTATATGTGAAATCTAAAGAACAAAAAGAACAAACGAATCAAAAACAGTCTCACAAATATAGAGGACAATCTGGTGACGACAGAGGGGAGGGGGGTTGGGGAGCTGTGAGAATGGGGTGAGGGGCTAAAGAAGTACAAATTAGTAGTTGATAGATGGTCATGGAGTTGTAGAGCATGGCATAGGGAATGCAGTTAGCATTAAAGTAATGGTTAGTTGGAGACCCAGAGGAGAGAAAGAACAATTAGGGGATCATTTCATAAACCTTATAAATGTCTACCCAATGTACTGTATACTTGAAACGAATAAAATTAAGTTAAAAAAAATTATTTTCCTACTATTTCCCTAGTTCCCTACAAGGGATCCTTCATAAGACTGTCAGTTGATTTCTCAACTGAAATTTTGCAGGCCAGAAGAATTGGTACAAAATATTCAAGGTGATCAAAAATAAGGACCTACAACTAAGATTACTCTACCCAGCAAAGCTATCATTTAGAATCGAAGGACAGATAAAGAGCTTCGTAGACAAGACAAAGCTAAAAAAGTTAATTACCACCAAACTAGTATTATAAGAAATGTTAACGAGACTTTTCTAAGAAGGAAAAAAA
>NW_011888878.1:4452479-4460172 GCF_000151845.1 Pteropus vampyrus
TATTTCAAAAGAGGAAACACAGATGGCCTATAGACATATGAAAAGATGCTCAAGGTCACTAATCATCAGAGAAATGTAAATTAAAACCACAACGACGCATCATCTCACACCTGTCAGAAATAGCTATCATCAATAAATCAAAGAACAAGTGTTAGAGCAAATGTGGAGAAAGAACTCTCATACACTGTTGGTGGGATTGAAAATTGGTACAGACACTATAAAAAAAAGTGTGGAGGTTCCTCAAAAAATTAAAAATGGATGTAACTATTGACACAGCAATTGTACTTCTGTGTATTTATCCAAAGAAAAGCAAAACAATGATTTGTGAAGATCTATGCACTCTTATGTTCATAACAGCACAATTTACAATAGCCAAGATATGGAAGCAACTTAAATGCCCATCGATGATTGGATCAAGAAGTTAGGACTCACATATATAATGGAATATTAGCCATTTAAAAAAGTGAAATTCTATCATTTCAATAACAAGGATAGACCTAGAGGTTATTACGCTGAGTGAAATACGTCAGACAAAGAAAAACACCATACGATTTCACTTATATGTGAAATCTAAAGAACAAAAAGAACAAACGAATCAAAAACAGTCTCACAAATATAGAGGACAATCTGGTGACGACAGAGGGGAGGGGGGTTGGGGAGCTGTGAGAATGGGGTGAGGGGCTAAAGAAGTACAAATTAGTAGTTGATAGATGGTCATGGAGTTGTAGAGCATGGCATAGGGAATGCAGTTAGCATTAAAGTAATGGTTAGTTGGAGACCCAGAGGAGAGAAAGAACAATTAGGGGATCATTTCATAAACCTTATTAATGTCTACCCAATGTACTGTATACTTGAAACGAATAAAATTAAGTTAAAAAAAATTATTTTCCTACTATTTCCCTAGTTCCCTACAAGGGATCCTTCATAAGACTGTCAGTTGATTTCTCAACTGAAATTTTGCAGGCCAGAAGAATTGGTACAAAATATTCAAGGTGATCAAAAATAAGGACCTACAACTAAGATTACTCTACCCAGCAAAGCTATCATTTAGAATCGAAGGACAGATAAAGAGCTTCGTAGACAAGACAAAGCTAAAAAAGTTAATTACCACCAAACTAGTATTATAAGAAATGTTAACGAGACTTTTCTAAGAAGGAAAAAAATAATACATGTCAAAAATATGAACAATAAAATGGCAATAACTACATATCTATCAACTATCACTTTAAATGTAAATGAATTAAATACTCTAATCAAAAGACTGGGTGGCTGAATGGATAAGAACTTCAATCAAAAGATCGGGTGTCTGAACGGATAAGAAAAGATGCTCATATATGCTACCTATAAGAGACTCACTTCAGATTGAAAGACACATATAGATTTAAAGGGATGAAAAAAAGTGTTTCATGAAAATAGAATCAAAGGAAAGCTGGGGTAGTAATACTTACACAAGACAAAATAGACTTTAAAACAAATGCTATAACAAGAGACAAAAAAAGACCCAGTAATTCCACTCTGAGTATTTATTTAAACAAACCCAAAACATTATTTTGAAGGGACATGTGACTCTATATATTTATTGCAGTATTGTTTATAATAGTCAAGATGTGGAGGTCAATTAGATGTTCATCAATAATCGAATGGATAAAAGAGATGGCACATCTACAGAATGGAATATTTCTCAGCCATAAAAAAATGAAATCTTGCCATCTGTCCCAACGTGAATGGACCTAGAGGGTATCGTGCTGAGTGGAGTAGGCCAAACAGAGAAAGACAAAGGTCATATGTGGAATCTAGAGAATAAGATAAAGAAACAACAGAAATAAGCTCGTAGATACAGAGAGCATTTTCATGGTTGTCAGATTTGGGGATGGGGGATGAATTTAATAGAGAGGAAATTAAAGGTACAAATTGGTAGTTACAAAATAGTCTTGGAGATATAGAGAGTAGCATGGGGGATATAGTCAGTATTATTGTGATAACTATGTATGGTGTCAGATGGGTACTGGATTGATGGGGATGATCTCTTCCTAAGTTATATAAATGCCTAATCATTGTTGTACACCTGAAACGAAGTCGTATGTCAACTATAATTATAAAAATAAAATTATAAGAATTAAAAAAATAAAGGGGTATTGTTTTAAACTCCTCGGTTTGTGATAATTTCTTACCAAATAATAGTAAACAGCTGGACTGTGGACACACACACAAAAAAAATCAGTAAAAGAAATTCTTGGAAAAAAACTGAAATTCAGATCACAAGGTGCCATGGGGGCTGGCTAAAAGGTTTTTTCTTTAGGAAATGTGAAGCTATAAAAGTTTTTTGGAGAAGTAAATTGCTTGGAAAGGAAAATAACCACAAGAAGAGAGGTCCCCAAAATCATGCTATTCTTGTTAATGTTTAAAATGGACTTTGTTTTAATAAACAAGTAATTTATTTATGAGATAGAAATAGTTATAAATATAGGTATTGGTTTAAGAATAGGAATAGGTAATAATATAGGTATGGCTGTTGCTGGTTAAAATATAGGTATAGTAGTCCCCCGTTCCTTATTTGTGATTTTGCTTTCCATGGTTTCAGTTATCCATGATTAACTGTGGTTCTAAAATCTTAAATAAAAATGTCCAGAAATAAATAATTTATAAATTTTATATTGAGTGCCATTGAGTAGCATGATCAAATCTCAAGCTGTCCCACTTCATCCATTTGAGACATGAATCATCCCTTTGTCCAGTATCACCATGTTGTATATACACCCTACCTGATAATCACTTATTTATCAGACTAACTGTCATGCATCACTGTGTTTGTGTTCCACTAACCCTTATTTTACTTAATAATGACCTCAAAGCATAATGGTAGTGATGCTGGCAATTCAGGAAATGCCAAAGAGAAGCTGTAAAGTTCTTTCTTTATGTGAATATAAGTACAGCACAGTAAGCTACTTTGAGAGAGAGAAGAGACCATATTCACATCACTTTTATTACAGTATAGTATTATAATTGTTTTATTTTATTATTAGTTATTATTGTTAATATTACTGTGCCACTTAATGACAATGAAATGTTATGAGAAATGCATTATTAGGTAATTTTGAACTTGTATGAACATCATAGAGTGCACTTACTCATACCTAGATGATATAGTCTACTACACACCTAGGCTCTATGGTATAGCCTATTTTTCCTAGGCTACAAACCTATACAGCATGTTATTGAACAAAACAACACAAGGTTAAATCAAACACCCCAAAATGATGCAATCAAGAGAGTAGTAAACAGGAGGTATGAGAGGCTGCTGCCAGTATAACATGGTACCTGTTTTTCTTTCTTTCTTTTTTTTTTTAAATAAATAGAAAGAGTACACTTTAAGATAACAATAAAAAGTATAGTGTGGTAACTATTTAATCCAGTAGCATAGTCATTTATTATCATTTTCAAGTATTATATACTCCACATAATTGTGCTATACTTCTATCCACCTGACAGAGCAGTAGGTTTGTTTATAACAGCATCACCACAGAAACAAAAGTAATGTATTGCATTACAATGTCACTATATGACAGGAATTTTTCAGCTCTATTATAGTCTTATGGTGCCACCATTGTATTTGTGGTCCATTATTGACCAAAATTTCCTTAGATGGCACATGACTACATAAGAAAAAAACATAGTATATATAGAGTTTGGTACTATCTGTGGTTTCAGGCATATATATATATCCCCTTTGGGTAAGGGTGGGGGGCTACTGTAATAAACAAATGGATATGTCACCAAAGACCTGTAGCTTTGGAAACCCATATGAATGTGGTGAGGACTGATTGTAATTAGATAAAACAAGACACATTCTTTCTATTCCATATCTGGATAAAGCACTGATAGGATAACATCTGTCATCATACCATTGATAGACCAAAAATGATGCCACCTTCAACAGTAGCATCCATAGTGCCAGAGAACAGAGAATTTATCCGATTACTATACTATCTGCAGGTAGATGATAAACAGTTTGGCCTTAGTGAGCTACTAAGGGTCTTGAACTACACTAGGAAAGAAAGTTCTCAATATAGAAACAAAGCCATTCAGGTACTAATGGAGAACTGTTACATTAGTTTTAATACTAAAAGAAAGCTAACTTAATTTTTTATATTAATAAAGGAGGACATATAGGTTATACCATGTGTGGATAAATATGCTAACACTATAATTGCTAAAAATTTCTAGATCCTTACTAATCTTTTATACTTCTATTATTCAAAACTTAGAATATGAACTAGATACATCAAATTTCTGCCATTTTGAAGAAAGGCAAAACAAACAGATCATATGTTTCTTTCTAATATTTTGATTCTTTCTTTGACATAATAGCATGACATTAATAACTCATATTTTTAACATAACATAAATATTTATCTTTCCATCATAAGAATACAATGTTTTAATTATTACTAAATGACTGAATTTCAAGACATTCTTGAGGTGTCAAAGCCTTCATACTTTGCAGAGCAATCTTATAATTCCTTTGTATCCAATATCATATACATCTTATAATTCCTTTGTATCCTATGTCATATACATCTTATAATTCCTTTGTATCCAATGTGAAGTGCTTGGAAAACTCTGTCTTAGGAACTATTTTGCCATTAGAAATACAATTATAGTTTCCACATCCCTCATTGAGCAGCTTAAGACAAAGGACATTTTCAGAGGTCTGTCAATCAGGAATCTGGTACACTAACTTATATATATATTGTATGTACTGAACCAAAAACTTTCCTAAAATGTACAGAAAATGACTTTAAGAAAGAGTGCCTCTCAGGGTATACTAGTATTTGCAAGTTATTCTTTTAAGATTTGCAGCCTTGTTGTTGATGATCTCTGCTAGTGTGTAAATTTTACTAATTTAAAATAGATACATTACCACTGAAATGTATAAAAAAGAAAAGATTTCACAAAACTTTATTCCATGACACGAAATGTTATAAAGCTATTATTAAATCACATTTTTGTTAGAATGTTATCAAATTATGTGCTTCACAAACATAATGAACTAAATTGTGAAATTAAGTAATTAAAATGCAAATCCATACAGTCTTCCTCTCACACATCTATACAGACTTTCTTAGAATTACGAATAACCTCATAAAGAAAAAAAGAAGCATAATCTTAATTATTTTTTTACCTTCTCTGAGGTCTAAAAGAGATTGTATTTTTATTCGGCCTCTCCTTATTAAGAGTATACTACGTTATATAGCCAGAAAAGAACTAGCAACCAAAGGATAGCTCCCACTTATTCTATGCGGTAAACACTTTGACATCATTGAGATAGACTTTATTAGTGACTTTAATCCTGCTTTCATATAACTTTTGTAAATTTTCTGATTGACAATGCCAGCTCAAATCTCCTTCCCTCACCTTAGTGTCATAGAGATACTTCTACATTGCTAGCCTCAAGGCAACTTTTCCATGGGCCAAAGACTATATTTGTCTATCAAAGAAATCATGAAATTTTTGTGTTAAGAAATTGGGGTTTTGCGGTTTAAAGGCACACTGGATGGTGAGCATGCCCCTCCTTTCTTACATAAGTAACACATGCTTAGGAAATTTTTTAATGCATTTTAAAATCTGAGTATGTGGTCTTATTAGCTGTACCAATTCCCATTGTTTGTAATCATGCTTAAAGCATAGTCAATTTTAAATATATAAATTAAATTAATTTGGTATAAGATTAAAATTGTAGGAGGGTTCAATAAAAACAAAGGAGAAAGCTGGAAGAAAGTCATGTAATTTTACAAATTCAATCTAAGTTATTGATGCTCAATTGATATTTTGAAAATATCAGCTACATAATATCTCTAAACTAGCTATTAACATTATATTTTATCTGCTTTAACAACGACAACTTCAATTAACCCATAAAGTGTCTGACTTAAATTTTATCTTTGGAATCAAAAACACACTTAAGACACTTTAATGTATGCCAGAGCAATGAGTATCTTTTCAGTGGAGAATTGAGTAAAAGCCTTTTTAGATCTGAGATAGAAATTTCATAGTCATGTTTTTTTTAAATTTATTTATTTTAATTAGTTTCAAGTATACAGTACATTGATTAGACATCTATATAACTCATAAAACAATCCCCCCAATTGTTCCCTCTCCCCCTGAACCTCCACCTAGCCAACATATTAATTCTATCTGCATTCCCTATGCCATGCTCCCCATCCCCGTGACCATCCATCAGCTACTAATTTGTACTTCTTTAACCCTTCACCCCATTCTCCCAGCCCCCCCAAACTCCCCTCCCCTCTCTCTGTCACTAAATTGTCCACTATATTTGTGAGTCTGTTTTTGATTAGTTTATTCTTTTTATTCCTTAGATTCTGCATATAAGTGAAATCATATAGTGTTCATCTTTCTCTGTCTAGCTTAAATGTCTTCTCGGTCCATTAAAGCAGTATCTTTTTCTATCCCCTTCCTTTTAGTCTCTGTGTGTCTTTTAATCTGAAGTGAATCTCTTATAGGCAATACACAGGGGTCTTGTTTTCCTTTCCATTCATCCACTCTGTCTTTTAGTTGGAGCACTTAATTCTTTTCTATCTGAGATACTGATTGATTGGAATGTAGTTGTTGTCATTCTTTATTCCTGTTTTTGATACATGCTTTTTCTTAAAAAACTCCCTCCATCATTTCCTGTAATGATGGTGCTAAATTCCTTTATTTTTGTCTGAGAAGCTCTTTATCTGTCCTTCAGCTCTAAATGATAGCTTTGCTAGATAAAGTATTCTTGGTTGTAGATCCTGGGTCTTCATCACATTGAATGATTTTTGCCAAGCCCTCCTGTCCTGTATAGTTTCTTTTGAGAAATCAGCTGCCAGTCATATGGCTGTTTCCTTATATGTAATTATTTGTTTTTCTCTTTCTGCTTTTAATATCGTTTCTTTCTATTTAACCTTTGGCATTTTAATTATGATGTGTCTTATGATGTGTGGGCCTCTTTGGATCTCTGATTTTTGGAATCCTCTGGGCTTCATGGGGTTGTATGTCCATTTTCTTCACCAGGTTAGGGAAGTTTTCCATCATTATTTTCTCAAACAACTATTCGACATCTTGATTTCTTTAGATATGCCAATCAGATGGATATTTGGACCCTTAATAGTGTCCCATATGCTCCTTAAATTATTTTTATAGTCTTGGATTCTTTTTGCTTGCCATTGTGATTGCATGTCTTTGGCTTTTCCATCCTCTAGATAGGTCATTTTATCCTTTATTCACTTTGTTTATTCCTTTGTTTATTACATTTAATATACTTCTCATCTCAGATAATGTGCTTTTCATTTCAGACTGGTTCCCTTTTATAATTTCATTTCCATTTTTATCTCTTTGTTGGAGTTCTCTATATTTCTCAAAAGTTCATTGAGCATGTTTATAACCAGTGCTTTGAACTCCGCATCTGTTTGATTACTTGACTCCATTATATCTTGATCTCCGTTCTGTTCTTTCACATGGTTTCTGCTTCTTTATCTTCCCATTTTGGCTGCCTTGCCATGTCTGTTTCTATGTACTAAGCAAAGCTCCTAAGTCTCCCGGTCTTATTAGTGTGGATTTGTGAAGTAAGTGTCCAGTGGCACAGTCCTAAGAGGGGTTCAGCTGCAGGCCAAACTTAGCCCAAGCCTGTGCCCCTCTGGGTCCACCT
>NW_011888878.1:4461442-4465428 GCF_000151845.1 Pteropus vampyrus
GTCCTAAGAGGGGTTCAGCTGCAGGCCAAACTTAGCCCAAGCCTGTGCCCCTCTGGGTCCACCTATTAAGATTTAGCAAGCAATCCACAGATACTGTGCTTATAGTTACCTCAAAAGGCCACACCAGAAACTGAGGCCAGCTGCCACCACCACACCTGAATGTGGCTTGGATGGGGCCCAAGTTGGGGGAGGCGGAGTTTCAGTGAATCCTCTGGGTGGAGCGACCTTTGTTATCCAGTTTGATGACTTCACGGAAATGGCTGTGCTGTGTCTGTGCACTGGGAGCGGGTAGGGCTCAACAGGGAACAATAGAAACCGCCGGCACTTCTGTACAGAGCGAGTCTCAACTAGGTCCTCTCCTTGGAAATCCCTGGTGCCCCCTGAGCACAGCTGACTGGGCACTGGTGCTCAGAACGAGCAGGTTTGTCACCACGAAACTCCGCTCGCGGACGCGGCCCCTTTAAGAAGCTTCTGCCGCTGCTGCTGCCACAGCCTCTGTGTGTGTATACACACACACACACACACACACACACACACACACACATATATATATATATACACACACATATATATATATATACACATACTATGTATGGTTCAAAAAATAAATAAAAAAAAATAAAACCAGAAGAATCATCTAAGGACCTCGAATCTCTAAGGAAACAAGACTCCATGGATACAAACAAAATATGTGGAGAAGTACACATAAGAGTCCAGATTGATTTTTCAAGGTTACATAAAAGGTTGGGACATAATTTATGATTATTACCAGCATGATGCACATCATAGCCTATCTTTTGATACAGTAGCCAAGACTTATTCTCCTTGACTCAAAAAAATTTCAGCCTTAATAAATTTAACTAAAGAATTTCAACACTCAATGTTAGATGCCATTAAATCTGGTGGTACCATATGTAGTATAATTCCTATTGCTAACTAAAAGCATTCAATATGTTTTAACTAAATGACTAACTGATTATAAAAAATAAAAATGTTGCTTTTTCTTCTATTACCGTCTATAGGTACAACATTCCTAATTGATTATCTCTATCATTTCTTAACCAAAGGAAATGTACTCCATAATTAATTATCTTTCTGAGCATTAAAAAGTATCCATTTACAGAGTCTGATATTTTGGACATTACTAAACAATTTTGAAGTAATTTTTTTTGTTTTAATGTCTTATTTTAAAAATTAAAAATGACAATGCCAGTTTAGGGATGTAATAACTAATCTTTACAAAATCCACTCTTCACCAGTGGTCAATCATCTCTAATAGCCACAATTATGGCCTTTTTAAGAGCATGCCATATTACTAAAAATAAAAGTGTAAATATATACATTGATTATATATTCAGTGCTTTATGAAATAATTATTGCTTGGTGCTTTGATACTACAAAATAAATTGTTCCAATAAAGATAGAAACACACACCAAAGGAAATATCATCGTGTCTAGAAAAAAAATCATACTAAACAGACATCTATAACTAAAGTTATGTTGATGTAAAAGAAAGATAAACACATATAGAAACTTAGGGATTTCATTGCATGCACACAATGTGTGGCCTCAGTTCTATAAAAATTTGAAAATGATTGGTAGGTTCATGAGAATAAAATCTGGCAAGCCAGAATGGCTGCCTAGTAACATCAGATAACTTCTAGTTTACATTTGCTAAAAATTCTCCGTGAAACTATCTGTCACAATTGATACAAATTGATCATGTTATTAAATAGTAATAAGGGGAATTTTTTTAAGATAATAGAGAATGTAGTCTTAGTATGCTACAAATTTAATTATATAAATACTGTAACAGTGGTGCATAGAATGGAACCATATTCTAACTTTTGCCATTGAAATTTCAGTAGGGATTGCATTGAATCTGTAGATTGCTTTGGGTAGTATGGACATTTCAGCAATAGTAATTCTCTCAGTCCATGGGCATGGAAGATCTTTCCATTTATTTGTGTCTTCTTCAGTTTCTTTCAGCATTGTCTTATAATTCTCAGTGTACAGATCTTTCTTCTCCTTGATTAAAATTATTTCCAGGTATTTTATTATTTTTGATGTAATTGTAAATAGGATTATTTTCTTTGTTTATCTTTCTGATATTTTATTATTAGTGTATAGAAATATAACAGATTTGGGGGTATTGAAATTGTATCCTGCAATTTTACTGTTTGTTTATTAGTTCTAATAGTTTTTTGAATGAAGTATTTAGAGTTGTCTGTATATAATATCATGCCTCCTACAAACAGTAGCAGTTTGATTTGTTATTTTACAATTTGGATGCCTTTTATTCTCTCTCTCTCTCTTACATTTTTTCCTAATTGTTCTAAGACTTCCAATACTATGTTAAATAGAAGTGATGAGACTGGGAATCCTTATCTTCTTCCTGATCTTGGAGGAAAGGCTTTAAGCTTTCACCATTGAGTATAGTGTTAGCTGTGAGCTTGTCTCATGTGGACTCTATTATGCTGTTATATTCTCTTTATCCCAACTTAGTTGAGTTTTTATCATAAATGGATGCTTAATTTTTTTCAATACTTTTTTGCATCTGTTGTGATGATCATATAATTTTTATTCTTCATTTTGTTAATGTGGTGTATCACATTGACTTATGGGTAGATGTTGAACAATCCTTGTATTCCTGGAGTAAATTGAACTACCTGTGGTATATGATCCTTTTAATGTAGTTGAATTTGGTTTGTTAACATTTTGTTGAAGATTTTTCATCTTTGTTCACCAGGGTTATTGGACTATTATTTTCTTTTCTTGTTGAGGCCAGGTCTGGTTTCGATATCAGAGTAATGCTGGCCTCAGAAAATGAGTTTGGAAAGTTTCCTACTCTTCTATTTTTTGAAAGTGTTTGAGAAATATTGGTATTCTCCTTTGACTGTTTGTAGAATTCACCAGTGAAGCCATCTGGTCCTGGGCTTTTGTTTGATAAAAGATCTTTAATTACCGATTTCATCTCTTTACTCATAATTGATCTATTCTATTTAGATTTTCTATTTCTTCATGATTCAGTCTTGGCAGGTTGTATGTTTCTAGAAATGTAACCATTTCTTCTAATTTGTTCAATTCGTTGGTGTATAATTATTCATAGTAATCTTACAGTCTTTTGTCTTTCTATGGTGTCAGATGTAGCATCTTGTTTCTGATTTTATTTATTTAAGGTCTCGTGTGTGTGTGTGTGTGTGTGTGTGTGTGTGTGTGTGTGTTTGATGAGTCTAGCTAAAGGCTTGTCAACTTTATCTTTTCAAAGAACCAGCTCTTAGCTTCATTGAGCTTTTCTCTTGTCATTTTAGTCTTTACTTAATTATTTCTGTTTTAATTTTTGTTGTTTCCTTGTTTCTAGGCAGTTTCCTGAGTTGTAAAGGTAGGTTGTCTATTTGAGATTTTTCTTATTCCTTGAGTTAGGCATTTATGGCTATGAACTTCTTTTGTAGAACTACTTTTGCTGCATCCCTCAAATTTTGGTATGGTATATTTCCATTTTCATTTCTCTCTAGATACATTTTTAAAAATTTTCTTCATGTGCTCATTTGTTCTTCAGCAATATGTTGTTCAAACTCTATATACTTGTGAGTTTTCCAGTTTTGTTTACTTAATTTCCAGTTTCTTGGAAACAATGCTTGATGTTATTTCAATCCGTTTACATTTGTTAACACTCGTTTTGTTGTCCCACATAGAGTTTATCCTGCAAAATGTTTCTTGTGCACTTGAGAAGAATGTGTGCTTTGTTGCTTTTGGATGGAATGTTCTGCATATATCTGTTTAGTCCATCTAATCAAAATGTTTAAGGACTATGTTTCCTTATTATTTATCTGGATAATCACACCATAAATGTAACTGAGATATTAAAATCCCCTACTATTATTGCATTACTATCTATTTCTTCCTTTTGGTATGTTAATATTTGCTTTATATATTTAGGTGTTCCTATATTGAGTGAATATATATTTACACATGTTACATACACT